>NW_026909177.1:4827000-5150428 GCF_033115175.1 Lepus europaeus
TCTGCATTTGAAACCATTTTATTTTTCCAAGCACAAAATTAATTGTTCCCTGATAAAAAACAATCAAAACAATAAAGTCCATCGATAATATCCGGAAAACACAAACACAGAGGCTGTCACAATATCTACGATTGAGTTAGCAAAAACACAACCAGATATTTCTGGTTTCATCCAGTAATATCTGGACTAAGTGGTGTGGAATTCGTATGCAATGGACACAGACAATTACAGGAAAAATGGTTTTGGAGAAAAGCAAAGTCTTTTTGTTAGGCAACTGCATAAAATGTCATCTGTACAAACAGAAATATGATGTTTGTTTGCAGCAGTTCCTCTAATTTTCTCCCTAGAAAATATGAATGTGTAGAGCTGGTATCTCCATGTGGAACCAATTAGTGTGTCCCAGCACTAAATTAAATGTTCCCTGATAAAAAACATTCAAAACAAGACAGTATGTCGATAATATCCGGAAAACACAAACAGAGAGGCTCTCACAAATCTGGGATTGAGTTAGCCAAAACAAAACCGGATATTTCTGGTTTCATCCAGTTTTATCCGGAATAAGTGTTGTGCAACTCGTAGGAAATGGACCAGGAAAATCACAGTAAAATGGTTTTGGAGAAAAGCAAAATCATTTCGTTAGGCAAGTGCATAAAATGTCATCTATAGAAACAGATATACCATGTTTATTTGCCGCAGTTCCTCTGGATTTCTCCCTAGAAAATACGAATGTGTAGAGCTGGTGTCTCCATGTGGAACAAATTAGTGTTTCTACGGTACAAAATTAAATGTTCCCTGATAACAAAATTTCAAAACAATAAAGTCCGTTGATAATATCCAGAAAACACAAACACAGAGCCTGTAGAGATATCTGGGATTGAGTTAGCCAAAATACAACCGGATATTTCTGGTTTCATAAAGTCATACCGGGACACACCGGTGTGGAATTCGTATGCAATGGACTGAGAAAATCACAGCAAAAATGGTTTTGGAGAAAAGTAATGCCTTTTCATTAAGCAAGTGCATAAAATATCATCTATTCAAACAGAAATATCATGTTGGTTTGCCACAGTTCCTCTAGCTTCCATCCCAGAAAATACGAAAGTGCAGAGCTGGTGTTTCCATGTGGAATCAGCTAGTGTTTCCCAGCACAAAATTAAATGTTCCCTGATAAAAACATTCAAAACAATAAAGTCCATCGATAATATCAAGAAAACACAAACACAGAGGCTGCAGCAATATCTGGGATTGAGTATTCCAAAACACAATCGGATATTTGTGGTTTCAATCAGGCATATCCGGACAAAGTGGTGTGGAATTCATATACAATGGAACGAGAAATCACAGTAAAAATGGTTTTGGAGAAAAGCAAAGTCTTTTCCTTCTGCAAGTGCATGAAATGTCAACTATACAAACAGAAATGTCATGTTTTTTTGCCGCAGTTCCTCTATCTTTCTCCCTAGAAAAGATGAATATGTAGAGCTGGTGTCTCCATGTGGAACCAATTAGTGTTTCACAGCACAAAATTAAATGTTGCCTGATAAAAAAAATTCTAAATAATAAAGTAGGTCAATAATTTCCAGAGAACACAAACACAAAGGCTGTCGCAATAACTGGGATTGAGTTAACCAAAACACAACCGGATATTTCTGGTTTCAGCCAGTCATATCCGGACAAACTGGTGTGGAATTTGTATGCAATGGACCGAGAAAATCACAGTAAAAATGTTTTTGGAGAAAAGCAAAGTCTTTTCATTAGGCAAGTGCATAAAATGTCATCTATACAAACAGAAATATCATGTTTCTTTCCTGCAGTTCCTTGAGCTTTCTCCCTACAAAATACAAATGTGTAGAGCTGTTGTCTCCATGTGGAGTCAACTAGTGTTTCCCAGCACAAAATTAAATGTTCCTTGATAATAAACATTCAATAAAATAAAGTCCTTCGATAATATCCAGAAAACACAAACACAGTGGCTCTCGCAAAATGTGGGATTGAGTTAGCCAAAACACAACCGGATATTTCTGGTTTCATCCAGTCATATCCGGAAAAACTGGTGTGGAATTTGTATACAATACACACAGACAATCACAGTAAAAATGGTTTTGGAGAAAAGCAAAGTCTTTTCGTAAGGCAAGTGCATAAAATGTCACCTACACAAACAGAAATACCATGTTTGTTTGCCGCAGTTTCTCTAGCTTTCTCCCAAGAAAATACGAATATATAGAGCTGGTGTATCCATGTGGAACCAATTAGTGTTTCCAAGCACAAAATTCAATGTTCCCTGATAAAAAACATTTAAATCAATAAAGTCTGTGGATAATATCCAGAAAACACAAACACAGAGGCTGTCGCAACATGTGGGATTGAGGTAGGCAAAACACAACCGGATATTTCTGGTTTCATCCAGTCATATATGGACAAAGTGCTGTGGAATTCGTATGCAATGGACACAGACAATCACAGTAAAAATGGTATTGGAGAAAAGCAAAGTGTTTCTCTTAGGCAAGTGCATAAAATGTCACCTATACAAACAGAAATATCAGGTTTGCTTGCTGTAGTTACTATAGCTTTCTCCCTAGACAATATGAATGTGTAGAGCTGGTGTCTCCATGTGGAACCAATTCGTGTTTCCAAGCACAAAATTAGATGTTCCCTGATTAAAAAAAAAAACTTTTAAAACAATGAAGTCCGTTGATAATATCCAGAAAACACAAACACAGAGGCTGTAGCAACATGTGGGATTTTTTTAGCCAAAACACAACCGGATATTTCTGGTTTCATCCAGTCATATCCTGACAAAGTGATGTGGAATTTGTATGCAATCAACCGGGAACATCACAGTACAAATGGTTTTGGAGTAAAGCAAAGTCTTTTCGTTAGGCAAGTGCATAAAATGTCACCTATACAAACAGAAATATCATGTTGTTTCCCGCAGTTCCTCTTGCTTTGCCCCTACAAAATACGAATGTGTAGAGCTGGTGTCTCCATGTGGAACCAAATAGTGTTTCCCAGCAGAAAATTAAATGTTCCTTGATAATAAACATTCAATAAAATAAAGTCCGTCGATAATATCCAGAAAACACAAACACAGCGGCTGTCGCAATATGTGGGATTAAGTTAGCCAAAACACAACCAGATATTTCTGGTTTCATCCAGTCATATCGTGACAAAGTTGTGCGGAATTTGTATGCAATGGACCGGGAACATCACAGTAAAAATAGTTTTCGAGAAAAGTAATGTTTTTTCATTAGGCAAGTGCATAAATATCACTTATACAAACAGAAATATCATTTTTGTTTCCTGCAGTTCCTTGAGCTTTCTCCCTACAAAATACAAATGTGTAAAGCTGGTGACTCCATGTTGAACCAACTATGGTTTCCCAGCACACAATTAAATGTTCCCTGATAATAAACATTCAATAAAATGAAGTCCGTCGATAATATACAGAAAACACAAACACAGTGGCTCTCGCAATTTGTGGGATTGAGTTAGCCAAAACACAACTGGATATTTCTGGTTTCATCCATCATCTCCGGAGAAAGTGGTGTGGAATTTGTATACAATACACAAAGACAATCACAGTAAAAATGGTTTTGGAGAAAAGCAAAGTCTTTTTGTTAGGCAAGTGCAAAAAATGTCATCTACACAAACAGAAATATCATCTTTGTTAGCAGCAGTTCCTCTAGCTTTCATCCTATAAAATACGAATATATAGAGCTGGTGCCTCAATGTGGAAACAATTAGTGTTTCCAACCACACATATAATGTTCCAATATAAAAAACATTCAAAACAATAAAGTCCGTCGATAATATCCAGAAAACACAAACACAGAGTCTGTCGAAATATGTGGGATTGAGTTAGCCAAAACACACCGGATATTTCTGGTTTCATCCAGTCATATCCGGTCAAAGTGGTGTGGATTTCCTATGCAATGGACTGGGAACATCACCGTAAATATGGTTTTGGAGGAAAGCAATGTCTTTTCGTTAGGCAAGTGCATAAAATGTCATGTGTACAAACAGAAATGTCATGTTTGTTTGCCGCAGATCCTCTAGCTTTCTCCCTAGAAAATACAAATGTGCGGAGCTGGTGTCTCCATGTGGAAACAATTAGTGTTTCCAACCGCAAAATTGAATCTTCCCTGATAAAAAACTTTGAAAACAATAAAGTCCGTCGATAATATCCAGAAAACACAAACTCAGATGCTTACAAAATATTTGCTATTCAGTTAACATCAACACAACCAGATATTTCTGGTCTCATCCACTTATATCTCCGAAAAGTGGTCTGGAATTTGTATGCAATGGATCGATAAAATAACAGTAAAAATGGTTTTGGAAAAAGAAATGTCTTTTCGTTAGGCAAGTGCATAAAATGACATCTAAAGAAACAGAAATATCATGTATGTTTGCATCAGTTCCTCTAGCTTTCTCGCTAGAAAATACGAATGTGTAGAGCTGGTTTCTCCATTTGGAAACAATTAGTGTTTCTCAGCACAAAATTAAATGATCCCTGAAAAAAACATTCAAAAAAATAACGTCCATCGATAATATCTAGAAATCACAAACACAGAGTCTATAGCAATACCTGGGATTGAGTTAGCCAAAACACAACCAGATATTTCTGGTTTCATCCAGTCATATCCGGAGAAACTGGTGTGGAATTCGTATGCAATGGACCGAGAAAATTACAGTAAAAATGGTCTTGGAGAAAAACAAAGTTTTTTTTTTTTGTTAGGCAAGTGCAAAAAATATCATCTACACAAACAGAAATATAATGTTTGATTGCCCCTGTTCCTCTAGCATACTGGCTAGAAAATACGAATGTTAAGAGCTGGTGTCTCCATGTTGAAACAATTAGTGTTTCCAATCACAAAATTAAATGTTCCCTGTAAAAAACATTCAAAGCAATAAAGTCCATAGATAATATCTAGAAAACACAAACACAGAGGCTATCACAATATCTGGGATTGAGTTAGTCAAAACACAACTGGATATTTCTGGTTTCATCCATTCATATCCAAACAAAATGGTTTGGAATTTGTATGAAAGGACCAAGAAAATCATAGTAAAAATGGTTTTGGAAAAAAGCAAAGTCATTTCGTTAGACAAGTGCATCAAATGCCATGTACACAAACAGAAATATCATGTTTGTTTGACCCAGTTCCTCTAGATTTTCCCTAGAAAATACGAATGTTTACAGCTGGAGTCTCCATGTGGAAACAATTAGTGTTTCCCAGCATAAAAATAATGTTCACTGATAAAAAACATTCAGAAAAATAAAGTCCATCGATGATATCCAGAAAACACAAACAGAAATACTTTCACAATATCTGGGATAGAGTTAGCCAAAACACAACCGGATATTTCTGGTTTCATCCACTCATATCCCCACAATGTCATGTGGAATTTGTATGCAATGGACTGAGATAATCACAGGAAAATTGGTTTTGGAGAAAAGCAAAGTCTTTTCATTAGGCAAGTGCATAAAATGTCATTTATACAAACAGAAATACCATGTTTGTTTGCCGCAGTTCCTCTAGCTTTCTAACTAGAAAATACAAATGTGTAGAGTTTGTGTCTCCATGTTGAACCAATTAGTGTTTCCCAGCACAAAGTTAAATGTTCCCTGATAAAAAACAATCAAAACAAGAAAGTCCCTCGATAATATCCAGAAATGACAAAAACAGAGGCTTTCACAATATTTCAGATTGAGTTAGCCAAAACACAACCGGATATTTCTGGTTTCATCCAGTCATATCCAAGCAAAGTGGTGTGGCATTCGTATGCAATGGACTGAAAAAATCACAGCACAAATATTTTTGGAGAAAAGCAAAGTCTTTTCCTTAGGCCAGTGCATAAAATGTCCACTATACAATCAGGAATATCATGTTTGTTTGCCGCAGATCCCCTAGCTTTCTCCCTAGAAAATACGAATGTATAGAGCTGGTGTCTCCATGTGGAACCAACTATTGTTTACCAGCAGAAAATTAAATGTTCCCTGATTAAAAACATTCCAAACAATAAATTCCATCGATAATACCCTGAAAACACAAACACAGAGACTTTCGCAATATCTCAAATTGAGTTAGGAAAACACAACCGGATATTTCCGTTTTCATCCAGGCATATCCGGACAAACTGGTGTGACATTCATATAAAATGGACATAGACAATCACAGGAAAAATGGTTTTGGAGAAAAGCAAAGTCTTTTCCTTGGGCAAGTGCATAAAAAGCCATCTATACAAACAGAAATACCATGTTTGTTTGCCGCAGTTGCTCTAGGTTTATCCCTAAAAAATACGAATGTGTAGAGCTGGTGTCTCCATGTGGAACCAATTTGTGTTTCCCAGCACTAAATTAAATGTTCCCTGAAAGAAACATTCAAAACAATAAAGTCCATCGATAATATCCAGAAAACACAAACACAGAGGCTGTCTCAATATCTGTGATGGGGTTAGCCAAAACACAAAGGAATCTTTGTGGTTTCATACAGTCACATCCGGACATAGTTGTGTGGCATTCGTATGCAAGGACTGAGAAAATCACAGTAAAATGGTTTTGGAGAAAAGGTAAATCTTTTCCTTAGGCAAGTGTATAAATTGTCATGTATACAAACAGAAATATCATGTTTCTTTGCTGCATATCCTCTAGCTTTCTCCATAGAAAATACGAATGTGTAGATCTGGTGTCTGCACATGGAACCAATTAGTGATTCCAAGCACAAAAATAAATATTCACTTATAAAATACATTCAAAACCATAAAGTCCGTTCATAATATCTGGAATACACAAAGAAATAGGCTGTAGCTATCTGTGGAATGGAGTTAGCCAAAACACATCCGGATATTTCTGATTTCATCCAGTCTTATCCGGGCAAAGGGGTGTGGCATTCGTATGCACTGGAGCAAGAAAATGAAAATACAAATGTTTTTGGAGAAAAGCAAAGTCTTTTCCTTAGGCATGTGATTAAAAACCGTCTATACAAACAGAAATACCATGTTTGTTTGCCGCAGTTGCTCTAGGTTTATCCCTAAAAAATACGAATGAGTAGAACTGGTGTCTCCATGTGCAACCAATTTGTGTTCCCCAGCACTAAATTAAATATTCCCTGAAAAAAACATTCAAAACAATAAAGTCCATTGATAATATCCAGAAAACACAAACAAAGAGGCTGTCGCAATATCTGGGATTGGGTTAGCCAAACCACAAACGAAACTTTCTGGTTTCATCCAGTCATATCCTGACAAAGTGGGAAACAATACATATGCAATGGAGCAAGAAAATAAAAATACAAATGGTTTTGGAGAAAAGCAAAGTCTTTTCGTTAGGCAAGTGCATACAATGTCATCTGTACAAACAGAAATATGATGTTTGTTTGCAGCAGTTCCTCTAACTTTCTCCCTAGAAAATACGAATATGTAGAGCTAGTGTCTCCGTGTGGAACCAAGTAGTGTGTCCCAGCACTAAATTAAATGTTCCCTGATAAAAAATATTCAAAACAAGACAGTATGTCGATAATATCCGGAAAACACAAACAGAGAGGCTCTCACAAATCTGGGATTTTTTAGCCAAAACACAACTGGATATTTCTGGTTTCATCCAGTCATATCCGGACTAAGTGTTGTGCAATTCGTAGTAAATGGACCGGGAAAATCACAGTAAAAATGGTTTTGGAGGAAAGCAAAGTCTTTTCGTTAGGCAAGTGCATAAAATGTCCTCTACCCATACATAAATATCATGTTTGCCACAGTTCCTCTAGCACAGAGGCTTTCACAATATTTCAGATGGAGTTAGCAAAAACACAACCGGATATATCTCGTTAAATCCAGTCATATCCGGACAAAGTGTTGTGGAATTAGTATGCAATGAACTGAAAAAATCAGTGTAAAAATGGTTTTGGAGAAAAGCAAAGTCTTTTTTTAGGCAAGTGTATAAAATGTCATCTATTCAAACAGAAATATCATTTTTGTTTACCTCAGTTCCTCTAGTTTCTCCCTAGAGAATACGAATTTGCAGAGCTGGTGTCTCCATGTGGAATCAATTAGTGTTTCTATGGTACAAAATTAAATGTTCCATGATAAAAACATTCAAAACAATAAAGTTCATCGATAATATCCAGAAAACACAACACAGAAGCTGTAGCAATATCTGGGATTTAGTTAGCCAAAACACAACCATATATTTCTGGTTACATTCAGGCATATCCGGACAAAGTGGTATTGAATTCATATACAATGGATCGAGAAAATCACAGTAAAAATTGTTTTGCAGAAAAGCAAAGTCTTTTCATTAGGCAAGTGCATAAAATGTCATCTATGCAATCAGATATATCATGTTTGTTTCCAGCAGTTCCTCTAGCTTTCTCCCTAGAAAAGTCCAATGTGTAGAGCTTGTGACTCTATGTGGAACCAATTAGAGTTTCCGAGCAGAAAATTAATTGTTCCCTGATAAAAAACATTCAAAACAATAAATTCCGTCGATAATATCCAGAAAACACAAACACAGAGGATTTCACAATATTTCAGATTCAGTTAGCCGAAACACAACCGGATATTTTGGTTTAATTCAGTCATATCTGGAGAAAGTCGTGTGCAATTAGCATGCAATGTACCAATAAAATCAGAGTAAAAATGGTTTTGGAGAAAAGCAAGTCTTTTCGTTAGGCAAGTGTATAAAATGTCATCTATTGAAACAAATATATCACGTTTGTTTGCCATAGTTCCTCTAGATTTCTCAGTAGAAAATACGAATTTGCAGAGCTGGTGTCTTCATGTGGAATCAATTAGTGTTTCTATGGTACAAAATTAAATGTTCCCTGATAAGAACATTCAAAACAATAAAGTCTGTCGATCATATCCAGAAAATATTATCACAGAGCCTGTAGCAATATCTGGGATTGAGTTAGCCAAAAACACAACCGGATATTTCTGGTTTCATCTAGTCATATCCGGACAAACTGGTGTGCAATTCGTAAGCAATGGACCAAGAAAAGCACAGTAAAAATCGTTTTGTAGAAAAGCAAAGATTTTTGTTAGGCAAGTGCTTAAAATGTCATCTATACAAACAGAAATATCATGTGTGTTTGCCACAGTTCCTCTAGCTTTCTCCCAGGAAATATGAATGTGTAGAGCAGGTGTCTCCAAGTGGAACCAATTAGTGTTTCTATGGTACAAAGTTAAGCGTTCCCTTATAAAAACATTCAAAACAATAAAGTCCATCAATAATATCCAGAAAACACAAACACAGATGCTGTAGCGATATCTGCGATTGAGTTAGCCAAAACTCAACCGGATATTTCTGGATTAATCCAGTGTTATCTGGACAAAGTTGTGTGGAATTTGTATACAATGGACCGAAAAATCACAGTAAAAACTGTTTTGGAGAAAAGCAAATTCTTTTCTTTAGACAAGTGTATAAAGTGTCATCCTACAAACAGTAATATCATGTTTGTTTGCCACAGTTCCTCTAGCTTTCTCCCTAGAAAATACGAATGTGCAGAGCTGGTGTCTCAACGTGGAAGCAATTACTGTTTCCCAGCACAAGAGTACATGTTCCCTGATAAAAAACATTCAGAACAATAAAGTCCATCGATAATATCCGGAAAAAACATAGACAATGGCAGTAGCAATGTCTGGGATTGAAATAGCCACAACACAACCGGATATTTCTGGTGTCATCCACTCATATCCGGACAAAGTGGTGTGGAATTCATATGCAATGGACTGAGAAAATCACAGTAAAAATGGTTTTGGAGAAAAGCAAAGTCTTTTTTTAGGTAAGTGTTTAAATTGTCATCTATTCAAACAGAAATGTCATGATTGTTTGCTGCAGTTCATCTAGGTTTCACCCTAGAAAATAGGAATGTGTAGAGCTGGTGTCTCCATGTGGAATCAACTAGTGTTTCCACGGTACAAACTTAAATGTTCCCTAATAAAAATTATCAAAACAATAAAGTCCATTGTTAATATCCGGAAAACACAAACACAGAGGCTTTCACAATACTTCGCATTGAGTTAGCCAAAACACAGCCGGATATTTCTGGGTTCAGCCAGTCATATCCGGACAAAGTGCTGTGGAATTCATATGCAATGGACTGGACTGAGAAAGTCACAGTGAAAATGGTTTTGGAGAAAAGCAAAATCTTTTCGTTAGGCAACTGCATAAAATGTAATCTATAAAAAAAAATATTATGTTTGTTTGCCGCAGTTCCTCTAGCTTTCTCCCTAGAAAACAATAATATGTAGAGCTGGTGTCTCCATGTGGAATCAACTAGAGTTTCCCAAGCACAAAATTAAATATTCCTGATAAAAAACATTCAAAATAATAAATCCATTGATAATATCTGGGAAACAGAAACACAGAGCCTGTAGCAATATCTGGGATTGAGTTAGCGAAAACACAACCGGATATTTCTGGTTTCATCCAGGCATATCCGGATAAACTGGTGTGGAATTGGTATGCAATGGACCGAGAGAATCACAGTAAAAATGGTTTTGGAGAAAAGTAAAGCCTTTTCGTTAGGCAAGTGCATGAAATGTCATCTATATAAACAGAAATATTATGTTTGTTTGCCGCAGTTCCTCTAGCTTTCTCTTTAGAATTTACGAATGTGTAGAGCTGGTGTCTCCATGTGGAGTCAACTAGTGTTTCCTACCACAAAATTAAATGTTCCCTGATAAACAACATTCAAAACAATAAAGTCTGTCGATAATATCCTGAAAACACAAACACAGAGGCTGTAGCAATATCTGGGATTGAGTTAGCCAAAACAAATCTGGATATTTCCGGTTTCATCCAGTCATATCCGGACAAAGTGGTGTGGAATTCGTATGCAATGGTCCGAGAAAATCACAGTAAAAAAGGTTTTGGAGAACAGCAAACTTTTCATTAGGCAAGTAGATAAAATGTCATCTATACAAACAGAATTTTCATGGTTTTTTACCAAAGTTCTTAGAGCTTTCTCCCTAGAAAATACGAATGTGTAGAGTTGGTATCCCCAGGATGAACCAATTAGTGTTTCTACGGTACAAAATGAAATGCTCCCTGATAAAAAACATTCAAAACAATAAAGTCCTTCGATAACATCCAGAAATCACAAACACAGAGTCTTTCACAATATTTCGGATTGAGTTAGCAAAAACACAACCTGATATTTCTGGTTTCATCCAGTCATATCCGGACAAAGTGGTGTGGAATTCGTATGCAATGGACCGAGAAAATCACAGTAAAAATGGTTTTGGAGAAAAGCAAAGTCATTTCGTTAGGCAAGTGCATAAAATGTCATCTATACAAACAGAAATATCATGTTTGTTTGCCGCAGGTCCTCTAGCTTTCTCCCTAGATAATATCAATCTGCAGAGCTGGTATCTCCATGTGGAACCAATTAGTGTTTCCAAGCAAACAATTAAATGTTCCCTGAAAAAAAAAACATTCAAAACAATAAAGTCCGTGGATATTATCAGGAATACACAAACACAGAGTTTGTAGCAATATTTCGGACTGAGCTAGCGAAAACACAACTGGATATTTCCGGTTTTATCCAGTCATATCCGGACAACGTGATGTGGAATTCGTATGCAATGCTGCTTAGAAAATCACAGTAAAAATGATTTTGGAGAAAAGCAAAGTCTTTACGTTAGGCAAGTGTTTAAAATGTCATCTATACAAACAGAGTTATCATGTTTGTTTGCCACAGTTCCTCGAGCTTTCTCCCTAGAAAATACGAATGTGTAGAGCTGGTGTCCCCAGGATGAACCAATTAGTGTTTCTACGGTACAAAATGAAATGTTCCCTGATAAAAAATATTCAAAACAATAAAGTCCATCGATAATATCCAGAAAACATAAACACAGAGGCTGTAGCAATATCTGGGATTGAGTTAGCAAAAACAAAACCGGATATCTCCGGTTTCATCCAGTCATATCCGGACAAAATGGTGTGGAAATCGTATGCAATGGACTGAGAAAATCACAGTAAAAATGGTTCTGGAGGAAAGCAAAGTCTTTTCGTTAGGCAAGTGCATAAAATGTCCTCTACACAAACATAAATATCATGTTTGCCACAGTTCCTCTAGCTTTCTCCCCAGAAAATACGAATGTGTAGAGCTGGTGTCCCCATGATGAACCAATTAGTGTTTCTACGGTAGAAAATGAAATGTTCCCTGATAAAAATATTGAAAACAATAAAGTACGTCGATAATATCCGGAAAACACAAACATAGAGGCTTTCACAATATTTCGGATTGAGTTAGCCAAAACACAACCGGATTGTAAGACCCCTTAGGCAGGTGTCCCACAATCCGGACCCCCAGAAACACAGACTCCACTCCAATCGCTGCAAGAGCAAGAGGAAGTTTATGGCATTTGCAAATGGGCCATCTCAACAGCACAACAGCACCCTCTAGTGCAGTGCAGAGAGAGCGGCCCCGATCATCAATTTCACAGAGTATTTAAGGCTTAAAACCACAACATTAGCATATTTTCACAATGTTACAATTTCATTTGGTAACCTAAAGATTTACAGGGTAAAAAGGGGGTTTCCTGGGTAAAAGGGAAGAAGTTACATGCTGTACGTGCCTTGTGGTTTTCATTTTTAGCTTGAGCAAGCAAGGGCAGGGGTCAATGTAGTGTGTAATAACTTGTAGTGTTGTAACAGGATATAAGTTGGGTACATTTTCTGTTAACTTTGGCTTTTATAGTTCCTAAAAACGGTTACAAAAACGATTACATACTGCAAGTTTTAGCTAAAGTTCAGCTATCTTATGAAAGCATTTTCATTTCTTGCAAAAATTGTTGCAAGCCCAGCCAATTAATACAGAAGCAGAACAATATGCAGTTAGCTCAAGTGACTCCATCTCAAACCTAACCTGCCTAATTCTTTCACTCCCTCCTCTTTTTCTTGGCAAATTTTAATCTTAAAATTTAAGGAATAGCTGCATCCTAAAATGTTTGTTCTATGTCTTCTGTTTTTAAACTTTGGTACTGCTGGGTCAGGACCAGGGCATGGGTGATAGACAGTCTACTGTTAATAAACTGAAGAAGCCTATTTATTATGTAGGGTCCAAAGGTTAAGATTAAAAGTAATATTATCAAGGGCCCTGTGATGGTGGAGATTAGGGTTGTTAACCAAGGGGATGAGTTAAACCAGCTCTGAAACCAGGACTGTCCCGCCTCAAAATGGCTCTGTCGTTGTTTTAGTCTCTCCCTTAATTTTGCCATGCTGTCTCTGACCACTCCAGTGTGATCCGCATAGAAACAACACTCTTCCTTTAGGGCTGCACAGAGTCCTCCTTCCTTTAAAAATACCAGGTCCAGCCCCCTTCTATTTTGTAATACTACCTCTGAGAGTGAAGTTAAGGACTTTTCCAAGGCACTGACAGATTCTTCTAAAGCTTGTAAATCTGAATGCATAGCTTGTTGTAACAGGTGAAACTGATTTGTCTTAGACAGGGCAGTGGCTCCGGTAACTACACCTGCTCCAATGCCCCCGACTGTGAGTCCTCCCAATATGAGGGCTAGGGTTATTGTTAGGGGTTCCCTAGGGAGACGAAGATTTCCCTCATATTGTCGGTAGACTTCCTCAGGGTCATGTAATGTGACCCGAGGCCATACTTCAACCATGACGCACCATTCATGAGTTCGATTATGAGCTTGTCCTGCCAAGCAGGGGGTTAGGCCTGTATTGCATGCCCAAAATGTTCCATTTGGTCCTGTTAAATAATAGGTGCCTGGTTTGAGGGTCATAGTTTTATTACAGAGGCCCTGATATTGAGGGGGAATGGAGCCTACACAGAGTCCCTGTCCTGATACTTCTGGAAGAGTTAGGCGGTGGGATGGCAAATTGGTGCACTGGGGAGGGACAATAGTATGGTTGGTCCAATTCCCAATGACAGCTACTCCTTCATAATAAGGGGGAGGTGAGGCTAGGCACAGCCAGCAATCCCGGGTCCTATCGGGGTCAGAGCCATTTAGTGCTTGGAAGGCCCCATGTATTAGGTTAAGGAGCCTATCCCCCGTTCCGGGTAAGGAGGAATTTTCGGGGCCGGGCGGAGGAGGCGTTGCTACTACGTGCTCATTTGGGAAAACGGGTGTCGGGGAAGCCAGGCTGAACTGATTGTTAGCGGGCATCTGACTGGGCCGATTTTTGACAAGTACCTGTCCAAGAGATTCCCCCTTCTCAGAGTGTAGGGAGGTTGGGCTCTTCTGATCTGTTAATACTTTATTTGGTCCATCCGATACGGTTGTGACAGTAACCGTTCGGCTCAAGGCGAATAGGGCAAAGGGGTCTCTGGCCGGTCTATACAAGTATATGCCCCATGACTTAGGCCCGACCCATTTATCCTGTTTTCCCTTATCTGTGAAGCGAAGGATCTGGAGGTGACACCTACCCAACGTCCCATTTATACAAGTACTACAGTCCCTACCCCCACAGTTACTAAATATTATACCTGGAGCCGCCCCGATAGTAATCAGGTCCCATGAAGAGGAGGGTTTCCAATGTGCACTTCCAGTGGTTTCACATCCCCATTTTTCACAGTATCCTACTTCGGGGCCCCCGCAACCAGGAAGGGATTTTCCATTCTTTCCCCCGGGACAGACATAGGTTCCTCCCTTCCCAACACATACATCATCAGCATCAAAAAGTTGACAAAGGTCAAAATACAATTCAGGAAAATAATCACTAAGAACATTAAAACCAGAGGTGCTATTGACAATTGCTCCGGTTCTTAAATTAATAAGCTGCCAAGTAATATGATAAGGGATATGAGGACTTGAGTTTACTACAACCATGCTGAAAAAGAATACTAAGAGCGAAATAGTCTTATCTTGAGGGGGTTTTGAGTGCGTTGTAGTCTCCATTCCGGTATCGGCTTGTCGGCAGGGCTGCCTGTCCCTTGACTCTGTTCAGTTGCTGCTTTCTTGACGTGCGACACGTGAATCCAGGCGGCGATTCCGTCCACCTTTACCGCCGTTGGTGTGGTCAGTAGTACTGTGTAAGGTCCTTTCCAGCGCGGCTCAAGATTCTTGGTCTGGTGCCTGCGAACGTAGACAGTGTGCCCAGCCTGGAACGAGTGTGGGAGCACGGGGCCTTTGGACTGATATGCGGCAGCCAGCTGCTTCCCTATGTGCTTGTGAATCAGCTGCAAGGCACGGAAACGAGTCTGCAAAGTAGGGGATGTTGCAAAAGAGTCAATACTGGGTCCCAACAAATCTGCCGCGGGTGGAGGGCCTCCATACAATATTTCATAAGATGTTAGTCCACATACAGAAGGTGTTTTGCGAGCCCTAAACAAAGCCATTGGCAGCAATTCAACCCAGTCTCTAGTGCCAGTCTCCATTATTAACTTAGTTAAGGTCTCCCTAATTGTTGTTTTGAAACAAAGGAGGGGAGCAGGGTGTTTGAGATGCAGATGCATATAAATGCCTTCTCTTTAGGCCTGTCACACACACATAAGCTCATAACTGGCTTCCTGCCTAACATTTCCCCTCAAGAGGAATACCCAAAATTTTGGGATTATGGATGGAGTTCCGTCTTCCGTAACTTCTTCACAGCTGGCATATGGGCGTCGAGGGAGATTTGGGTATTCTCTCTTGCTATCTGTCTTATGGTATGTGACAGTAGCCTTAGGAACACTGTGCAGCTCGATCCAGGGGGCCGCTCAGGTCGTCCAGTGGGATGGGCCGGAAAACGAAACGAACAAGGCATTAAAGACGCACAATCCAAAGAGAAGCAGCAAAATTACAGAAGTTAATTACAAATTTGGGTTTGTCAGTTGAAACCCCCAGCAGCAGCAGTTGACATGTAGTGTTTAATACCCCCCCCTTTTTTTATTTTTTTTTTTAATTTTTTTGTATGCTCTTGGCACCTTCTTTTTTTTTTATTTTTGACAGGCAGAGTGGACAGTGAGAGAGAGACAGAGAGAAAGGTCTTCCTTTTGCCGTTGGTTCACCCTCCAATGGCCGCCGCGGTAGCGCGCTGCGGCCGGCGCACCGCGCTGTTCCAATACAGGAGCCAGGTGCTTATCCTGGTCTCCCATGGGGTGCAGAGCCCAAACACTTGGGCCATCCTCCACTGCACTCCCTGGCCACAGCAGAGAGCTGGCCTGGAAGAGGGGCAACCGGGACAGGATCGGTGCCCCGACCGGGACTAGAACCCGGTGTGCCGGCGCCGCAAGGCGGAGGATTAGCCTGTTGAGCCACGGCGCCGCCCCCCCCTTTTTTTTAATAACCTTTTGTGACTTTCACACACCCTCTTTAACTTACTTCAAATATTTTACCATTTCCATTCCAGTCTAGAGTAAACTAGCCATCAGGATAAAGTCATTCTTACAAACCATGTCCTTTCCTTATTTAAAAAGCTCTTTTCTTTTTAGCCCTTCTTACTAACAACACTCTTTACCAAGTATACACTTTTATACTTGATGTTTTCCATAGAGCCTGGTTGGCTCTTCTTACCTCACCAGAAGACTAACAAAGCCAGATCAATCAGGACTACTGCAAAACACTCAGTCAATTAAAACAGATAGTTAACTTTAGCTCCTTTCCAGATTTAGTCCTCGGACAATTAAAGTCTAGCAACAGTAATATTACGAGCCTTCAACAAAGCCATCGGCAGCAACTTGACCCAGTCCCTAGTGCCAGTCTCCACTATTAATTTAGTTAAGGTCTCCTTAATTGTTCTGCTCATACGTTTTACCTGACTAAATCCCCAGCACCCTGGCCACCAACTGACTCACCCGGGAGACGAAAACGGGTCCGTTGTCTGACCCCAGTACCTTTTGGTAATTTAAATCGGAGAAATATTAGTGCGGTTTCTTCCTTGGTCGGGAAGGCTTCTGTCTATTTTGAGATCGTCCACATAAATTTAACACCGTATACCAAGTGCGCGACGGGGGCAAGGTACTTAGCAAGTTGTACGGATTTGGCACTGTCGGGTGAATGTCCCCTCCTGTCGTATAGACGATGTTCATCTTCCAGTCGAAGAGTTAATACCTGCAAAAGGTGCCCCCTAGAATCTGCTACTGAGGCCCCTTCCTTCTGAAAGTGGATCTGGGCTCCCACCTTAGAAAGCAGGTCTCGCCCTAGTAGGGGGTATGGACAGTTTGGCACCAGAAGGAATAAGTGGGTGACTCGGCCGGTGGCCAGGTCTACCTGGCGTTCTGTAGTCCATCGGTACATTTTCCCTCCAGTCGCTCCCTGGACAAATGAAGTTTTTGAGCTAAGGGGGGGCCAATATTTTTGTTTAAGACCGAATGTTGGGCTCCGGTGTCCACCAGAAATGTGACTGGTCTGCCTCCCACTCTAAGAGTTACCCGGGGCTCAGGGGGAGGCTCCTGGCCCTGACCCCCCCCTAGTCATCGTCTTCCTCCAGGTGGAGGACTGGAATGTTTGTCTCTTCTTCCCTTCGGGTGGCATTTTTGTTTGGACAGTCCCTGGCCCAGTGTCCTCTCTCCTTGCAGTACACACACTGGTCTCGTTCTATCCGTGGTCTTTTCCATGGTCTATTATTATCTCCCGGGTATTTCCCTGTCTGACCTCTACCGTAACCTGACCTATCTTGTCTGTTTAATTTGCTCACTGTGGTGACCAGGATTTTAGCTAATTCTTTCTTTTTTTCTCTTCGATCCCGCTCCTTTTGTAATCTTTTCTCTTTTTCCTCTTTAGTTTTTCTCTTATTGAAAGTTCTTTCTGCTTCTTTTAGGAGGTCCGGCAATGTATAGCCCCATAGGTTCGCCAGCCTCTGCAGCCGCGTCCAGATGTCTGGGGCCAACTGGCCTATGAAAGACATTATTACATCCGACTGTCGGTCTGGGGCCTGAGGATTGAATGGGGCATACATTCGGTATCCCTCCTTTAACCTTTCCAGAAACCCCGCCGGGGTCTCTTCCTTACCCTGGATTATGGCTCGTACCTTAGCCAAATTAGTAGGGCGTCTCCCTGCCCTTTTGAGACCTGTCAGGAGAATCTGGCGATAGAGACGGAGTCGTTCCCTACCGGCTGCCGTATTGAAATCCCAATCTGGTCTGGTTAACGGAAAAGCTGCATCAATTTCATTTGGCAGTTGGGTGGGTTGACCATTGTCCCCCGGAACGCTCTTCCGAGCTTCCGTGAGAACTCGTTGTCTTTCTTCCGTAGTCAGGAGGGCCTGCAAAAGCTGCTGGCAAACATCCCAAGTCGGTTGGTGGGTCAAAAGGATCGATTTGATTAACCCTGTTAAAGCCTGTGGGTCTAGAGGTGTCACAGATAGGGGCGGAGTGGGTTTGGGGCCCGACTCCGCCGCCGGGGTGGCCATTGGCAACTCAGGGCTGGGCTTCATTTTTAGGGCGGTGACGGGAGCAGCGGGATCGAGCTCCGCCACCACCCTGTTGGAGAAAAGAAAAGGTTTTACCCATTTTGGGGGATTTTGCGCCTGGTTTCGCACCTTCACGGACAAGATTTGGGCCCGTTCTTGGACCTCTTTCCAATGATCTAAAGTAAGGCTTAAAGGCGTGGTTAATCCCTGTCTCATATTGGGAAAGAAAAAGTAAATCATAATCATAATCATAACACAGAACGTAATTACAAAACACACAATCATACTGCGCGCGACAATGGAACGAAATAAAACTGAAACCAAAACTTCAGATGGGAGCAGCCGCCTAACAGGCAGGCTCCGGGAGCGGCTGCTAGCAGCCAGGCTCTCCCGAAGAAGGAGGGAGACGAAATCCACCTCCTTCTCCTCCCAGAATGCCACTGGAGCGTCCTCCAGAGGCTCGAGCCAGGGGTCCGGACACGTCTGTCCTTACCTACTACTGGCTCTTACGTTCTATCACCCGTAAACATAAACACTGGTATGCCAGGCGCCCCGGGGAAATGGACAGTGAAACACACAAAAATACACGAAACAGAAGAGACTTACCTCCGATAGGGAGATGGAGGGTGAATCTGGGGGGGGGTCTGAATCCCGGACGAGTCCCCAAGAAATGTAAGACCCCTTAGGCAGGTGTCCCAATTCCGGACCCCCAGAAACACAGACTCCACTCCAATCGCTGCAAGAGCAAGAGGAAGTTTATTGCATTTGCAAATGGGCTGTCTCAACAGCACAACAGCACCCTCTAGTGCAGTGCAGAGAGAGCGGCCCCGATCATCAATTTCACAGAGTATTTAAGGCTTAAAACCACAACATTAGCATATTTTCACAATGTTACAATTTCATTTGGTAACCTAAAGATTTACAGGGTAAAAAGGGGGTTTCCTGGGTAAAAGGGAAGAAGTTACATGCTGTACGTGCCTTGTGGTTTTCATTTTTAGCTTGAGCAAGCAAGGGCAGGGGTCAATGTAGTGTGTAATAACTTGTAGTGTTGTAACAGGATATAAGTTGGGTACATTTTCTGTTAACTTTGGCTTTTATAGTTCCTAAAAACGGTTACAAAAACGATTACATACTGCAAGTTTTAGCTAAAGTTCAGCTATCTTATGAAAGCATTTTCATTTCTTGCAAAAATTGTTGCAAGCCCAGCCAATTAATACAGAAGCAGAACAATATGCAGTTAGCTCAAGTGACTCCATCACAAACCTAACCTGCAGATTTCTTTCGGGATATTTCTGTTTTCATCCAGTCATATCTAGACAAAATGGTTTGGAATTCGTATCCAATGGACCGAGATAATCACAGTAAAATGGGTTTGGAGAAAAGCAAAGTCTTTTCATTAGGCAAGTGGATAAAATGTCAGTTACACATACAGAAATATAAAGTTTTTTCCGCAGTTCCTCTAGCATTCTCACTAGAAAATAAGAATATGTAGAGCTGGTGTCTCCATGTTGTACCAATTACTGTTTCCAAGCTCCAAATATAATGTTCCCTGGCAATAAAAATTCAAAACAATACAGTCCATTGATAAAATCCTGAAAACACATACACAGAGTCTGTAGCAATATCTGCGATTGTGTTAGCCAAAACACTACCGGATATTTCCGGTTTCATCCAGTGATATCCGGTCAAACTGGTGTGGAATTCGTATGCAGTGGACTGAGAAAATCACAGTCAAAATGGTTTTGGAGAACAGCAAAGTCTTTTCATTAGGCAAATAGATAAAATATCACCGATACAAACAGAAGTATCATGTTTGTTTGCCGCAGTTCCTCTAGCTATCACCCTAGAAATTACGAATGTGTAGAGCTGGTGTCTTCATTTGGAACCAATTAGTGTTTCAAAGCAAAAAATTAAATGTTCCCTGATAAAAAACATTCAAAACAATAAAGTCCATGGATAATATCAGGAAAACACAAACACAGAGGCTGCAGCAATATCTGGGATTCAGTTAACCATAACAAAACCGGATATCTCCGGATTCATCCTGTCTTATCCGGACAAAGTGGTGTGGAATTCATATGCAATGGACCGAGAAACTCACAGTAAAAATGGTTTTGGAGAAAAGCAAAGTCTTTTCATTAGGCAAGTGCATAAAATGTCATCTACACAAACATAAATATCATGTTTGCCGCAGTTCCTCTAGTTTTCTCCGTAGAAAATACGAATGTGACCAGCTGGTGTCCCCATGATGAACCAATTAGTGTTTCAATGGTACTAAAATAAACATTCCCTGATAAAAAACATTCAAAACAATAAAGTCCATGGATAATATCCGGAAAACACAAACATATAGGCTGTAGCAATATTTCGGATTGAGTTAGCCAAAACACAACCGGATATGTCTGGTTTCATCCAGTCATATCCAGACAATGTGGTGTGGAATTCGTATGCAATGGACCGAGAAAATCACAGTAAAAATGGTTTTGGAGAAAAGCAAAGTCTTTACGTTAGGCAAGTGCATAAAATGTCATCTATACAAACAGAAATATCATGTTTGTTTGCCGCAGTTCCTCTAGCTTTCTACCTAGAAAATTCGAATATGTAGAGCTGGTTTCTCCATGTGGAACCAATTGCTGTATCCAAGCACAAAAAAAAATGTTCCCCAATAAATAATATTCAATACAATAAAGTACGTTGATAATATGCAGAAAACACAAACACAGAAGCTGTAGCAATATCTGGGATTGAGTTAGCCAAAACACAACCGGATATTTCCAGTTTCATCCAGCTATATCCGGACAAATTTTTCAGGAATTCATATGTAATGGACTGAGAAAATCAGAGTAAAAATGGTTTTGAATAAAAGCAAAGTCTTTTTGTTAGGCAAGTGCATAAAATGTCATCTAGACAAACAGAAATATCATGTTTGTTTGCCGCAGTTCCTCTAGCTTTGTCCCTAGAAAATACAAATGTGTAGAGCTGGTGTTCCCATCATGAACCAATTAGTGTTTCTATGGTACAAAATTAAATGTTCCCTGATAAAAATATTCAAAATAATAAAGTCCTTCGATAATATCCGGAAAACACAAACACAGAGGCTGTAGCAATATCTGGGATTGAGTTAGCCAAAACAAAACCGGATATTTCAGATTTCATCCAGTCATTTCCGGACAAAGTTTTGTGGAATTCGTATGCAATGGTCTGAGAAAATCACAGTAAAAAAGGTTTTGGAGAACAGCAAAGTTTTCACTAGGCAAGTAGATAAAATGTCATCTATACAAACAGAATTTTCATGGTTTTTTACCACAGTTCCTCGAGCTTTCTCCCTAGAAAATACGAATCTGTAGAGTTGGTGTCCCCAGGATGAACCAATTAGTGTTTCTACAGTACAAAATGAAATGCTACCTGATAAAAAACATTCAAAACAATGAAGTCCTTCGATAACATCCAGAAATCACAAACACAGAGGCTTTCACTATATTTCGGATTGAGTTAGCAAAAACACAACCTGATATTTCTGGTTTCATCCAGTCATATCCGGACAAAGTGGTGTGGAATTCGTATGCAATGGGCTGAGAAAATCACAGTAAAAATGGTTTTGGAGAAAAGCAAAGACATTTCGTTAGGCAAGTGCATAAAATGTCATCTATACAAACAGAAATATCATGTTTGTTTGCCGCAGGTCCTCTAGCTTGCTCCCTAGGTAATATCAATGTGCAGAGCTGGTGTCTCCTTGTGGAACCAATTAGTGTTTCCAAGCAAACAATTAAATGTTCCCTGAAAAAAAAAACATTCAAAACAATAAAATCCATGGATATTATGAGGAATACACAAACACAGAGTTTGTAGCAATATTTCGGACTGAGTTAGCGAAAACACAACCGGATATTTCCGGTATCATCCAGTCATATCCGGACAAAATGGTGTGGAAATCGTATGCAATGGACTGAGAAAATCGCAGTAAAAATGGTTTTGGAGAAAAGCAAAGACATTTCGTTAGGCAAGTGCATAAAATGTCATCTATACAAACAGAAATATCATGTTTGTTTGCCGCAGGTCCTCTAGCTTTCTCCCTAGGTAATATCAATGTGCCGAGCTGGTGTCTCCGTGTGGAACCAATTAGTGTTTCCAAGCAAACAATTAAATGTTCCCTGAAAAAAAACATTCAAAACAATAAAATCCATGGATATTATGAGGAATAAACAAACACAGAGTTTGTAGTAATATTTCGGAATGAGTTAGCGAAAACACAACCGGATATATCCGGTATCATCCAGTCATATCCGGACAAAATGGTGTGGAAATCGTATGCAATGGACTGAGAAAATCACAGTCAAAATGGTTTTGGAGAACAGCAAAGTCTTTTCATTAGGCGAGTGCATAAAATGTCCTCTACACATACATAAATATCATGTTTGCCACAGTTCCTCGAGCTTTCTCCCCAGAAAATACGAATGTGTAGAGCTGGTGTCCCCAGGATGAACCAATTAGTGTTTCTACGGTACAAAATGAAATGTTCCCTGATAAAAATATTCAAAACAATAAACTCCCTTGGTAATATCCAGAAAACACAAACACAGAGGCTGTAGCAATATCTGGGATTGAGTTAGCAAAAACAAAACCGGATATTTCCGGTTTCATCCTGTCTTATCCGGACAAAATTCTGTGGAAATCATATGCAATGGACTGAGAAAATCGCAGTAAAAATGGTTTTGTAGGAAAGCAAAGTCTTTTCGTTACGCAAGTGCATAAAATGTCCTCTACACATACATAAATATCATGTTTACCGCAGTTCCTCTAGCTTTCTCCATAGAAAATACTTATTGCAGCTCAATTCACAATAGCTAAGACCTGGAACCAACCCAAATGCCCATCAACAGTAGACTGGATAAAGAAATTATGGGACATGTACTCCATAGAATACTATACAGCAGTAAGAAACAATGAAACCCAGTCATTTGCAACAAGATGGAGCAATCTGGAAAACATCATGCTGAGTGAATTGAGCCAGTCCCAAAGAGAGAAACATCATTTGTTTTCCCTGATCCGTGACAACTGAGCGCCAAAGAGAAAACCTGTTAAGTGAAATGGACACTATAAGCAACAATGAACTGATCAGCTCCTGTCCTGACTTTAGATGTACAATGTAATACTCTATCCTTTTTAGTATTTGTTGTTGTTGTTGTTGTTCTAGTACTATTGGTTGAACTCAGTAATTAACACACAATTATTCTCAGGTGTTTAAATTTTAACTGGAAAGTGATCCCTGTTAAATCTAAGAGTGGAAAAAGAGAGGGAGGAAATGAACAATTAGGAACATGCTCAATCGGACTGGCCGCAAATGGTGGAGTCAGAAATGTGCAGGGGATTCCAACACAATTCCATCAAGATGGCATGTACCAATGCCATCGCACTAGTCCAAGTGATCATTTTCAGCTCACAATTGATAGCTCTGATAGATCTAAGAGTCAAAGAGATCACACAAACAAGACAAGTATCTGCTAATACTAACTGATAGAATCAAAAAGGGAGAGAAAGATCCAACATGGGAAGTGGGATACACAGCAGACTCATAGGATGGCAGATGTCCTAGACAGCACTCCGGCCTCAGAATCAGCCCTCAAGGCATTCAGATCTGGCTGAAGAGCCCATGAGAGTATAGCAGGCATGGAAAGCCAAGATATCATGGAAAAAAAAAGACCTAAATGAATGATCTCTGTGAATGAGATCCCAGTGCAAAGAACGGGGCCTTCAAAGAAGGAGGTACCCTTCTCCGAAGGGAGGAGAGAACCTCCACTTTGACTATGACCCTATCGGAACAATATCAAAGTCAGCGAAATCTAAAGGCTTCCATAGCCCTGGCAACTCATGACTAGAGCCCAGGGAGATTACTGACGCCATGAACAGGAGTGTCAAATTGTTAAGTCAGCAACAGGAGTCACTGTGTACTTACACCCCATGCGGGATCTGTCCCTAATGTGTCATCTAAAGCCAAGTGATGCTAGGACTGGTACTGAAAGAGTATTTTTATACTTTGCGTTTCTGTGTGGGCGCAGACTGATGAGGTCTTTGCTAATTATATACTGAAGTGATCTTCTGTATATAAAGAGAATTGGAAATGAAAAAAAAAAACAAAACAACCTGGTGTTAAAATGGAAATGGCATAGAAAATTAATTATTTTGAAAAAAAAAATTAGGTAGGATCTCTGTCTTTGATGTGCTGTACATTGCTAATTAATGCTATAATTAGTAATCCAATGGTAGTTTTTTCACTTGATGTTGCTATATGGGCAAAATGTTGAAATCTTTACCTAGTATATACTAAACTGATCTTCTGTATACAAAGAGAATTGAAAATGAATCTTTACATGAATGGAAGGGGAGAGGGAGCGGGAGGGGGGAGGGTTGCGGGCGGGAGGGAAGTTATGGGAGGGGGGAAGCCATTGTAACCCATAAGCTATACTTTGGAAATTTATATTCATTAAATAAAAGTTTAATAAAAAAAAAAAAAGAAAATACGAATGTGAACAGCTGGTGACCCCATGATGAACCAATTAGTGTTTCAATGGTACAAAAAGACATGTTCCCTGATAAAAATATTCAAAACAATAAATTACGTCGATAATATCCGGAAAACACATACACACGGAGGCTTTCACAATATTTGGGATTGAGTTAGCCAAAACACAACCGGATATTTCTGTTTTCATCCAGTCATATCTAGACAAAATGGTTTGGAATTCGTATCCAATGCACCGAGATAATCACAGTAAAAATGGGTTTGGAGAAAAGCAAGGTCTTTTCATTAGGCAAGTGTATAAAATGTCATCTATACAAACAGAAACATGTTTGTTTGCGGCAGTTCCTCTAGCTATCACCGTAGAAATTACGAATGTGTAGAGCTGGTGTCTTCATTTGGAACCAATTAGTGTTTCAAAGCAAAAAATTAAATGTTCCCTGATAAAAAACATTCAAAACAGTAAAGTCCATGGGTAATATCAGGAAAACACAAACACAGAGGCTGCAGCAATATCTGGGATTCAGTTAGCCATAAAAAAACCAGATATCTCCGGTTTTATCCAGTCATATCCAGACAAACTGGTGTGGAATTCATATGGAATGGACTGAGAAAAATCACAGTAAAAATGGTTTTGGAGAAAAGCAAAGTCTTTTCGTTAGGCAAGTGCATAAAATGTCATCTACACAAACATAAATATCATGTTTGCCGCAGTTCCTCTAGCTTTCTCCGAAAAAAAAAAAAAAAAAAACGAATGTGAACAGCTGGTGACCCCATGATGAACCAATTAGTGTTTCAATGGTACAAAAAAAATGTTCCCTGATAAAAATATTCAAAACAATAAAGCCCGTCGATAATATCCAGAAAACATAAACACAGAGACTGTAGCAATATTTCAGATTTTGTTAGCCAAAACACAACCGGATATTTCCTGTTTCATCCAGTCACGTCCAGACAAAGTGGTTTGGAATTCGTATGCAATGGTCTGAGAAAATCACAGTAAAAATGGTTTTGGAGAAAAGCAAAGTCTTTTCATTAGGCAAGTGCATAAAATGTCATCGATACAAACAGAAATATCATGTTTGTTTGCCACAGGTCCTCTAGCTTTCTCCCTAGATAATATAAATGTGCAGAGCTGGTATCTCCATGTGGAACCAATTAGTGTTTCCAAGCTAAAAAAAAAAATGTTCCCTGAAAAAAAAAACATTCAAAACAATAAAGTCCATGGATAATCTCATGAATACACAAACACAGAGTTTGTAGCAATATTTCGGACTGAGTTAGCGAAAACACAACCGGATATTTCTGGTTTCATCCAGTCCTATCCGGACAATGTGGTGTGGAAATCGTATGCAATGGGCCGAGAAAATCACAGTAAAAATGATTTTGGAGAAAAGGAAAGTCTTTTCGTTAGGCAAGTGTTTAAAATGTCATCTATACAAACAGAGTTATCATGTTTGTTTGCCGCAGTTCCTCGAGCTTTCTCCCTAGTAAATACGAATGTGTAGAGCTGGTGTCCCCAGGATGAACCAATTAGTATTTCTACGGTACAAAATAAAATGTTCCCTGATAAAAAACATTCAAAACAATAAAGTCAATTGATAATATCCAGAAAACATAAACACAGAGGCTGTAGCAATATCTGGGATTGAGTTAGCCAAAACACAACTGGATATCTCTGGTTTCATCCAGTCATATCCGGACAAACTGGTGTGGAATTCGTATGCAATGGACAGAGATAATCACAGTAAAAATGGGATTGGAGAAAAGCAAAGTCTTTTCGTTAGGCAAGTGCATAAAATGTCATCTATACAAACAGAAATATGTTTGTTTGCAGCAGTTCCTCTAGCTATCTCGTTAGAAATTACGAATGCGCAGAGCTGGTGTCTCCATGTGGAACGAATTTGTGTTTCCAAGCAAAATATTAAATGTTCCATGATAAGAAACATTCAAAACAATAAAGTCCATGAATAATATCCGGAAAACACAAACACAGAGGCTGTAGGAATATCTGAGATTGAGTTAGCCAAAACAAAACCGGATTTTTCCGGTTTCATGCACTCATATCTGGTCAAACTGGTGTGTAATTCGTATGCAATGGACTAGCTTTATCCGTAGAAAATACGAATGTGTACAGCTGGTGTGTCAATGCGGAACCAATTAGTGTTTCCAAGCACAAAATTAAATGATCCCTGAAAAAAAAACGTTGAAAAAAATAAAGTCCGTGGACAATATCAGGAATACACAAACACAGAGTCTGTAGCAATATTTCGAATTGAGTTAGCAAAAACACAACAAGATATTTCTGGTTTCATCCAGTCATATCCGGACAAACTGGTGTGGAAATCGTATGCAATGGACTGAGAATACCACATGAAAAATGGTTTTGGAGAAAAGCAAAGTCTTTTCGTTAGGCAAGTGCATAAAATGTCATCTATACAAACAGAAATATCAAGTTTCTTTGAGGCAGTTCCTAGAGCTTTCTCCCTAAAAATACGAATATTTTCAGCTGGTGTCTCCATGTGGAACCAATTACTGTATCCAAGCTCAAAATAAAATGTTCCCTGATAAAAAACATTCAAAAAAATGAAGTCCATTGATAATATCCAGAAAACACAAAAACACAGGCTGTAGCAATATCTGGGACTGGGTTAGGTAAAACACAACCGTATATTTCGTTTTGCATACAGTAATATCCGGACAAATGGTTTGGAATTCATATGCAATTGACCGAGAAAATCACAGTAAAAATGGTTTTGGAGAAAAGCAAAGTCTTTTCGTTAGGCAAGTGCATAAAATGTCATCTATACAAACCAAAATATCACGTTTGTTTGCCGCAGTTCCTCTAGCTTTCTCCCTAGAAAATACGAATGTGTAGAACTGGTGTCCCCATGATGAACCAATTAGTATTTAACGGTACAAAATGAAATGTTCCCTGATAAAAACATTCAAAACAATAAAGTCCATCGATAATATCCAGAAAACACAAACACAGAGGCTTTCACAATATTTCAGATTGAGTTAGCCAAAACACAATCGGATATTTCTGGTTTCATCCAGTCATATCTGGGCAAAGTTGTTTGGAATTCGTATGCAACGGACCGAGAAAATCAAAGTACAAATGGTTTTGGAGAAAAGCAAAGTCTTTTCGTTTGGCAAGTGCATGAAATGTCATCTATACAAACAGAAATATCAAGTTTCTTTGAGGCAGTTCCTAGAGCTTTCTCCCTAAAAATACGAATATTTTCAGCTGGTGTCTCCATGTGGAACCAATTACTGTATCCAAGCTCAAAATAAAATGTTCCCTGATAAAAAACATTCAAGAAAATGAAGTCCGTTGATAATATCCAGAAAACACAAAAACAGAGGCTGTAGCAATATCTGGGATTGAGTTAGCCAAAACAAAACCGGATATTTCCGGTTTCCTCCAGTCATATCCAGAGAAACTGGTGTGGAATTCGTAGGGAATGGACCTAGAAAATCACAGTACAAATGGTTTTGGAGAAAAGCAAAGTATTTCGTTAGGCAAGTGCATAAAATGTCATCGAAACAAACAGAAATATCATGTTTGTTTGCCGGAATTCCTCTAGCTTTCTACCTAGAAAATACGAATGTGTAGAGCTGGTGTTCCCATGATGAACCAATTAGTGTTTCAACGATACAAAATGAAATGTTCCCTGATACAAACGCTCGAAACATTAAAATCCATAAATAATATCCAGAAAACACAAATGCAGAGGCTTTAGCAATATCTGGGTTTGAGTTAGACAAAACAAAACCAAATATTTCCTGTTTCATCCAGTCATATCCGGACAAACTGGTGTGGAATTCGTATGCAATGGACCGAGAAAATCACAGTAAAAATGGTTTTGGAGAAAAGCAAAGACATTTCGTTAGGCAACTGCATCAAATGTCATGTATACAAACAGAAATATCATGTTTGTTTGCTGCAGTTCCTCTAGCTTTCTCCCTAGAAATACGAATGTGTAGAGCTGGTGTCTCCATGATGAACCAATTAGTATTTAACGGTACAAAATGAAATGTTGCCTGATAAAAACATTCAAAACAATAAAGTCCATCGATAATATCCACAAAACACAAACACAGAGGCTTTCACAATATTTCCAATTGAGTTAGCAAAAAAAAAAAAAAAGATATTTCCGGTATCATCCAGTCAGCTCCGCACGACGTGGGGATGAATTCGAATGCATTTGACTGAGAAAATCACAGTAAATGGTTTTGGAGAAAAGCAAAGTCTTTTCCTTAGGTAAGTGCATAAAATGTCATCTATACAAACAGAAATATCAAGTTTGTTTGCCGCAGTTCCTCTAGCTTTCTACTTGGAAAATATGAATGTGTAGAGCTGGTGTCCGCATGCTGAACCAATTAGTGTTTCAACGGTACAAAATGAAATGTTCCCTAATAAAAAATTCAAAACCATAAAGTCCATCGATAACATCCAGAATACACAAACACAGAGGCTTTGACAATATTTCAGATTGAGTTAACGAAAACACAACCGGATATTTCTGGTTTCATCCTGGCATATCCGGACAAAGTGGTGTGGAATTCGTACTCAATGGGCTGAGAAAATCAGAGTACAAATGGTTTTGAAGAAAAGCAAAGTCTTTTCGTTAGGCAAGTGCATAAAATGTCATCTAGACAAACAGAAATATCGTGTTTGTTTGTCGCAGTTCCTCTAGCTTTCTCCCTAGAAAATACGAATGTTTAGAGCTGGTGTCTCCTTGTGGAAACAATTAGTGATTCCAAGCACAAAATTAAATGTTTCCAGATAAGAAAACATTCAAAACAATAAAGTCTGTGGATAATATCAGGAATACACAAACACAGAGCCTGAAGCAATATCTGGGATTGAGTTAGCCAAAACAAAACCAGATATTTCTGGTTTCATCCAGTCATATCCGGAGAATGTGGTGTGGAATTCGTATGCAATGGACCGAGAAAATCACAGTACAAATGGTTTTGGAGAAAATCAAAGTCTTTTCGTTAGGCAAGTGCATTAAATGTCATCTAAACAAACAGAAATATCATGTTTGTTTGCCACTGTTCCTATAGCTTTCTCCCTAGAAAATACGAATGTGTAGAGCAAATGTCCCCATAATGATCAATTAGTGTTCAGCGGTATAAAATTAAATGTTCCCTGATAAAAAATTCAAAACTATAAAGTCCATTGATAATATCCAGAAAACACAAACACAGAGGCTTTCACAATATTTCGGATGAATTATCAAAACACAACCGGGTATTTCTGATTTCATCCCGTCATATCCGGACAAAGTGGTGTGGAATTTATATGCAATGGTCCGAGAAAATCACAGTAAAAATGGTTTTGGAGACAACCAAAGTCTTTTCGTTAGGCAACTGCATAAAATGTCATCTATACAAACAGAAATATCATGTTTGTTTGTCACAGTTCCTCTAGCTTTCTACCTAGAAAATACGAATATGTAGAGCTGGAGTCTCCTTGTGGAACCAATTACTGTATCCAAGCTCAAAATTAAATGTTCCCTGAAAAAAACATTCAAAACAATAAAGTCCATCGATAATATCCAGAAAAAACAAACACAGAGTCTGTAGCAATATCTGGGATTGAGTTAAACAAAACACAACTGGATATTTCTGGTTTCAGCCAGTCCTATCCGGACAAAGTGGTGTGGAATTCGTATGCAATGGGCTGAGAAAATCATAATAAAAATGGTTTTGGAGAAAAGCAAAGTCTTTTCGTTAGGCAAGTGCATAAAATGTCATCTATACAAACCAAAATATCACGTTTCTATACCACAGTTCCTCTAGCTTCCTTCCTAGCAAATACGAATGTGTAGAGCTGGTGTCCCAATGATGAACCAATTAGTGTTTCCAAGCTCAAAAAAAAACGTTCGCTGATAAAAACATTCAAAACAATAAATTCCATCGATAATATCCAGAAAACACAAACACAGAGGCTTTCACATTATTTCGCATTGAGTTAGCCAAAACACAACTGGGTATTTCTGGTTTCATCCAGTTATATCCGGACAAAGGGGTGTGGAATTCGTATGCAATGGACCGAGAAAATCACAGTATAAATGTTTTTGGAGAAAAGCAAAGATTTTTCGTTAGGCAAGTGCATAAAATGTCATCTATATAAACAGAAATATCATGTTTGTTTGTCGCAGTTCCTCTAGCTTTCTCCCTAGAAGTACGAATGTTTAGAGCTGGTGTCCCCATGATAGACCTATTAGTGTTTCAACGGTTCAAAATGAAATGTTCCCTGATAAAATCATTCAAAACAATAAAGTCCATCGATAATATCCAGAAAACACAAACACAGAAGCTTCGCAATATTTCGGATTGAATTAGCCAAAACACAACCGGATATTTCCGGTTTCATCCAGTCATATCCAGACAAAGTCGTGTGGAATTAGTATTTAAAGGACCGAGAAAATCACAGTAAAAATGCTTTGGAGAAAAGCAAGGTCTTTTCGTTAGGCAACTGCATAAAATGTTATCGATACCAACAGGAATATGGTTGTTTGCCGCAGTTCCTCTAGATTTCTCCCTAAGAAAATACGAATATGTAGAGCTGGTGTCTCCATGTGGAACCAATTACTGTATCCAAGCTCAAAATAAAATGTTCCCCAATAAAAAACATTCAAAACAATAAAGTCCATCGATAATATCAAGAAAACACAAACACAGAGGCTTTCACAATATTTCGGATTGAGATAGCCAAAAAACAACCGGATATTTCCCGTTTCATCCAGTCATATCCAGACAAACTGGTGTGGAATTCATATGCAATGGATCGAGAAAATCACAGTACAAATGGTTTGGGGGAGAACAGCAAAGTCTTTTCATTAGGCAAGTATATAAAATATCATGGATACAAAGAGAAATTTCATGTCTGTTTGCCACAGTTCCTCTAGCTTTCTCACTAGAAGTACGAATGTTTGGAGCTGGTGAACACATGATGGAACAATTAGTGTTTCAACGGCACAAAATGAAATGTTCCCTGATAAAAACATTCAAAACAATAAAGTCCTTCGATAATATCCAGAAAACACAAACACAGAGGCTTTCACAATATTTCAGATTTAGTTAGCCAAAACACGACCGGATGTTTCTGGTTTCATCCAGTAATATCCGGACAAAGTGGTGTGGAATTCATATGCAATGGACCGAGAAAATCACAGTAAAAATGGTTTGGAGAAAAGCAAAGTCTTTTTTGTTAGGCAAGTGCATAAAATATCACCGATACACACAGAAATATCATGTTTGTTTGCCACAGTTCCTCTAGCTTTCTACCTAGAAAATATGAATATGTAGAGCTGGTGTCTCCATGTGGAACCAATTACTGTATCCAAGCAAAAAAATATAATGTTCCCCATTGAAAAACATTCAAACAATAAAGTGCATTGATAATATATAGAAAAGATAAACACAGAGTTTTTCACAATATTTCGGATTGAGTTAGCCAAAACACAACCGGATATGTCTGGTTTCATCCAGCCATATTCGGACAAAGTGGTGTGCAATTGTTATGCAATGGACCGAGAAAATCACAGTAAAAATGGTTTTGGAGAAAAGCAAAGTCTATTCATTAGGCAAGTGCATATATTTCATCTATACAAACAGAAATATCATGTTTGTTTGCCACAGTTCCTCTAGCTTTCTACCGAGAAAATACGAATATGTAGAGCTGGTTTCTCCATGTGCAACCAATTACTGTATCCAAGCTCAAAATAAAATGTTCCCCGATAAAAAACATTCAATACAATAAAGTCCATCGATAATAATCAGAAAACACAAAGACAGAGGCTGTAGCAATATCTGGGATTGAGTTAGCCAAAAAAAAACCGGATATTTCCGGTTTCATCCAGTCATATCCAGACAACGAGGTGTGGAATTCGTATTCAATGGACCGAGAAAATCACAGTACAAATGGTTTTGGAGAAAAGCAAAGTCTTTTCGTTAGGCAACTGCATAAAATGTTATCTATACAAACAAAAATATCACATTTGTTTGCCGCAGTTCCTCTCGCTTTCTACCTAGAAAATATGAATATGTAGAGCTGGTGTCTCCATGTGGAAACAATTACTGTATCCAAGCTCAAAATAAAATGTTCCCCAATAAAAAACATTCAAAACAATAAAGTCGTGTGGAATTTGTATGCAATGGACCGAATAAATCAGAGTACAAATGATTTTGGAGAAAAGCAAAGTCTTTTCGTTAGGCAAGTAGATGAAATATTATCGATACAAAGAGAAATATCATGTTTGTTTGCCGCAGTTCCTCTAGTTTCTACCTAGAAAATATGAATATGTAGAGCTGGTGTCTCCATGTGGAACCAATTACTGTATCCAAGCAAAAAAATATAATGTTCCCCAAAGAAAAATATTCACAAAAATAAAGTCCATCAATAATATATAGAAAACACAAACACAGAGTTTTTCACAATATTTCAGATTGAGTTAGCCAAAACACAACCGGATATTTCTGGTTTCATCCAGTCATATCCGGACAAAGTGGTGTGCAATTTGTATGCAATGGACCGAGAAAATCACAGTGTAAATAGTTTTGGAGAAAAGCAAAGTCTATTCATTAGACAAGTGCATATATTTCATCTATACAAACAGAAATATCATATTTGTTTGCCGCAGTTCCTCTAGCTTTCTCCATATTAAATAGGAATGTGTAGAGCTGCTGTCTCCATTTGAAACCAATTAGTGTTTCAAAGCAAAAAATTCAATGTTCCCTGATAAAAAACAATCAAAACAATAAAGTCCATGGATAATATCAGGAAAACACAAACACAGAGACTGTAGCAATATCTGGGATTGAGTTAGCCAAAACAAAACCGGATATTTCCGGTTTCATCCAGTCATATCCGGACAAAGTGGTGTGGAATTCGTATTCAATGGACCGAGAAAATCTCCTTAAAAATGGTTTTGGAGAAAAGCAAAGTCTTTTCGTTAGGCAAGTGCATAAAATGTCATCTATACAAACAAAATATCACGTTTGTTTGCCACAGTTCCTCTAGCTTTCTACCTAGAAAATATGAATGTGTAGAGCTGGTGTCCCCATGATGAACCAATTAGTTTTCAATGGTACAAAATGAAATATTCCCTGATAAAAACATTCAAAACAATAAATTCCATCGATAATATCCAGAAAACACAAACACAGAGTCTTTCACAGTATTTCGGTTTGAGATAGCCAAAACACAACCGGATATTTCCGGTTTCATCCAGTCATACCCAGACAAACTGGTGTGGAATTCGTATGCAATGGACCGAGAAAATCACAGTACAAATGGTTTGGGGGAGAACAGCAAAGTCTTTTCGTTAGGCAAGTAGATAAAATATCATCAATAAAAAGAGAAATATCATGTTTGTTTACCGCAGTTCCTCTAGCTTTCTCACTAGAAGTATGAATGTTAGGAGAAGGTGACCAAATAATGGACCAATTAGTGTTTTAACGGTAGAAAATGAAATGTTCCCTGATAAAAACATTCAAAACAATAAAATTATTCGATAATATCCAGAAAACACAAACACAGAGGCTTTCACAATATTTCGGATTGAGTTAGCCAAAACACGACCGGATATTTATGGTTTCATCCAGTCATATCTGGACAAAGTCATGTGGAATTTGTATGCAATGGACCGAGATAATCAGAGTACAAATGGTTTTGGAGAAAAGCAAAGTTTTTTTGTTAGGCAAGTGCATAAAATGTCGCAGTTCCTCTAGCGTTGTCCCTAGAAAATACGAATGTGTAAGGCTGGTGTCTCCATGTGGAACAAATTAGTGTTTCCAAGCACAAAATTAAATGTTTCCTGAAAAAAAAAAAACCTTGAAAAAAAAAAGTCCGTGCATAATATCAGGAATACACAAACACAGAGGCTGTAGCCATATTTCAGATTCAGTTAGTGTACACATAACCAGATATTTCTGGTTTCATCCAGTCATATCCAGAAAAAGTGGTTTGGAATTCATATGCAATGGACCTCGAAAATTACAGTACAAATGGTTTTGGAGAAAAACAAAGTCTTTTCGTTAGACAAGTGCATAAAATGTCATCGATACAAACAGAAATATCATGTTTGTTTGCCACACATCCTCCAGCTTTCTCCCTAGAAAATACGAATATGTAGAGCTGGTGTCTCCATGTGGAACCAATTACTATATCCAAGCTCAAAATAAAATTTTCCCCGATAAAAAACTTTCAAAACAATAAAGTCCATTGATAATATCCAGAAAACACAAACTAGAGTATGTAGCAATATTTGGAATTGAGTTAGCCAAAACAAAACAGGGTATTTCCGGTTTCATCCAGTCATGTCCGGACAAAGTGGTGTGGAATTCATATGCAATGGATCGAGAAAATCACAGTACAAATGGTTTTGGAGAAAAGCAAAGTCTTTCCGTTAGGCAAGTGCATAAAATGTCATCTATACAAACAGAAATATCATGTTTGTTTGCCGCAGTTCCTCTAGCTTTCTCCCTAGAAAATACCAATGTGTAGAGCTGGTGTTGACATGTTGAACCAATTAGTGTTTCTACGGTACAAAATTAAATGTTCCCTGAAAAAAACATTCAAAACAATAAAGCCATTGATAATATCCAGAAAACACAAACACAGAAACTATCACAATATCTGGCATTCAGTTATCCAAAACACAACTGGATATGTCTGGTTTCATCCAGTCATATCAAGACAATGTGGTGTGGAATTAGTATGCAATGGACCGAGAAAATCACAGTACAAATGGTTTTCGAGAAAAGCAAAGTCTTTTCGTTAGTCAAATGAATAAAATGTCATCTAGACAAACAGAAATATCATCTTTGTTTGCCGCAGTTCCTAGCTTTCTCCCTAGAAAATACGAATATGTGGAGCTGGTGTCCCCATGATGAAGCCATTAGTGTTTCTACGGTACAAAATGAAATGTGCCCTGAGTAAGCATTCAAAACAATAAAGTCCATCGATAATATCTAGAAACCCAAACACAGAGGCTTTCACAATATTTTCGATTGAGTTAGCCAAAACTCAAGAGGATATTTCTGGTTTCATCCAGTATATCCGGAAAAGTCCTCTGGAATTCGTATGCAATTGACCGAGAAAATCACAGTAAAAAATGTTTTGGAGAAAAGCAAAGCCTTTTTGTTAGGCAAGTGCATAAAATGTCATCTATACAATCAGAAATATCATGTTTGTTTGCCGCACGTCCTCTAGCTTTCTCCCTAGAAAATAGGAATGTGTAGAGCTGGTGTCTCCATGTGAAACCAATTACTGTATCATACCTCAAAACAAAATGTTCTCTGATAAAAAACATTCAAAAAAATAAAGTCCATTGATAATATCCAGAAAAAAACAAACACAGAGGCTGTAGCAATATTTTGTATTGAGTTAGCCAAAAGAAAACCAGATATTTCCGGTTTCATCCAGTCATATCTGTATGAACTGGTGTGGAATTCATATGCAATGGACTGAGAAAATCACAGTAAAAATGATTTTGGAGAAAAGCAAAGTCTTTTCATTAGGCAAGTGCATAAAATGCCATCTATACAAACAGAAATATCATGTTTCTTTGCAGCAGTTCCTCTAGCTTTCTACCTAGAAAATACGAATATTCAGAGTTGGTGTCTCCATGTGGAACCAATTAGTGATTCCAACCACAATTAAATTTTCCCTGATAAAAACATTCAAAATAATAAAGTCCATCGATAATATCAGGAAAACACAAACACAGAGGCTTTCACAATATTTCGGATTGAGTTAGCCAAAACACAACCGGATATTTCTGTTTTCATCAAGTCATTTCCGGACAAGGTGGTGTGGAATTCATATGCAATGGGCCGAGAAAATCAGAGTAAAAATGGTTTTGGAGAAAAGCAAAGTCTTTTCGTTAGGCAAGTGCATAAAATATCATAGGTACAAACAGAAATATCATGTTTGTTTGCCACAGTTCCTTTGGCTTTCTCCATAGAAAATACGAATGTGTAGAGCGGGTGTCTCCAAGTTGAACCATTTACTGTATCCAAGCTCAAAATTAAATATTCCCCGATAAAAAACATTCAAAACAATAAATTCTATCGACAATATCCAGAAAACACAAACACAGAGGTTTTCACAATATTTCGGATTGAGTTAGCCAAAACACAACCGGATATGTCAGGTTTCATCCAGTCTTATCCGCACAAACTGGTGTGGATTTCAGGTGCAATGGACCGAGAAAATCACAGTAAAAATGGTTTGGTGAAAAGCAAAGTCTTTTCGTTAGGCAAGTACATAAAATGTCATCTATACAAACAGAAATATCATGTTTGCTTGCCGCAGTTCGTCTAGCTTTCTCCCTATGAAATTACGAATGTGTAGAGCTGCTGTCTCCATGTGGAACCAATTAGTGTTTCCAAGATCAAAATAAAATGTTCCCTGATAAAAAACATTCAAAACAATAAAATCCATGGATAATATCAGGAAAACAAACACAGAGGTGGAGCAATATCTGGGATTGAGTTAGCCAAAATAAAACCGGATATTTCTGGTTAGCTCCAGTCATATCCGGTAAACAGGTGTGGAATTCGTATGCAATGGACAGAGAAAATCACAGTAACAATGGTTTTGTGGAAAAGCAAAGTCTTTTCGTTAGGAAAGTGCATAAAATGTCATCGATAGAAACAAAAATATCATGTTTCTATGCCCCAGTTCCTCTAGCTTTCTCCCTAGAAAATACGAATGTGTAGAGCTGGTGTCTCCATGATGAACCAATTAGTGTTGCAACGGTACAAAATTAAATGTTCCCTGATAAAAACATTCAAAACAATAAAGTACATCGATAATATCCAGAAAACACAAACACAGAGGCTGTAGCAATATTTCGGATTCAGTTAAGAAAAACACAACCGGATATTTCCGGTTTCATCCAGTCATATACGGACAAAGTGGTGTGGAATTCATATGCAATGAAACGAGAAAATCACAGTAAAAATGGTTTTGTAGAAAAGCAAAGTCTTTTCGTTAGGCAAGTGCATAAAATGTCATCTATAGAAACAGAAATATCATGGTTGTTTCCCACAGTTCCTCTAGCTTTCTCTGTAGAAAATACGAATGTGTAGAGCTGGTGTCTCCATGATGAACTAATTACTGTATCCAAGCTCAAAATAAAATATTACCCCATAAAAAACATTCAAATAATAAAGTCCGTTGATAATATCCAGAAAACACAAACACAAAGGCTGTAACAATATCTGGGATTAAGTTAGCCAAAACACAACCGGATATTTCCGGCTTCATCCAGTCATATCCGGACAAACTGGTGTGGAATTCGTATGCAATGGACCAAGAAAATAACAGTAAAAATGGTTTGGGAGAAAAGCAAAGTCTATTCGTTAGGCAAGTGCATAAAATGTCATCTCTACAAACAATAATATCATGTTTGTTTGCCGCAGTGCCTCTAGCTTTCTCTGTAGAAAATAGGAATGTGTAGAGCTGTGTCTCCATGTGGAACCAATTAGTGTTTCCAAGTACAAAATTAAACGTTCCCTGAAAAAAAAAATTGAAAAACATAAATTACGTGGATTATATCAGGATACACAAACACAGAGGATGTAGCAATATTTCAGATTGAGTTAGCCAAAACACAAGCAGATATTTCTGGTTTCATCCAGTCATATCTGGACAAACTGGTGAGGAATTCGTAGGCAATGGACCGAGAAAATCACAGTAAAAATGGTTTTGGAGAAAAGGAAACTCTTTTCATTAGGCAAGTGCATAAAATGTCATCTAGACAAACAGAAATATCATGTTTGTTTTCTTCAGTTACTCCGGCTTTCTCCCTAGAAAATAAGAATGTGTAGAGCTGGTGTCTCCATGTGGAACTAATTAGTGTATACAAGCTCAAAATATAATATTCCCCAATAAAAACATTCAAAACAATAACGTCTGTTGATAATATCCAGAAAACACAAACACAGAGGCTGTAGCAATATCTGCGATTGAGTTAGCCAAAACAAAACCGGATATTTCCGGTTTCATCCAGTCATATCCGGACAAACTGGTGTGGAATTCATATGCAATGGACCGAGAAAATCACAGTAAAAATGATTTTGGAGAAAAGCAAAGTCTTCACGTTAGGCAAGTGCATAAAATGTCATCTAGACAAACAGAAATATCATGTTTCTTTGGCGCAGTTCCTCTAGCAGTATCCCTAGAAAATACGAATGTGTAGAGCTCGTGTACCCATTAAGAACCAATTACTGTTTCAACGATACAAAATTAAATATTCCCTGATAAAAACATTCAAAACAATAAAGTCCATCATAATATCCAGAAAACACATACACAGAGGCTTTCACAATATGTCGGATTGAGTTAGCCAAAATACAACCCGATATTTCCGGTTTCATCCAGTCATATCCAGACAAACTGGTGTGGAATTCGTATGCCGTGGACTGAGAAAATCACAGTAAAAATGGTTTTGGAGAAAAGCAAAGTCTTTACGTTAGGCAAGTGCATAAAATGTCATCTATAGAAACAGAAATATCATGGTTGTTTCCCACAGTTCCTCTAGCTTTCTCTGTAGAAAATACGAATATGTAGAGCTGGTGTCTCCATGTGGAACCAATTACTGTATCCAAGCTCAAAATAAAATGTTACCCGATAAAAAACATTCCAATAATAAAGTCCGTTGATAATATCCAGAAAACACAAACACAGAGGCTGTAACAATATCTGGGATTGAGTTAGCCAAAACACAACCGGATATTTCTGGCTTCATCCAGTCATATCCAGACAAAGTTGTGTGGAATTCGTATGCAATGGACCGAGAAAGTCACAGTAAAATGGTTTTGGAGAAAAGCAAACTCTTTTCATTAGGAAAGTAGATAAAATATCCTCGATACATATAGAAATATCATGTTTGTATGCCGCAGTGCCTCTAGCTTTCTCCCTAGAAAATGTGAATATGTAGAGCTGGTGTCTCCATGTGGAACCAATTACTGTATCCAAGCTCAAAATAAAATATTCCCCGATAAAAAATACTCAAAACAATAGGTCCATTGATAATATTCAGAAAACACAAACACAGAGGCTATAGCAATATCTGGGATTGAATTAGCCAAAACAAGTCCGTGGATAATATCAGGAATACACAAAAACAGAGGCTGTAGCAATATTGCGGATTGAGTTAGCGAAAATATAACCAGATATTTCTGTTTTCATCCAGTCACATCCGGACAAACTGGTGTGGAATTCCTATGCAGTGGACTGAGAAAATCACAGTACAAATGGTTTTGGAGAAAAGCAAAGTCTTTTCGTTAGGCAAGTGCATAAAATATCATCCAAACAAACAGAAATATCATGCTTGTTTGCCGCACTTCCTCTAGCTTTCTCCCTGGAAAATACGAATGTGTAGAGCTGGTGTACCCACGATAAACCAATTAGTGTTTCAACAGTACAAAATTAAATGTTCCCTGATAAAAACATTCAAAACAATAAAGACCATCGATAATATCCAGAAAACACAAACAAGAGTCTTTCACAATATTTCCGACTGAGTTAGCCAAAACAATACCGGATATTTCTGCTTCTTCCAGTCATATCCGGACAAAGTTGTGTGGAATTCATATGCAAGGGACCGAGAAAATCACAGTAAAATTGGTTTTGGAGAAAAGCAAAGTCTTTTCGTTAGGCAAGTGCATAAATGCCATCTATACAAACAGAAATATCATGTTTGCTTGCCGCAGTTCCTCTAGATTTCTCTCTAGAAAATACCAATATGTAGAGCTGGTGTCTCAATGTGAAACCAACTAAAGTTTCGCAGCAAAAAATTAAATATTCCCTGATAAAAAAGTTTCAAAACAATAAACTCTGGGGATAATATCAGGAATACAAAAACACAGAGGCTGTAGCAATATCTGGGATTGAGTTAGCCAAAACACAACCGGATATTTCTGGTTTCATCCAGTCATATCCGGACAAACTGGTGTGGAATTCGTATGCAATGGACTGTGAAAATCACAGTAATAATGGTTTTGGAGAAAAGCAAAGTCTTTTCGTTTGGCAAGTGCATAAAATGTCATTGATACAAACAGAAATATCATCTTTGTTTGCTGCAGTTCCTCTAGATTTCTCCTTAGAATATACGAATGTGTAGAGGCAGTGTCCCCAGGATGAACCAATTAGTGTTTCTACATTACAAAATGAAATGTTCCCTGATAAAAACATTCAAAACAATAAGTCCCTCTATAATATCGAGAAAACACAAACACAGAGTCTTTCTCAATATTTTGGATTGAGTTATCCAAAACACAACCGGATATTTCTGGTTTCATCCAGTCATATCCGGACAAACTGGTGTGGAATTTGTATGCAATAAACCGAGAAAATCACATTAAAAATGGTTTTGGAGAAAAGCAAAGTCTTTTCATTAGGCAAGTGCATAAAATGTCATCTATACAAACAGAAATATCATGTTTGTTTGCCGCAGTTCCTCTAGCTTTCTTGCTAGAAAATACGAATATGTAGAGCTGGTGTCTCCATGTGGAACCAATTAGTGTATCCAAGCTCAAAATAAAATGTTCCCCGAAAAAAACTTCAAAACAATAAAGTCCATTGATAATATCCAGAAAACACAAACACAGAGGCTGTAGCAATATGTGGAATTGAGTTAGCCAAAACACAACCGGATATGTCTGGTTTCATCCAGTCATATCAGGACAAACTTGTGTGGAATTCATATGCAATGGACTGAGAAAATCAGAGTAAAAATGGTTTCGATAAAAGCAGAGTCTTTTCGTTAGGGTAGTGCATAAAATGTCATCTATAGAAACAAAAATATCATGGTTGTATGCCGCAGTTCCTCTAGCTTTCTCTGTAGAAAATAGGAATGTGTAGAGCTGTGTCTCCATGTGGAACCAATTACTGTATCCAAGCTCAAAATAAAATGTTTCCCGAAAAAAAACATTCAAAACAATAAGGTCCATTGACAATATCCAGAAAACACAAACACTGTGGATGTAGCCATATCTGGGATTCAGTTAGCCAAAACAAAACCGGATATTTCCGGTTTCATCCAGTCATATCCGGTACACTGGTGTGGAATTTGTATGCAATGGACAGAGAAAATAACAGTAAAAATGGTTTTGGAGAAAAGCAAAGTCTTTTTGTTATGCAAGTGCATAAAATGTCATCGATACAAACAGAAATATCACGTTTGTTTGTCGCAGTTCCTCTAGCTTTCTCCGTAGAAAATACGAATGTGTAGAGCTGGTGTCTCCATGTGGAACCAATTAGTGTTTCCAAGCACAAAATTAAATGTTCCCTAAAAAAAAAAAAACATTCAACAAAATAAAGTCCGTGGATAATATCAGGAATTCACAACACAGAGGCTTTCACAATATTTCAGATTGAATTAGCCAAATAAAACCCGATATTTCTGCTTTCATCCAGTCATATCCGGACAAAGTGGTGTAAAATTCGTATGCAATGTACTGAGAAAATCACAGTAAAAATGGTTTTGGAGAAAAGCAAAGTCTTTTCTTAGGCAAGTGTACAAAATGTCATCTATTCAAACATAAATATGATGTTTTTTGCCACAGTTCCACTAGTTTTCCCCTAGAAAATATGAATGTGTAGAGCTGGTGTCTCCATGTGGAGTCAACTAATGTTTCTATGGTACAAAATTAAATGTTTCCTGATAACAAAATTTCAAAACAATAAAGTCTGTCGAGGATATCCAGAAAATTTTAACACAGAGGCTGTAGCAATATCTGGGATTGAGTTAGCCAAAACACAACTGGATATTTCTGGTTTCATCCAGTCATGTCTTGAAAAAGTGGTGTGGAATTCGTATGCATTGTAGTTAGAAAATCACAGTAAAAATGGTTTTGGAGAAAATCAAAATATTTTCCTTCAGCAAGTGCATAATATGTCATCTATACAAACAGAAATATCATGTTTGTTTGCCGCACTTCCTCTAGCTTCCTCCCTAGAAAATATCAATGTGTAGAGCTGGTGTCTCCATGTGGAACCAGTTAGTGTTTCCCAACACAAAATTAAATGTCCCCTCATAAAAAACATTCAAAACCATAAAGACCATGTATAATATCGGGAATATACAAACACAGACTCTGTAGCAATACCTGGGATGGAGTTAGCAAAAACATAACTGGATATTTATCATGTCTTCCAATCATATCCGGATAAAGTGGTGTAGAATTCGTATGCAATGCACCGAAAAAATCACAGTACATATGGTTTTGGAGAAAAGCAAAATCTTTTCGTTAAGCAAGTGCTTAAAATGTCATCTATACTAACAGAAATATCATTTTTGTTTGCCCCAGTTCCTCTAGATTTCTTCCCAGAAAATACCAATGTGTAGAGCTGGTGTCTCCATGTGGAATCAACAAGTGCTTCCCAGCACAAAATTAAATGTTCTCTGATAAAAAACATTCAAAACAATAAAGTCCGTCTATAATATCCGTAAAAAACATAGACAATGGCAGTAGCAATTTCTGGGATTGAGATAGCCATAACACAACCAGATATTTCTGGTTTCATCCAGTCATATCTGGAAAAAGTGGTGTTTAATTCGTATGCAATGGACCGAGAAAATCACAGTAAAAATGGTTTTGGAGAAAAGCAAAGTCTTTTCGTTAGGCAAGAGTATAAAATATCATCTATTCAAACAGAAATATCATGTTTGTTTGCCGCAGTTCCTCTAGCTTTCTCACTAGAAATTACGAATGTGTAGAGCTGGTGTCTCCATGTGGAATCAACTAGTGTTTCTAAGCACAAAATTAAATGTTCCCTGATAAAAAACATTCAAAACAATAAAGTCCATCGATAATATCTAGAAAACACAAACACAGAGGCTGTAGCAATATCTTTGAATGAGTTAGCCAAAACACAACCGGATATTTCCAGTTTCATCCAGTCATATCCGGACAAAGTCGTTTGGAATTTTTATGCAATGGAACAAGAAAATCACAGTAAAAATGGTTTTGGAGAAAAGCAAAGTTTTTCGTCAGGCAAGTGCATAAAATGTCATGTATACAAACAGAAATATCATGTTTTTTGCTGCAGTTCCTCTAGCTTTCCCTCTAGAAAATATTAATGTGTAGAGCTGGTGTCTCCATGTGGAGTCAACTAGTGTTTCTACGGTACAAAATTAAATGTTCCCTGATAACAAAATTTGAAAACAAGAAAGTCTGTCGAGGATATCCGGAAAACTTTAACACAGAGGCTGTAGCAATATCTGGGATTGAGTTAGCCAAAACAAAACCGGATATTTCCGGTTTCATCCAGTCATATCCAGACAAATTGTTTTGGAATTCGTATGTAATGCACCGAGAAAGTCACAGTAAAAATGGTTTTGGAGAAAATCAAAGTCTTTTCGTTAGGCAAGTGCTTAAAATGTCATCTAGACAAACAGAAATAAGTTTGTTTGCCAGAGTTCCTCTAGCAATCTCCCTAGAAAATACGAATGTGTAGAGCTGGTGTCTCCATATGGAGTCAACTAGTGTTTCCCAGCACAAAATTAAATGTTCCCTGATAAAAAAATATTCAAAACAATAAAGTCCATCGATAATATCCAGAAAACACAAACACAGAGACTGTAGCAATATCTGGGATTAAGTTAGCCAAAACACAACCGGACATTTCTGGTGTCATCCAATCATCTCCGGACAATGTGGTGTGGAATTCGTATGGAATCATCCGAGAAAATCAAAGTGAAAATGGTTTTGGAGAAAAGCAAAGTCTTTTGCTTCTGCCATTGCATAAAATGCCATGTATATAAACAGAAATATCATCTTTGTTTGCCGCAGATCCTCTGGCTTTCTCCCTAGAAAATACGAATGTGTAGAACTGGTGTCTCCATGTGGAGTCAACTAGTGTTTCCCAGCACAAAAGTTAATATTCGCTGATAAAAAATATTTAAAATTAATAAAGACTGTCGATAATATCCGGAAAGCATTAACACTGAACCTGTAGTAATATCTGGTATATAGTTAGCCAAAACACAACCGTATATTTCTGGATTCATCCAGGCACATCTGGACAAAGTGGTGTGGAATGCAATGGACCAAGGAAATCACAGTAAAAATGGTTTTGGAGAAAAGCAAAGTCTTTTCTTTAGGCAAGTGTATAAATTGTCATCTATTCAAACAGAAATGTAATGATTGTTTGCAGCAGTTCATCTAGCTTTCACCCTAGAAAATATGAATGTGTAGAGCTGGTGTCTCCATATGGAACCAATTAGGGTTTCTACGGTACATAATTAAATTTTCCCTGATAAAAACATTCAAAACAATAAAGTCCGTTGATAATATCCGGAAAACACAAACACAGATGCTTTCACAATATTTTGCATTGAGTTAGCCAAAACACAACGGGATATTTCTGGTTTCATCCAGTTATATCCGGACAAAGTGGAGTGGAATTCATATGCAAAGGACCGGACTGAGAAAGTCACAGTGAAAATGGTTTTGGAGAAAAGCAAAAGCTTTTCGTTAGGCAACTGCATAAAATGTCATCTATAAAAAAAGAAATATTATGTTTGTTTGGCGCAGTTCATCTAGCTTTCTCCCTAGAAAACACGAATGTGCAGAGCTTGTATCTCCATGTGGAAACAACTAGTGTTTCCTAGCACAAAATTAAATGTTCCCTGATAAAAAACATTCAAAACAATAAAGTCTGTCGATATTATCTGGAAAACAGAAACACAAAGGCTGCAACAATATCTGGAATTGAGTTACCCAAAACATAACAGGATATTTCTGGTTTCATCCAGGCATATCCGGGCAAAGTGGGGTGGAATTCATATACAATGGATAAAAAAATCACAGTAAATATGGTTTTGTAGAAAAGCAAAGTCTTTCCTTTATGCAAGTGCATAAAATGTCATCGATACAAACAGAAATGTCATGTTTGTTTGCCGCAGTTCCTCTAGCTTTCTCCCTAGAAAAATGAATGTGTAGATTTGGTGTGTCCATGTGGAACCAATTAGATTTTCTACGGTAAAAAATTACATGTTTCATGATAAAAAAACATTCAAAACAATAAAGTCTATTGATAATAACCAGATAACACAAACAAAGAGGCTTTCACAATATTTTGGATTGAGTTACCCTAAATAGAACCGGATAATTCTGGTTTCATCCAGTCATATCCTGACAAAGTGGTGTGTAATTCGTATGGAATGGACTGAGAAAATCACAGTAAAATGGTTTTGGAGAAAAGCAAAGTCTTTTCGTTAGTCAAATGCATAAAATGTCATCTAATCAAACAGAAATATCATGTTTGTTTGCCGCAGTTCCTCTAGCTTTCTCCCTAGAATATACGAATGTGTAGAGCTGGTGTCTCCATGTGGAACCAATTAGTGTTTCTACGGTACAAAATTAAATGTTCCCTGATAAAAATATTCAAAACAATAAAGTCCATCGATGATATCCAGAAAACACAAACACAGAAGCTTTCTCAATATTTCGGATTCAGTTAGCCAAAACACAACCGGATATTTCTTGTTTCATCCAGTCATATCCAGACTAAGTGGTAAGGAATTCGTATCCAATGGACCGAGCAAATCAGATTAAAAATGGTTTTGGAGAAAAGCAAAGTCTTTTCGTTAAGCAAGTTCTTAAAATATCATCTATACAAAGAGAAATATCATGTTGTTTGCTGAATTTCCTCTAACTTTCTCCCTAGAAAATACGAAAGTGTAGAGCTGGTGTTTGCATGTGGAAGCAATTAGTGTTTCTACGGTATTAAATGAAATGTTCCCTGATAAAAACATTCAAAAGAATGAAGTCCATCGATAATATCCAGAAAACACAAACAGAGAGGCTGTTGAAATATCTGGGATTGAGTTAGCTAAAACACAACCGGATATTTGTGGTTTCATCCAATCTTATCCGGACATAGTCCGGTGGAATTCGTATGCAATGCACCGAGAATATCACAGTAAAATGGTTTTGGAGAAAAGCAAAGTATTTTCTTAGGCAAGTGCATAAAATGTCATCTATACAAACAGAAATATCATGTTTGTTTACCGCAGTTCCTCTAGCTTTCTCCCTAGAAAATATGAATGAGTAGAGCTGGTGTCTCCATGTGGAGTCAATTAGTGTTTCCCAGAACAAAATTAAATGTTCACTGGTAAAAAAACATTCAAAACATAAAGTCTGTCGATATTATCCGGAAAAAAGAAACACAGAGGCTGCAGCAATATCTGGGTTTGAGTGAGCCAAAACATAACCGGATAATTCTGGTTTCATCCAGGCAATCCGGACAAAGTGGGGTGGAATTCGTATACAATGGACAGAAAAATCACAGTAAATATGGTTTTGTAGAAAAGCAAAGTCTTTCCTTTAAGCAAGTGCATAAAATGCCATGTATACAAACAGAAATATCATCTTTGTTTGCCACAAATCCTCTGGCTTTCTCCCTAGAAAATACGAATGTGTAGAACTTGTGTCTCCATGTGGAGTCAACTAGTGTTTCCCAGCACAAAACTAAATGTTCTCTGATAAAAAACATTCAAAATAATACAGTCTGTCCATAATATCCTGAAAGCATTAACACAGAGCCTGTGGCAATATCTGGGATATAGTTAGCCAAAACACAAACGGATATTTCTGGTTTCATCCAGGCACATCTGGACAAAGTGGTGTGGAATGCAATGGACCAAGGAAATCACATTAAAAATGGTTTTGGAGGAAAGCAAAGTCTTTTAGCTTGGCAAGTACATGAAATGTCATCTATACAAACAGAAATATCATGTTTGTTTTCCGCAGTTCCTCAAGCTTCCTCCCTAGAAAATACGAATGTGTAGAGCTGGTGTCTCCATGTGGAACCAATTAGTGTTTCTACGGTACAACATTAAATGTACCATGATAAAAAACATTCAAAACAATAAAGTCCATTGATAATATCCAGAAAACACAAACAAAAGGGCTTTCACAATATTTTGGATTGAGTTACCCAAAACACAACCGGATATTTCTGGTTTCATCCAGTCATATCCGGACAAACTGGTGTGGAATTCGCATTCAGTGGACTAAGAAAAAAAGAGTACAAATGGTTTTGGAGAAAAGGAAAGTCTTTTCGTTAGGCAAGTGTGTAATATGTCATCTATACAAACAGAAATATCATGTTTGCTTGCCACCGTTCCTCTAGCTTTCTCACTAGAAAATACGAATGTGAAGCGCTGGTGTCTCCATGTGGAGTCAACTAGAGTTTCCCAGCACAAAATTAAATGTTCCCTGATAAAAAACATTCAAAACAAGAAAGTCCGTGGATATTATCACAAATACACAAACACAGAGGCTGTAGCAATATCTGGGATTGAGTTAGCCAAAACAAAACCGGATATATCCGGTTTCATCCAGGGATGTCCGGAAAAAGTGGTGTGGAATTCTTATGCAATGGACCGAGAAAATCAGAGTAAAAATGGTTTTGGAGAAAAGCAGTCTTTTCGTTAGGCAAGTGTATAAAATGTCTTCTATACAAACAGAAATATCATGTTTGTTTGCCACAGTTCCTCTACCTTTTCCCTAGAAAATACGAATGTGTAGAAGTGTTGTCTCCTTGTGGAACCAATTAGAGTTTCCAAGAACAAAATTAAATGTTCTTGATAAAAAACATTCAAAACAATAAACTGCATCGATAATATCCAGAAAACACAAACACAGATTTGGTAGTAAGATCTGGGATTGAGTGAGCCATAACACAAGAGGATATTTCCAGTTTTATCCAGTCATATCCGGACAAAGTGTTGTGGAACTGGTATGCAGTGTACTCAGATACTCACAGTACCAAAGAAAATATTCCCTGCTTAAATTCATTCAAAATCACAAAGTCCACTATTAATAATATTAAAAAACACAGAGCAGAGCCTGTAGCCAGATCTGGGATTCAGTTAGCCATAACACAAGAGGATATTTTTGGTTTCATCCAGGCATATCCAGACAAAGTGCTGTTGAACTGTTATGCAATGGCCTCAGATAATCACAGTCAAATTGGTTTTGAAGACTAGCAAAGTATTTTCTTAGGCAAGTGCATAAAATGTCATCTACACCAACACAAATATCATGTTTCTTTGCAGCAATTGCTGTAGTTTTCTGCCTAGACAGCACGAATGTGTTGAGTTTGTGTCTCCATGTGGAACTAATTAGAGTTTCCCTGCACCAAAGAAAATATTCCCTGCTTAAATTCATTCAAAACCATAAAGTCCATTGATAATATCAAAACACACAAAGCAGAGCCTGTAGCAAGATCTAGGATTGAGTTAGATATAACACAAGATGATATTTCTGGTTTCATCCAGTCATTTCCATTCAACCTGTTATGGAACTGGTATGCAATGGACTCAGAAAATCACCCTCAAACTGGTTTTGGAGAAAAGCAAACTCTTTTTCTTGGACAAGTGTATAAAAATTTATGTTTGCAAATATCAATATCCTGTGTGTTTGCAATGATAGCTCTAGCTTTCTGCGTAGAAAACACAAATATGAACACGTTGTGCCTGCGTATGGAATCACTTAACATTTCCAGCACAAAACAGAATTTCTTCTACAGAAATTCATTCTAAAATGTAAAGTCCATTGATAATATCCAGAAAACACAAACACAGAGGTTGTAGCAAGATCTGGGATTGAGTTAGCCATAACACAAAAGGATATTTCTGGTTTCATCCAGTCATATCCCGACAAAGTGCTGTGGAACTGGTATGCAATGGCCTCAGATAATCACAGTCAAACTGGTTTTGGAGAATAGCAAAGTATTTTCTTAGGCAAGTGCATACAATGTCATCTACACAAACACAAATATCATGTTTGTTTGCAGCAATTACTGTAGTTTTCTGCCTAGACAGCACGAATGTGTTGAGTTTGTGTCTCAATGTGGAACTAATTAGTGCTTCCCAGCACCAAAGAAAATATTCCCTGCTTAAATTCATTCAAAACCATAAAGTCCATTGATAATAAAAAACAAAAAGCAGAGCCTGTAGCAAGATCTGGGATTGAGTTTGCCATAACGCAAGAGGATATTTCTGGTTTTATCCAGTCATTTCCATTCAACCTGTTGGGGAACTGGTAGGCAATGGTTTAGAAAATCACCTTCAAACTGGTTTTGGAGAAAAGCAAACTCTTTTTCTTGGCCAAGTGGATAAAAAGTCATGTTTGCCAATATCATTATCCTGTTTGTTTGCAACGATTGCTCTAGCTTTCTGCGTAGAAAGCACAAATGTGAACACGTTGGGCCTGCATATGGAATCACTTAACATTTCCAGCACAAAAGAGAATTTCTTCTACAGAAATTTATTCTAAAACGTAAACTCCATTGATAATATCCAGAAAAGAAAAACACAGAGGTTGTAGCAAGATCTGGGATTGAGTTAGCCATAACACAAGAGGATATTTCTGGTTTCATGCAGTCATATCCACACAAAGTGCTGTAAAACTGGTATGCAATGGACTCAGATAATCACAGTCAAACTGGTTTTGGAGAATAGCAAACTATTTTCGTTGGCAAGTGCATAAAATGTCATCTACACGAACACAAATATCATGTTTCTTTGCAACAATTACTGTAGTTTTCTGCCTAGACAGCACGAATGTGTTGAGTTTTTGTCTCCAGGTGGAACTAATTAGTGCTTCCCAGCACCAAAGAAAATATTCCCTGCTTAAATTCATTCAAAACCATATAGTTCATTGATAATAAAAAACACAAAGCAGAGCCTTTAGCAAGGTCTGGGATTGAGTTTGCCATAACAAAAGAGGATATTTCGGGTTTAATCCAGTCATTTCCATTCAACCTGTTGTGGAACTGGTAGGCAATGGACTCAGAAAATCACCCTCAAACTGGTTTTGGAGAAAAGCAAACTCTTTTTCTTGGCCACGTGTATAAAAAGTCATGTTTGCAAATATCAATATCCTGACTGTTTGCAACGATTGCTCTAGCTTTCTGCGTAGAAAACACAAATGTGCACACGTTGGGCCTGCATATGGAATCACTTAACATTTCCAGCACAAAACAGAATATCTTCTACAGAAATTCATTCTAAAACATAAAGTCCATTGATAATATCCAGAAAACACAAACACAGAGGTTGTAGCAAGATCTGGGATTGAGTTAGCCATAACGCAAGAGGATATTTCTGGTTTCATCCAGGCATATTCGGACAAAGTGCTTTGGAATTGGTATGCAATGGACTCAGATAATCACAGTCAAACTTGTTTTGGAGAATAGCAAAGTATTTTCTTAGGCAAGCACATACAATGTCATCTACACCAACACAAATATCATGTTTGTTTGCAGCAATTGCTGTAGTTTTCTGCGTAGACAGCACAAATGTGTGAGTTTGTGTCCCCATGTGGAACTAATTAGTGCTTCCCAGCACCAAAGAAAATATTCCCTGCTTAAATTCATTCAAAACCATAAAGTCCATTGATAATATCAAAACACACAAAGCACAGCCTGTAGCAAGATCTAGGATTGAGTTAGCCATAACACAAGATGATATTTGTGGTTTCATCCAGTCATTTCCATTCAACCTGTTGTGGAACTGGTAGGCAATGGACTCAGAAAATCACCCTCAAACTGGTTTTGGAGAAAAGCAAACTCTTTTTCTTGGCCAAGTGGATAAAAAGTCATGTTTGCAAATATCAATATCCTGTTTGTTTGCAACGATTGCTCTAGCTTTCTGTGTAGAAAACACAAATGTGAACACGTTGTGCCTGCATATGGAATCACTTAACATTTCCAGCACAAAAGAGAATTTCTTCTACAGAAATTTATTCTAAAACGATAAAGTCCATTGCTAATATCAAAAAATACAAAGCAGAGCCTGTAGCAAGATTTGGCTTTGAGTTAGCCATAACACAGAGGATATTTGTGGTTTCATCCAGTCATATCCGGACAAAGTGGTGTGGAATTCGTATGCAGTGGATCAAGTAAATCACAGTAAAAATGGTTTTGGAAAAAAGCAAATGTTTTCATTAGCCAAGTGTATAAAATGTCATCTATTCAAACAGAAATATCATGTTTGTTTGCTGCAGTTCCTCTAGCTTTCTCCCTAGAAAATACGAATGTGCAGAGCTGGTGTCTCCATGTGGAACCAATTAGTATTTCTACGGTACAAAATGAAATGTTCCCTGATAAAAACACTCAAAACAATAAAGTCCATCGATAATATACAGAAAACACAAACAAAGAGGCTTTCACAGTATTTTGGATTGAGTTAGACAAAACACAACCAGATATTTCTGGTTTCATCCAGGCATATCCGGACAAAGTGGTGTGGAATTCGTATGCAATGGACCGAGAACATCATAGTAAAAATGGTTTTGGAGAAAAGCAAAGTCTTTTCGTTAGGCAAGTGCTTTAAATGTCATCTATACAAACAGAAATATCATGTTTGTTTGTTGCATTTCGTCTATTTTCTCCCTAGAAATACGAATGTGTAGAGCTGGTGTCTCCATGTGGAGTCAACTACTGTTTCCCAGCACAAAATTAAATGTTCTCTGATAAAAAACATTCAAAACAATAAAGCCTGTCGATAATATCCAGATAATATTATCACAGAGCCTGTAGCAATATCTGGGATTGAGTTAGCCAAAACACAACCAGATAATTCTGGTTTCATCCAGGCAGAGCCGTACAAAGTGGTGTGGAATTCGTATATATTGGACCGAGACAATCACAGTATAAATGGTTTTGAAAAAAAGCAAAGTCTTTTCGTTAGGAAAATGTATAAAATTTCCTCTATTCAAACAGAAATATCATGTTTGTTTGTCACAGTTCCTCTAGCTTCACCCTAGATAATATGAATTTGCAGAGCTAGTGTCTCCATGTGGAACCAATTAGTGTTTCTATGGTACAAAATTAAATGTTCCCTGATAAAAACATTCAAAACAATAAAGTCATTGATAATATCCAGAAAACACAAACACAGAAGCTGTAGCAATATCTGGGATTGAGTTAGCCAAAACACAACTGGATATTTCTGGTTTCTTTCAGGCATATCAGACAAAGTGGTATTGAATTCATATAAAATGGATTGAGACAATCACTGTAAAAATGGTTTTGGAGAAAAGCAAAGTCTTTTCATTAGGCATGTGCATAAAATGTCATCTATACACACAGAAATATCAAGTTTGTTTGCCGCAGTTCCTCTAGCTTTCTCCCTAGAAAATACGAATGTGTAGATCTTCTGTCTCCATGTGGAGTAACTAGTGTTTCTACGGTACAAAATTAAATGTTCCCTGATAAAAAAACATTCAAAACAATAAAGTACATCTATAATCCTGAAAACACAAACACAGAGTCTTTCACAATATTTTGGGTTGAGTTACCCAAAACACAACCGTATATTTCTGGTTTCATCCAGTCATATCCGGACAAAGTGGTGTGGAATTCTTATGCAATGGACCAAAAAAATCACAGTACAAATGGTTTTGGAGAAAAGCAAGGTCTTTTCGTTAGGCAACTGCATAAAATGTCATCTATTCAAACAGAAATATCATGTTTGTTTGCCGCAGTTATTCTAGCTTTCTCCCTAGAAAATACGAATATGTAGAGCTGGTGTCTCCATGTGGAGTCAACTAGTGTTTCCCAGCACAAAATTAAATGTTCCCTGATAAAAAAACATTCAAAACAATAAAGTCCGTTGGTAATATCCAGAAAACACAAACACAGCGGCTGTAGCAATATCTGGGATAGAGTTAGCCAAAACACAACTGAATATTTCTAGTTTCTTTTTTTTTTTTTGACAGGCAGAGTGGACAGGCAGAGAGAGAAACAGAGAGAAAGGTCTTCCTTTTGCCGTTGGTTCACCCTCTAATGGCCACCGAGGTAGTGCACTGCGGCCGGCGCACCGCGCTGATCCGATGGCAGGAGCCAGGTGTTTATCCTGGTCTACCATGGGATGCAGGGGCCAAGGGCTTGGGCCATCCTCCACTGCACTCCCTGGGCACAGCAGAGAGCTGGTCTGGAAGAGGGGCAACCGGGACAGGATCAGTGCCCCGACCGGGACTAGAACCCGTTGTGCTGGTGCCGCTAAACAGAGGATTAGCCTAGTGAGCCGCGACACCGGCTGAATATTTCTAGTTTCATCCAGTCATATGCGGACAAAGTGTTGTGGCATTCGTATACAACGGACCAAAAAATCACAGTAAAAATGGTTTTGGAGAAAAGCAACTTCATTTCTTTAGGCCAGTGCATAAAATGTCATCTATACAAACAGAAATATCATGTTTGTTTACCACAGTTCCTCTAGCTTTCTCCCTAGAAAATACGAATGTGTAGAGCTGGTGTCTCCACGTGGAGTCAACTAGTATTTCCCAGCACAAAATTAAATGTTCCGTAATGAAAAAGATTAAAAGTTATAAAGTCTGTTGAAAATATGCGGAAATCACAAACACAGAGGCTTTCACAATATTTCGGATTGAGTTAGCCAAAACACAAAAGGATATTTCTGGTTTCATTCAGTCACTTTCGGAAAAACTGTTGTGGAATTCGTATGCAATGGACCAAGAAAATCACAGTAAATATGGTTTTGAAGAAAAACAAGTCTTTTCCTTCGTCCAGTGCATAAAATGTCATCTAATCAAACAGAAATATCATGTTTGTTTGCCGCAGTTCCTCTAGTTTTCTCCCTAGAAAATACGAATGTGTAGAGCTGGTGTCTCCATATGGAGTCAACTAGTGTTTACGAGCCCAAAATTAAATGTTCTCTCATAAGAAACATTCAAAATAATAAAGTCTGTAGATAATATCCGAAACATTAACACAGAGCCTGTAGCAATAATTGGGATTGAGTTAGCCAAACCAAAAACCGATATTTCTGTTTTCATCCAGGCATATCTGGACAAAGAGGTGTGGAATTCATATACAATGGACCGAGAAAATCACAGTAAAAATGGTTTTGGAGTAAAGCAAAGTCTTTTCGTTAGGCAAGTGAATAAAATGTCATCTATACAAAGAAAAATATCATGTTTGTTTGCCATAGTTCCTCTAGCTTTCTTCCTAGAAAATACGAATATGTAGAGGCGGTGTCTCCATGTGGAAACAATTAGTGTTTCCCAGCAAAAATTTAATGTTCCCTGATAAAAAAGATTCAAAACAATTAGATCTGTCGATAATATCCAGAAAACACAAAAACAGAGCCTGTGGCAATATCTGGGATTGAGATAGCCAAAACACAACCGGATATTACTGGTTTCATCAAGTCATATCTGGAAAAAGTGGTGTGGAATTCGTATGAAATGGACCGAGAAAATTACAATAAAAATGGATATGGAGGAAATCGAAATCTTTTCTATAGGCAAGTGCATAAAATGTCATCGATACAAACAGAAATATCATGTTAGTTTGCTGCAGTTCCTCTAGCTTTCTCCCTAGAAAATACAAAAGTGTAGCGCTGGTGTTTCCATGTGGAACCAATTAGTGTTTCCAAGCACAAAATTAAATGTTCCCTGATAAAAAAAAAATTCAAAACAATAAATCCCTGGATAATATCTGGGAAACAGAAACACAAAGCATGCAGCAATATCTGGGATTCAGTTACCTAAAACACAACCAGATATTTCTAGTTTCATGCAGCCATATCCAGTCAAAGTAGGATAGAACTGGACCGAGAAAATCACAGTAGAAATGGTTTTGGAGAAGCGCAAAGTCTTTTCTTTAGGCAAGTGTATAAAATGTCATCGATACAAACAGAAATATCATGTTTCTTTGCCGCAGTTCCTCTAGCTTTCTCCCTGGAAAATATGAATGTGTAGAGCTGGTGTCTCCATGTGGAAACAATTAGTGTTTCAACGGTACAAAATTAAATGCTCCCTGCTAAAAACATACAAAACAATATAGTCCATCGATAATATCCAGAAAACACAAACATAGAGGCTTTCACAGTATTTTGGATTGAGTTAGCCAAAACACAACCGGATATTTCCGGTTTCATCCAGTCATATCCAGACAAACTGGTGTGGAATATGTATGCAGTGTATCGAGAAAATCACAGTAAAAATTGTTTTGGAGAAAAGCAAAGTCTTTACGTTAGGTCAGTGCATACAATGACATCTAAACAAACAGAAATATCATGTTTGTTTGCCACAGTTCCTCTACCTTTCTCCCTAGAAAATACAAATATGTAGAGTTGCTGTCTCCATGTAGAACCAATTAGAGTTTCCAAGCACAAAATTAAATGTTCCCTGATAAAAATATTCAAAACAATAAAGTCTGTGGATAATATCAAGAAAACACAAACACAGAGGCTGTAGCAATATCTGGGATTGGGTTAGACAAAACAAAACCGGATATTTCCGGTTTCATCCAGTAATATCTCGAAAAACTCCTGTGGAATTCCTATGCAATTGACCAAGAAAATCACCGTACAAATGGTTTTGGAGAAAAGCAAAGTCTTTAAGTTAGGCAAGTGCATAAAATGTCATCTATACAAACAGAAATATCATGTTTGTTTACCGCAGTTCCTCTAGCTGTCCCTTAGAAAATACGAATGTGTAGAGCAGGTGTTCCCATTATGAACCAATTAGTGTTTCAATGGTACAAAATTAAATGTTCCCTATAAAAACATTCAAAACAATAAAGTCCATTGATAATACCCAGAAAACACAATCACAGAGGCTGTAGCAATATTTGGGATTGGGTTAGCAAAAAACACAACTGGATATTTCTGGTTTCATCCATTCATATCCAAAGTGGTGTGGAATTCGTATGCAACGGACCGAGAAAATCACAGTAAAAGTGGTTTTGGAGAAAAGCAAAGTGTTTTCATTAGGCAAGTGCATAAAATCTCATCTATACAAACAGAAATATCATGTATGTTTGCCGCAGTTCCTCTAGCTTTCTCAATAGAACATACGAATGTGTAGAGCTGGTGTCTCCATGTGGAACCTATTAGTGTTTCCAAGCACAAAAGTAAATGTTCTCTGAAAAAAAACATTGAAAAATATAAAGTCCATGGATAATATCAAGAATACACAAACACACAGGCTGTAGCAATATTTCGGATTTCGTTAGCCAAAACACAACCGGATATTTCTGGTTTCATCCAGTCATATTCGGAAAAAGTGGTGTGGAATTTGTATGAAATGGATTGAGAAAATCAGAGTAGCAATGTTTTTGGAGAAAAGCAAAGTCTTTTCGTTAGGCAAGTGCATAAAATGTCATCGATACAAACAGAAATATCATGTTTGTTTGCCGCAGTTCCTCTAGCTTTCTCCCTGGAAAATTTGAATGTGTAGAGCTGGTGTCTCCATGTGGAACCAAATAGTGTTTCCAAGCACAAACAAAAATGTTCCCCGAAAAAAAAAAATATTCAAAAAAATAAAGTCCGTGGATAATGTCAGAAATACACAAACGCAGAGTCTGTAGCAATATCTGGGATTGATTTAGCCAAAACAGAACTGGATATTTCCTTTTTCATCCAGTCATATCTGGACAAACTGGTGTGGAATTCGTATGCAATGGAAAGAAAAAATCACAGTACAAACGGTTTTGGAGAAAAGCAAAGTCTTTTCTTTAGGCAAGTGCATAAAATGTCATCTAGACAAACAGAAATAATATGTTTGTTTGCCACAGTTCCTCTAGCTTTCTCCATAGAAAATACGCATGTGCAGAGCTAGTATCCCCATGATGAAACAATTAGTGTTTCTACCGTACAAAATCAAATGTTCCCTGATAAAAATATTCAAAACAATAAAGTCCATCGATAATATCCAGAAAACACAAACACAGAGGCTTTCACAATATTTCGGATTGAGTTAGCCAAAACAAAATCGGATATTTCTGGTTTCATCGAGTCATATCCGGACAAAGTGGTCTGGAATTCTTATGCAATGGACCGAGATATCCACAGCAAAATTGGTTTTGGAGAAAAGCAAAGTCTTTTCCTTAGGCAAGTGCATAAAATGTCATCTATACAAAAAGAAATATCATGTTTTTTTTGCCACAGTTCCTCTGGTTTCTCCCTAGAACATATGAATCTGTAGAGCTGTTGTCTCCATGTGGAATCAATTAGATTTTCAACAGTACAAAATTAAATGTTCCCTGATAAAAACATTCAAAACACTAACGTCCATCGACAATATCCAGAAAACACAAAAACAGAGGCTTTCACAATATTTCTGATTCAGTTAGCCAAAACACAACCAGATATTTCTGGTTTCATCCAGTCATATCCGCCCAAAGTGGTTTAGAATTCCTATGCAATAGACCGAGAAAATCAAAAGACAAATGGTTTTGGCGAAAAGCAAAGTATTTTCATTAGGCAAGTGTATAAAATGTCATCGATACAAACTTGAATGTCATGTTTTTTTTTGCCGCAGTTCCTCTAGCTTTCTTCCTAGAAAATACGAATGTGTAGAGCTGGTGACTCCATGTGGAACCAATTAGTGTTTCAACGGTATAAAATAAATGTTCCCTGATAAAAAACATTCAAAAAATAAAGCCTGTGGATAATATCAGGAATACAGAAACCCAGAGGCTGTAGCACTATCTGGGATTGAGTTAGCCTAATCAAAACAGGATATTTCCGGTTTCACCCAGGCATATCCGGTAAACTGGTGTGGAATTCATAAGCAATGGACCAAGAAAATCACAGTAAAAATGGTTTTCGAGAAAAGCAAAGTCTTTTCCTTAGGGAAGTGCCTAAAATGTCATCGATACAAACAGAAATATCATGTTTGTTTGCCGCATTTCCTCGAGCTTTCTCCCTAGAAATCTGAATGTGTAGACCTCGTGTCCCCATGATGAACCAATTAGTGTTTCAACGGTACAAAAGGAAATGTTCCCTGAAAAAACATTCAAAACTATAAAGTCCATCGATAATATCCAGAAAACACAAACGCAGAGGCTTTCACAATATTTCGGATTGAGTCAAAACACAACCGGATATTTCTGGTTTTATCCTGTCATATCCGGACTAACTGGTGTGGAATTCGTATGCAACGGACCGAGAAAATCACAGTAGAAATGGTTTTGGAGAAAAGCAAAGTCTTTTCGTTAGCCAAGTGCATAAAATATCTTCGATACAAACAGAAATATTATGTTTTTTTGCCGCAGTTCCTCTAGATTTCTCCCTAGAAAATACGAATGTGTAGAGCTGGTGTCTCCATGTGGAACCAATTAGTGTTTCAACGGTACAAAATTAAATGTTCCCTGATAAAAAACATTCAAAACAATAAATTCCATAGATAATATCCAGAAAACACAAACACAGAGGCTTACATAATATTTACGATTGAGTTATCCAAAACACAACCGGATATTTCTTGTTTCATCCAGTCACATCTGGACAAAGGGGTGTGGAATTCAGATGCAATGGGCTGAGAAAATCAGAGTAAAAATGGTTTTGGAGAAAAAGCAAAGTCTTTCGTTAGGCAAGTGCATAAAATATCATGTATACAAACAGAAATATCATGTTTGTTTGCCGCACTTCCTCCAGCTTTCTCCCTAGAAAACCCAAATGTGTAGAGCTGGTGTCTCTATTTGGAGCCACTTAGTGATTCCAAGCACAAATTAAATGTTCCCTGATAAAAAACATTCAAAACAATAAAGTCTGTGGATAATATCAGGAATACAGAAACACAGAGGCTGTAGCAATATCTGGGATTGAGTTAGCCAAAACAAAACCGGATATTTCCGGTTTCATGCAGTCATATGCGGACAAAGTGGTGCGGAATTCGTATGCAACGGACCGAGAAAATCAGAGTAAAAATGGTTTTGGAGAAAAGCAAAGTCTTTTTGTTATGCAAGTGCATAAAACGTCATCGATACAAACAGAAATATCATGTTTGCTGCAGTTCCTTGAGCTTTCTCCCTAAAATACGAATGTGCAGAGCTGGTGTCCCCATGATGAACCAATTAGTGGTTCAACGGTACAAATTGAAATGTTCCCTGAAAAAAACATTCAAAACCATAAAGTCCATCGATAATATCCAGAAAACACAAACAAAGAGGCTTTCAGAATATTTCGGATTGAGTTAGCCAAAACACAACCGGATATTTCTCGTTTCATCCAGTCATATCCGGACAAACTGGTGTGGAATTCGTATGCAATGGACTGAGAAAATAAGAGTAAAAATGGTTTTGGAGAAAAGCAACGTCTTTTCATTAGGCAAGTGCATAAAATATCATCTATACAAACAGAAATATCATGTTAGTTTGCTGCAGTTCATTTAGCTTTCTCCCTAGCAAATACGAATGTGTAGAGCTGGTGTCTCCATCTGGAAACAATTAGTGTTTCCAAGCAAAAATTAAATGTTCCCTAATAAAAAACATTCAAAACAATAAAGTCCATCGATAATATCCGGAAAACACAAACACAGAGGCCTTCACAATATTTGGCATTGAGTTAGCCAAAACACAACCGGATATTTCTGGTTTCATCCAGTCATATCCGGACAAACTGGTGTGGAATTCGTATGTCGACCGAGAAAATAAGAGTAAAAATGGTTTTGGAGAAAAGCAAAGTCTTTTCGTTAGCCAAGTGCATAAAATGTCATCTAGACAAACAGAAATGTCATGTTTGTTTGCCGCAGTACCTCCACCTTTCTCCCTAGAAAATACGAATGTGCAGAGCTGGTGTCCCGATGATGAAACAATTAGTTGTTCAACGGTACAAAATGAAATGTTCCCTGAAAAAAACATTCAAAACCATAAAGTCCATCGATAATATCCAGAAAACACAAACACAGTGGCTGTAGCAATATCTAGGATTGAGTTAGCCAAAACAAAACTGGATATTCTGTTTACATCCAGTCATATCCGGACAAAGTTGTGTGGAATTCGCATGCAATGGACCGAGAAAATCACAGTACAAATGGTTATGGAGAAAAGCAAAGTCTTTTTGTTAGGCAAGTGCATGAAATGTCATCTACACAAACATAAATATCATGCTTGTTTGCCACAGTTCCTCTAGCTTTCTCCCTAGAAAATACGAATGTGCAGAGCTGGTGTCTCCATGAGGAACCAACTAGTGTTTCCAAGCACAAAATTAAATGTTCCCTAAAAAAAAATTCAAAACAATAAAGTCTGTGGATAATATCAGGAATACACAAACACAGAGGCTGTAGCAATATCTGGGATCGAGTTAGCCAAAACAAAACCAGATATTTCTGGTTTCATCCAGTTATATCCGGACAAAATGGTGTGGAATTCGCATGCAATGGACCGAGATATTCACAGTTAAAATGGTGTTGGAGAAAAGCAAATTCTTTTCGTTAGGCAAGTACATAAAATGTCATCGATACAAAGAGAAATATCATGTTTGTTTGCCGCAGTTCCTCCAGCTTTCTCCCTAGAAAATACGAATGTGTGGAGCTTTTGTTCCAATTATGAATCAACTAGAGTTTCAACGGTACAAAATTAAATGTTCCCTGATAAAACATAAAAAAAAGTCCATCGATAATATCCAGAAAACACAAACACAGAGGGTTTAGCAATATTTCGGATTGAGTTAGCCAAAACACAGCCAGATATTTCTGGTTCCATCCAGTCATATCCGGACAAAGTGGTGTTGAATTCATATGCTACGGACCGAGAAAATCACAGTAAAAATTGTTTTGGGGAAAAGCAAAGTCTTTTCATTAGGCAAGTGCATAAAATATCATCTATACAAACAGAAATATCATGTTAGTTTGCTGCAGTTCCTCTAGCTTTCTCCCTAGCAAATACGAATGTGTAGAGCTGGTGTCTCCATGTGGAAACAATTAGTGTTTTCAAGCAAAAATTAAATGTTCCCTAATAAAACACATTCCAAACAATAAAGTCCATCGATAATATCCGGAAAACACAAACACAGAGGCCTTCACAATATTTGGCATTGAGTTAGCCAAAACACAACCGGATATTTCTGGTTTCATCCAGTCATATCCGGACAAACTGGTGTGGAATTCATATGCAATGGAAAGAGAAAATAAGAGTAAAAATGGTTTTGGAGAAAAGCAAAGTCTTTTCATTAGGCATGTGTATAAAATGTCATGGATACAAACATGAATGTCATATTTTTTTGCCGCAGTTCCTCTAGCTTTCTCCCTAGAAAATACGAATGTGTAGAGCTGGTGTCTCCATGTGGAACCAATTAGTGTTTCAACGGTATAAAATTAAATGTTCCCTGATAAACAACATTCAAAACAATAAAGTCTGTGGATAATATCAGGAATACACAAACACAGAGGCTTTAGCAATTTTCGGATTGAGTTAGCCAAAACACAACCAGATATTTCTGGTTTCATCCAGTCATATCCCCACAAAGTGGTTTAGAATTCCTATGCAATGGACCGAGAAAATCACAGTACAAATGGTTTTCGAGATAAGCAAAGTCTTTTCCTTAGGGAAGTGCATAAAATGTCATCTATACAAACAGTAATATCATGTTTGTTTGCCGCAGTTCCTCTAGCTTTCTCCCTAGAAAATCGAATGTGTAGAGCTGGTGTTCCCGTGATGAACCAATTAGTGTTTCAATGATACAAAACTAAATGTAGCCTGATAAAAACTTTCAAAACAATAAAGTCCATCAAGAAAATCCAGACAACACAAACACAGATGATTCACAATATTTCGCATTGTGTTAGCCAAACCACAACCGGATATTTCTGGTTTCTTCCAGTCATATCAGGACAGGGTGGTGTGGAATTCGCATGCAATGGACCGAGAAAATCACAGTACAATTGGTTTTGGAGAAAAGCAAAGTCTTTTCTTTAGGCAAGTGCATAAAATGTCATCTCTACAAACAGAAATATCATGTTTGTTGCCGTAGTTCCTCTAGCTTTCTCCCTAGAAAATACGATATGTAGTGCTGGTGACTCCAAGTGGATCCAAATTACTGTATCCAGGCTAAAAATAATATGTTCCCCGATAAAAAACTTCAAAATAATAAAGTCCATTGGTAATATCCAGAAAAAAAAAACAAAAACACAGAGTCTGTAGCAATATCTGGGATTGAGATAGCCAAAACATAACCGGATATTTCCTTTTTCATCCAGTCATATCTGGACAAACTGGTGTGGAATTCGTATGCAATGGAAAGAAAAAATCACTGTACAAATGGTTTTGGAGTAAAGCAAAGTCTTTTCATTAGGCAAGTGCATAAAATGTCATCTAGACAAACAGAAATATCATGTTTGTTTGCCGCAGTTCCTCTAGCTTTCTCCATAGAAAATATGAATGTGTAGAGCTGGTGTCCCCATGATGAACCAATTAGTTTCTACTGTACAAAATTAAATATTTCCTGATAAAAATATTCAAAACAATAAAGTCCATCAATAATATCCAGAATACAAAAACACAGAGGCTTTCACTATATTTCGGATTGAGTTAGCCAAAAGAAAACCGGATATTTCCGGTTTCATCCAGTCATATCTGGACAAAGTGGTGTGGAATTCGTATGCAATGGACCGAGAAAATGACAGGACAAATGCTTTGGAGAAAAGCAATGTCTTTTCGTTAGGCATGTGCATAAAATATCATCTATACAAACAGAAATATCATGTTTGTTTGCCACAGTTATTCTAGCTTTCTCCCAAGAAAATACGAATGTGCAGACCTGGTGTCTCCATGTGGAACCAATTAGTGTTTCCCAACACAAAATTAAATGTTCCCTGTTAAAAACATTCAAAATAATAAAGTCCCTCGATAATATACAGAAAACACAAACACAGAGTCTGTAGCAATATTTGGGATGGAGTTAGCGAAAATATAACTGGATATTTATCATGTCTTCCAATCATATCCGGACAAAGTGGTGTGGAATTCGTATGCAACAGATCGGGGACATCACAATAAAAATGGTTTTGGAGAAAAGCAAAGTCTTTTCCTTGGGCTAGTGCATAAAATGTCATCTATACAAACTGAAATATCATGTTTCTTTGCCACAGTACCTCTAGCTTGCTCCCTAGAAAATACGAATGTGTAGAGCTGGTGTCTCCATGTGAAATCAACAAGTGTTTCCCAGCACAAAATGAAATATTCCCTGATAAAAACATTCAAAGCAATAAAGTCTGTCGATAATATCCGGAATAAACCTAGACAATGGCAGTAGCAATATCTGGGAATGAGATAGCCACAAAACAACTGGATATTTCTGGTGTCATCCAATCATATCCGGACAAAGTGGTGTAGAATTCGTATGCAATGGGCCGAGAAAATCACAGTGAAAATGGTTTTGGAGAAAAGCAAAGTCATTTCGTTAGGCAAGTGCATAAAATTTCATGTAAACAAACAGAAATATCATGTTTGTTTGCTGCAGATCGTCTGGCTTTCGCCCTAGAAAATACGAATGTGTAGAGCTTGTGTCTCCATGTGGAATCAACTAGTGTTTCCCAGCACAAAACTAAATGTTCCCTGATAAAAACATTCAAAACTATAAAGTCTTTCGATAATATCCAGAAACACAAACACAGAGGCTGTCGCAATATCTGGGATTTAGTTACCCAAAACACAACCGCATATTTCTGGTTTCATCCACGCATATCCGGACAAAATGGTGTGGAATTCGTATGCAATGGACTGAGAAAATCACAGTAAAAATGGTTTTGGAGAAAAGCAGTCATTTCGTTAAGCAAGTGCATAAAATGTCAGCTATTCAAAGAGAAATATCATGTTTGTTTGCCAACGTTCCTCTTGCTTTCTCCCTGAAAACACGAATGTGTAGAGCTGGTGTCTCCATTTGGAACCAGTTAGTGTTTCCCAGTACAAAATTAAATGTTCCATGATAAAAACATTCAAAACAATAAAGTCCATCGATAATATCCAGAAAACACAAACACAGAGGCTGTAGCAATATCTGGGATTGAGTTAGCCAAAACTGAACCGCATATTTCTGGTTTCAGACAGTCATATCCGGACAAAGTGGTGCAGAATTCATATGCAATAGACCGAAAAATCACAGTGAAAATGGTTTTGGATGAAAGCAAAGTCTTATCGTTAGGAATTGCATAAAATATCATGCATATAATCAGAAATATCATGTTTGTTTCCCACGGTTCCTCTAGCATTCTCCTAGAAAATACGAATGTGTAGAGCTGGTGTCTCCATGTGGAACCAATTAAAGTTTCCCATTACAAAATAAAATTTTCCCTGATAAAAAACATTCAACACAATAAAGTGCATCGATAATAACCAGAAAACACAAACACAGAGGTGGTAGCAAGATCTGGGATTGAGTGAACCATAACATTAGAGGATATTTCTGGTTTCATCCAGGCATATCCGGACAAAGTGCTGTGGAACTGGTATGCAATGGACTCAGATAATCACATTCAAACTGGTTTTGGAGACTAGCAAAGTATTTTCTTAGGCAAGTGCATAAAATGTCATCCACACCAACACAAATATTCTGCCTAGATAGCACGAATGTGTTGAGTTTGTGTCTCCATGTGGAGCTAATTAGTGTTTCGCAGCACCAAAGAAAATATTCCCTGCTTAAATTCATTCAAAACCATAAAGTCCATTGATAATATCAAAAAACACAAAGCAGAGCCTGTAGCAAGATCTGAAATTGAGTGAACCATAACATTAGAGGATATTTCTGGTCTCATCCAGGCATATCCACACAAAGTGCTGTAAAACTGGTATGCAATGGCCTCAGATAATCACAGTCAAACTGGTTTTGGAGACTAGCAAATTATTTTCTTAGGCAAGTGCATAAAATGTCATCTACACCAATACAAATATCATGTTTGTTTGCAGCATTTGCTATAGTTTTCTACCTAGACAGCACGAATGTGTTCAGTTTGTGTCTGCATGTGGAACTAATTAGTGCTTCCCAGCACCAAAGAAAATATTCCCTGCTTAAATTCATTCAAAACTATAAATTCCATTGATAATAGCAAAAAACAAAAAGCAGAGCCTGTAGAAAGATCTGGGATTGAGTTAGCCATATCACAAGAGGATATTTCTGGTTTCATCCAGGCCAAACCGGCCAGCGTGCTGTGAAACTGGTATGCAATGGACTCAGATAATCACAGTCAAACTGGTTTTGGAGACTAGCAAAGATTTTCTTAGGTAAGTGCATAAAATGTCATCTACACCAGCACAAATATCATGTTTCTTTGCAGCAATTGCTGTAGTTTTCTGTCTAGACAGCACGAATGTGTTGAGTTTGTGTCTGCATGTGGAACTAATTAGAGCTTCCCAGCACCAAAGAAAATATTCCCTGCTTAAATTCATTCAAAACCATAAAGTCCATTGATAATATCAAAAAACACAAAGCAGAGCCTGTAGCAAGGTCTGGGATTGAGTTTGCCATAACACAAGAGGATATTTCTGGTTCATCCAGTCATTTCCAGACAAAGTGTTGTGGAACTGGTATGCAATGGACTCAGAAAAGCACCCTCAAACTGGTTTTGGAGAAAAGCAAACTCCTTTTCTTGGCCAAGTGCTTAAACAGTCATGTATATGAATATCAATATCCTGTTTGTTTGCAATGATAGCTCTAGCTTTCTGTGTAGAAAACACAAATGTGAACATGTTTGGCCTGCATATGAAACCAATTAGCATTTCCAGCACAAAACAAAATTTCCTCTACTGAAATTCACTCTAAAACGTAAAGTCCATTGATAATATCCAGAAAACACAAACGCAAAGATTGTATCAAGATCTGGGATTGAGTTAGCCATAACACAAGAGGATATTTCTGGTTTCATCCAGGCATATCCGGATAAAGTGCACTGGATGTGGTATGCAATGGAATCAGATAATCACAGTCAAACTGGTTTTAGAGACTAGCAAAGATTTTCTTAGGTAAGTGCATAAAATGTCATCTACACCAATACAAATATCATGATGCTTTGAAACAATTGCTGTAGTTTTCTGCCTAGACAGCACGACTGTGTTGAGTTTGTGTCTGCATGTGGAACTAATTAGTGTTTCCCAGCACCAAATAAAATATCCCCTGCTTAAATTCATTCAAAACCATAAAGTCCATTGATAATATCAAAAAACAAAAAGCAGAGCCTGTAGCAAGATCTGGGATTGAGTTAGCCATAACACAAGAGGATATTTCTGGTGTCATCCAGGCATATCCAGACAAAGTGCTGTGGAACTGGTATGCAATGGACTCAGATAATCACAGTCAAACTGGTTTTAGAGAATTGCAAATTAATTTCTTAGGCAAGTGCATAAAAGGTCATCTACACCAACACAAATATCATATTTGTTTCCAGCAATTGCTGTAGTTTTCTGCCTAGATAGCACGAATGTGTTGAGTTTGTGTCTGCATGTGGAACTAATTAGTGTTTCCCAGCACCAAATAAAATATCCCCTGCTTAAATTCATTCAAAACCATAAAGTCCATTGATAATATCAAAAAAACAAAGCAGATCCTGTAGCAAGATCTGGGATTGAGTTAGCCATAACACAAGAGGATATTTCTGGTTTCATCCAGGCATATCCAGACAAAGTGCTGTGGAACTGGTATGCAATGGACTCAGAAAATCACCCTCAAACTGGTTTTGGAGAAAAGCAAACTCTTTTTCTTGGCCAAGTGGATAAAAAGTCATGTTTGCCAATATCATTATCCTGTTTGTTTGCAATGATTGCTCTAGCTTTCTGCGTAGAAAACACAAATGTGAACACATTGGGCCTGCATATGGAATCACTTAGCATTTCCAGCACAAAACAGAATTTCTTCTACAGAAATTTCATTCAAAAACATAAAGTCCATTGATAATATCCAGAAAATACAAACACAGAGGTTGTAGCAAGATCTGGGATTGAGTTAGCCATAACACAAGAGGATATTTCTGGTTTCATGCAGGCATAACCACACAAAGTGCTGTAAAACTGGTATACAATGGACTCAGATAATCACAGTCAAACTGGTTATTGGAGAATAGCAAAATATTTTCTTAGAAAAGTGCATAAATATCATCTACACCAACACCAATATCACGTTTCTTTGCAACAATTGCTGTAGTTTTCTGCCGAGAAAACTCAAATGAATGAGTTTGAGTCTCCATGTGGAAATAGAGTTTTCCAGCATCAAAGAAAATATTCCCTGCTTAAATTCATTCAAAACCATAAAGTCCATTGATAATATCAAAAAACAAAAAGCAGAGCCTGTAGCAATGTCTGGGATTGAGTTAGCCATAACACAAGAGGTTATTTCTGGTTTCATCCAGGCATAACCACACAAAGTGCTGTAAAACTGGTATGCAATGGACTCAGATAATCACAGTCAAACTGGTTATTGGAGAATAGCAAAATATTTTCTTAGAAAAGTGCATAAAATGTCATCTACACCAACACCAATATCATGTTTCTTTGCAACAATTGCTGTAGTTTTCTGCCGAGAAAACTCAAATGAATGAGTTTGAGTCTCCATGTGGAAATAGAGTTTCCCAGCATCAAAGAAAATATTCCCTGCTTAAATTCATTCAAAACCATAAAGTCCATTGATAATATCAAAAAACACAAAGCAGAGCCTGTAGCAAGATCTGGGATTGAGTTAGCCATAACCCAAGAGGATATTTCTGGTCTCATCCAGGCATATCCGGACAACGTGCTGTGGAACTGGTATGCAATGAACTCAGATAATCACAGTCAAACTGGTTTTGGAGACTAGCAAAGTATTTTCTTAGGCAAGTGCATAAAATGTCATCTATACCAACACAAATATCAAGTTTCTTTGCAGCAATTGCTGTAGTTTTCTGCTTAGACAGCACGAATGTGTTGAGTATGTGTCTGCATGTGGAACTAATTAGTGTTTCCCAGCACCAAATAAAATATCCCCTGCTTAAATTCATTCAAAACCATAAAGTCCATTGATAATATCAAAAAACACAAAGCAGAGCCTGTAGCAAGATCTGGGTTTGAGTTAGACATAACACAAGAGGATATTTCGGATTTCATCCAGGCATATCCGGACAAAGTGCTGTGGAACTGGTATGCAATGGACACAGAAAAGCACCCTCAAACTGGTTTTGGATAATAGCAAAGTATTTTCTTAGGCAAGTGCATAAAATATCATGTACACCAACACAAATATCATGTTTCTTTGCAGCAATTGCTGTAGTTTTCTGCCTAGACAGCACGAATGTGTTGAGTTTGTGTCTGCATGTGGAACTAATTAGTGCTTCCCAGCACCAAATAAAATATCCCCTGCTTAAATTCATTCAAAACCATAAAGTCCATTGATAATATCAAAAAACACAAAGCAGAGCCTGTAGCAAGGTCTGGGATTGAGTTTGCCATAACACAAGAGGATATTTCTGGTTTCATCCAGTCATTTCTAGACAAAGTGTTTTGGAACTGGTATGCAATGGACTCAGAAAAGCACCCTCAAACTGGTTTTGGAGAAAAGCAAACTCTTTTTCTTGGCCAAGTGGATAACAAGTCATGTTTGCCAATATAAATATCCTGTTCGTTTGCAATGATAGCTCTAGCTTTCTGCGTAGAAAACACAAATGTGAACATGTTTGTCCTGCATATGAAACCAATTAGCATTTCCAGCACAAAACAAAATTTCCTCTACTGAAATTCATTCAAAAACTTAAAGTCCATTGATAATATCCAGAAAACAAAAACACAACGGTTGTAGCAAGATCTGGGATTGAGTTAGCCATAACACAAGAGGATATTTCGGGTTTCATCCAGGCATATCCGGACAAAGTGCACTGGATGTGGTATGCAATGGACTCAGATAATCACAGTCAAACTGGTTTTAGAGACTAGCAAAGATTTTCTTAGGCAAGTGCATAAAATGTCATCTACACCAATACAAATATCATGATTCTTTGAAAGAATTGCTGTAGTTTTCTGCCTAGACAGCACGACTGTGTTGAGTTTGTGTCTGCATGTGGAACTAATTAGTGTTTCCCAGCACCAAATAAAATATCCCCTGCTTAAATTCATTCAAAACCATAAAGTCCATTGATAATATCAAAAAAACAAAGCAGATCCTGTAGCAAGATCTGGGATTGAGTTAGCCATAACACAGAGGATATTTGTGGTTTCATCCAGTCATTTCCATTCAACCTGTTCTGGAACTGGTAGGCAATGGACTCAGAAAATCACCCTCAAACTGGTTTTGGAGAAAAGCAAACTCTTTTTCTTGGCCAAGTGGATAAAAAGTCATGTTTGCCAATATCATTATCCTGTTTGTTTGCAGCGATTGCTCTAGCTTTCTGCGTAGAAAACACAAATGTGAACTCATTGGGCCTGCATATGGAATCACTTAGCATTTCCAGCAGAAAACAGAATTTCTTCTACAGAAATTCATTCTAAAACGTAAAGTCCATTGATAATATCCAGAAAATATAAACACAGAGGTTGTAGCAAGATCTGGGATTGAGTTAGCCATAACACAAGAGGATATTTCTGGTTTCATGCAGTCATAACCACACAAAGTGCTGTAAAACTGGTAAGCAATGGACTCAGATAATCACAGTCAAACTGGTTATTGGAGAATAGCAAAATATTTTCTTAGAAAAGTGCATAAAATGTCATCTACACCAACACCAATATCACGTTTCTTTGCAACAATTGCTGTAGTTTTCTGCTGAGAAAACTCAAATGAATGAGTTTGAGTCTCCATGTGGAAATAGAGTTTCCCAGCATCAAAGAAAATATTCCCTGCTTAAATTCATTCAAAACCATAAAGTCCATTGATAACATCAAAAAACAAAAAGCAGAGCCTGTAGAAAGATCTGGGATTGAGTTAGCCATAACCCAAGAGGATATTTCTGGTCTCATCCAGGCATATCCGGACAAAGTGCTGTGGAACTGGTATGCAATGGACTCAGATAATCACAGTCAAACTGGTTTTGGAGAATTGCAAATTAATTTCTTAGGCAAGTGCATAAAAGTTCATCTACACCAACACAAATATCATATTTGTTTCCAGCAATTGCTGTAGTTTTCTGCCTAGACAGCACGAATGTGTTGAGTTTGTGTCTGCATGTGGAACTAATTAGTGTTTCCCAGCACCAAATAAAATATCCCCTGCTTAAATTCATTCAAAACAATAAAGTCCATTGATAATATCAAAAAACACAAAGCAGATCCTGTAGCAAGATTAGGATTGCGTTAGCCATAACAGAAGAGGATATTTCTGTTTTCATCCAGTCATTTCCATTCAACCTGTTGTGGAACTGGTAGGCAATGGACTCAGAAAGCACCCTCAAACTGGTTTGGAGAAAAGCAAACTCTTTTTCTTGGCCAAGTGGATAAAAAGTCATGTTTGCAAATATAAATATCCTGTTTGTTTGCAATGATAGCTCTAGCTTTCTGCGTAGAAAACACAAATGTGAACATGTTTGGCCTGCATATGAAACCAATTAGCATTTCCAGCACAAAACAAAATTTCCTCTACTGAAATTCATTCAAAAACATAAAGTCCATTGATAATATCCAGAAAACACAAACACAAAGGTTGTAGCAAGATCTGGGATTGAGTTAGCCATAACACAAAAGGATATTTCGGGTTTCATCCAGGCATATCCAGACAAAGTGCTATGGAACTGGTATGCAATGGACTCAGATAATCACAGTCAAACTGGTTTGGAGACTAGCAAAGTATTTTCTTAGGCAAGTGTATAACATGTCATCTACACCAACACAAATATCATGTTTCTTTGCAGTAATTGCTGTAGTTTTCTGCCGAGAAAACTCAAATGAATGAGTTTGAGTCTCCATGTGGAAATAGAGTTTCCCAGCATCAAAGAAAACATTCCCTGCTTAAATTCATTCAAAACCATAAAGTCCATTGATAATATCAAAAAACACAAAGCAGAGCCTGTAGCAAGGTCTGGGATTGAGTTTGCCATAACACAAGAGGATATTTCTGGTTTCATCCAGTCATTTCCAGACAAAGTGTTGTGGAACTGGTATGCAATGGACTCAGAAAATCACCCTCAAACTGGTTTTGGAGAAAAGCAAACTCCTTTTCTTGGCCAAGTGCTTAAACAGTCATGTTTACGAATATCATTATCCTGTTTGTTTGCAATGATAGCTCTAGCTTTCTGTGTAGAAAACACAAATGTGAACATGTTTGGCCTGCATATGAAACCAATTAGCATTTCCAGAACAAAACAAAATTTCCTCTACTGAAATTCATTCTAAAACATAAAGTCCATTGATTGTAGGACCCCCGAAGCAGGTGTCCCACAGATCGACCGAACCCCAGATACACGATCTCCACACCAATCGATGCAAAAGGCAAGAGGGAAGTTTATTTCATTTGCAAATGTGCCGTCTCAGCAGCACCCTCTAGTGCAGTGCAGAGAGCGCGGCCCATTTGCAAATGAAATAAACTTCCCTCTTGCCTTTTGCATCAATTGGTGTGGAGATCGTGTATCTGGGGTTCGGTCGATCTGTGGGACACCTGCTTCTGGGGTCCTACATTTTGGGGGCTCGTCCGGGATCCAGACCCTCCAGATTCACCCTCCATCTCCCAATCGGAGGTAAGTTTTTTCTGTTCCGTGTATTTTTGTGTGTTCCATTGTCTATCTTCCCCGGGCGCCGGGCGTACGGGTGTTTGTGTTTGCGGGCGCTAGGCGCCGAAAGAGTAGAGAGCCAGTTGTAGGAAAAGACATACGTGTCCAGGACCCCTGGCTCGAGCCTCTGGAGGACGCTCCAGTGGCAGTCTGGGAGGAGAAGGAGGTGGATTTTGTCTCCCTCCTTCGTCGGGAGAGCCTGGCTGCTAGGCAGCCATTCCTGAGCCAAAGGGAGAGCCTGGCTGCTAGGCAGCCGCTCCCGAGCCTGCCTGTCTGGCGGCTGCTCCCATCGGAGGTTTTGGTTTCAGTTTTGTCTCGTTGCATTGTCGCGCGCAGTGTGTTTGTGTGTTTTGTAATTGTGTTCTGTGTTATAATTTACTTACCTTTCTTCTCCAATATGGGACAGGGATTAACTACACCTCTAAGCCTCACTTTAGATTATTGGAAAGAGGTCTGGGAGCGGGCCCAAAACTTGTCTGTGAGAGTGCGGAAGAAGAATTGGACAGGTTTTTGTACGTCCGAATGGCCAGCCTTCAATATCGGGTGGCCACAGGATGGGACTTTTGACTCTCGTATTATCTTACAGGTGAAGAGCCAGGTCTGTAAGGAAGGGAAAGAGGGGCACCCGGATCAAGTGCCCTACATCTTTGTGTGGGAGGACCTGGCGCAAAACCCCCCAAAATGGGTAAAACCTTTCCTCTTTTCCAACAGGGTGGTGGCGAAGCTCGATCCCGCTACACCCGCCACCGCCCTGAGGATGGAGCCCAGTCCTGAGTTGCCAGCAGCTGCCCTCGTGGCGGAGTCGAGCCCCAAACCCACTCCGCCCCTATCCGAGACACCCCTAGTATCAAAACTCGCGGACCAAGGCAAATACCCCACCTCAACCCTTTACCCATTAAAGGAATCGGACTCCCTCAAATCTAAAAAGCCCCTAGTCCCCCCAGGCAAGCAGGAGGACCTTTTACTTTTTGATATCCCACCACCTTATGCCCCCCCCTTCCCAAAAGGCCCGTGGCACCTTCTCTGGAGTCTGTGCAGGAAGGAAGGGAGGAGGAACCTCCGGCTCATTCAACCCCCATGAGTGCCAGACTGCGTCCACGTCGAGGGAGGGGGGATGAGGACAACCAGTGGAAAGCTCGGGCTTCCCCCTTTCGCTCAGTGAGGGATTACATGCAATACTGGCCGTCTTCCTCCTCCGTATAACTGGAAAACACATAACCCGTCTTCCATCTTTTTCACAGGATCCACAAGCCCTGACGGGACTCGTAGAGCCTATTTTACTAACACATTAGCCTACCTGAGATAATTGCCAGTAGTTTTTTGCAGATTTTACTAACCACTGGAGAAAGGCATAGGGTTTATTTGGAAGCCCGTAAAAGGCTTTTCCCTTGTCTAGGCCCTTGTTTAAGCCCGACTGGGACTTGAACACGGTGGAGGGAAGGGAAAGACTCAGACTCTACAGCCAGGTTCTCCTGACGGGTTTGACGGAACGCCTTCAGAAGCTGGAGGGGCTTCAGGGGCATACATTACCTGATTTAGAAAGGGAACGCCTAAAGAAAGGGAAGATAGGATGAGGGGGGAGGAACTGACTAGGATCCTGGCCACCATAGTTTCCAAAGCAGAGCAAGGGAGGATCAGGTCAGGAAGGGACCCGGGAGACCGACAAAGGCCCCGTCTTGACCGAGAACAATGCGCACTGGGCAAAAGAGTGCCCAAAGAAACAAACTTGTTTGAGATCCGTTCCTGTACTATCTCTGAAAAATAAAGATTAGGAAGGGGATCCAGTGGTGCATGGCTGCCACACGGGACTCGAGCCGACCTGACCGACATCCCCCTGCCAAATGCGGACTGACCTGGCATACCGACGGGAACAGCTTCCTGCAAGACAGCGAGAGAAGAGCCGGGGCAGCGGTGGTGGACGGCCGAACAAGGTGAGTAGTCTGGGTTTCTGCCCCCCCCCAGAACCTCCGCTCAGCGGGCAGAGCTGATCGCTCTGACCCAAGCACTCCGCGCAGCCAAGGAAAAGCGGGTGAACATCTACATGGACAGCAGGTACGCTTTTGCCACTGCCCATGTCCATGGGGAAAATCTATAAGCGAAGGGGGCACCTGACCTCCACGAAAGGACTCTCTTAATGCAAGATGGACCAGGGTAACTGAGGCCCGTGTAAAATAAACCCCAAGCATCTCAAACCCCCGGAGGGGGCCAGGATCAGAAGGGCAGGACCTGGCGTAAACTGGGAAGTAAATTTTACAGAAAGTTACCCCAATAAACATGAAGTTATTTGTAAACACCTTCTCAAAATGGACAGAAGCCTTCCCGACCAAGAAAGAAACCGCACTAATATTTCCGATTTGGACTACCAAAAGGTACTGGGGTCAGACAACGGACCCGCTTTCGTCTCCCGGGTAAGTCAGTCGGTGGCCAGGGTGCTGGGGATTTAGTCAGGTAAAACATATAAACAGAACAATTAAAGAGACCTTAACTAAATTAATAGTGGAGACTGGCACTAGAGACTGGGTCGAATTGCTGCCGATGGCTTTGTTTAGGGCTTGTAATACACCTTCTATGAAATATTGTATGGAGGTCCCCCACCCGCGGCGGATTTGTTAGGACCCATTGCTAACTCTTTTGCAACTTCCCCTACCCTGTAGACTCGCTTCCGTGCCTTACAACTGATTCACAAGCACATAGGAAAGCAGCTGGTGGCCGCCGCATATCGGTCCAGGGGTTTCGCGCTCCCACACTCGTTCCAGGCTGGGGACACTGTCTACGTTCGCAGGCACCAAACCACGACTCTTGAGCCGCGCTGGACCACCCCAACAGCGGTAAAAGTCGACGGATTCGCCGCCTGGGTCCACGCGTTCTGTGTGAAGCGAGCCCTACTGGAGGAGGACAAAACTCAGGACGATTGCCCCGCTGACCAGACAGTATGGAAGGCACAACGCACTCAAAATCCACTCAAGATAAGACTCTTAAAGACTGTTTAGTACTTGTAATACTTTTGATTTTTCTTACCCCGATTATGGGCAGCCCACATACCCCAAGGAGGCTCACGTGGGAGGTGAGATCTGGCACCACTGAGGTCGTGTGGTCCGTTTCCCACGAGGCCCCTTCTGGGACGTGGTGGCCTTCATTGCACCCTGATGTGTGTCAGTTGGTAGCAGGGATAGACACCTGGGATATACCGGACTGGAGCCCAGCCGAAATCCCCAAGGAAGGAGTCCCCGCCAGCGCCGTTGGAGGGTGGATCCCCATGGTCTACGGCGCCGGGTGGCTTGGGTGCAGATATAAGACAAAAAGATGCCAGTTACAACAACAAGAGTTTTACGTGTGCCCTAAGGATGGCAGGTCTACGGAAGAAAGGTGGCGGTGCGGGGGGCCAGAATCTCTTTACTGTAAAGCCTGGGGATGTGAGACCACGGGTCACGCGTATTGGAAACCCTCCTCTAGTTGGGATTGGATTACTGTGCACCGTAATTTCACCCCGGGAACAGGGCCCTCCTGCTCTATGCCCCTAAACATTTCCTTCACAGAAAAGGGAAAAAAAAGCCAACATTGCTGACTGGAAAAGGGGAAGGACTTGGGGTTTAAGGTTTTATGTTTCTGACTATGATCCTGGGTTCCAATTTTCCATTCAACTTAAAGAAAGAACTATCTCTCAGTCTATAGGCCCCAACCTAGTGTTGGTGGGGTTGGCGGATCAGAGGCCGAGGCCTGTGTTGGCAGATCAAAGGCCTGTGTCTAGGTTTACACCTCCAAGATCCCAGGGCCAACCCTCGACCTCTCCACCTTCCCTGATGACAGGGGCAGCTGTGAGTCCTAACTCGTCTCCTGCTGTACGGTTGGGCACAGGGGACCACCTCTTAGGCCTAATACATGGGGCCTTCCAAGCACTAAATGGCTCTGACCCCGATAGGACCCGGGATTGCTGGCTGTGCCTTGCCTCACCTCCCCCTTATTATGAGGGAGTAGCTGTCATTGGGAATTGGACCAACCATACTATTGTCCCTCCCCAGTGCTCCAATCTGCCATCCCACCGACTAACTCTTCCAGAAGTATCAGGACAGGGACTTTGCGTAGGCTCCATTCCCCCTCAATATCAGGGCCTCTGTAATAAAACTATGACTCTCAAACCAGGCACCTATTATTTAACAGGACCAAATGGGACATTTTGGGCATGCAATACAGGCCTAACCCCCTGCTTGGCAGGACAAGCTCATAATCGAACTCATGAATGGTGCGTCATGGTTGAAGTATGGCCTCGGGTCACATTACATGACCCTGAGGAAGTCTACCGACAATATGAGGGAAATCTCCGGCTCCCTAGGGAACCCTAACCATAACGCTAGCCCTCATATTGGGAGGACTCACAGTCGGGGGCATCGGAGCAGGCATAGGTACCGGAGCCACTGCTCTGTCAAAGACAAATCAGTTTCACCTGTTACAGCAAGCTATGCATTCAGATTTACAAGCTTTAGAAGAATCTGTCAGTGCCTTGGAAAAGTCCTTAACTTCATTTTCCGAGGTAGTATTACAAAATAGAAGGGGGCTGGACCTGGTATTTTTAAAGGAAGGGGGACTCTGTGCAGCCCTAAAGGAAGAGTGTTGTTTCTATGCGGATCACACTGGAGTAGTCAGAGATAGCATGGCAAAATTAAGGGAAAGACTAAAACAACGACAGAGCCATTTTGAGACAGGACAGTCATGGTTTCAGAGCTGGTTTAACTCATCCCCTTGGTTAACAACCCTAATCTCCACCATCACAGGACCCTTAATAATATTACTTTTAATTTTAACCTTTGGACCCTGCATAATAAATAGGCTTCTTCAGGTTTTTAAAAGTAGATTGTCTATCACCCACGCCTTGGTCCTGACCCAGCAGTACCAAAGTTTAAAAACAAAGGGCATAGAAGAAAAATTTCAGGATACAGCTATTCCTTAAAATTTAAGATTAAAATTTGCCAAAAACAAGAGGAGGGAATGAAAGAATTAGGCAGGTTAGGTTTAAGAAGGAGTGGCTTGAGCTAACTGCATATTGTTCTGCTTTTGTACAAATTGGCTGGGCTTGCAATAATCTTGCAAGAAATGTGACTGCTTTCATAAGATGGCTGAGCTTGCAATATGTAACCGTTTTTAGGAACTATAAAGGCTGAAGTTAACAGAAAATGTACCCAACCTATATCCTGTTACAACACTACAAGTTACCACACACTACATACCTGGCTTGACGACCCCTGCCCTTGCTTGCTCAGGCTAAAGATAAAAACCGCAAGGCACGTACAGCATGTAACTTTTTCCTTTATCCTGTAATCATTTATGTTACCCAATGGGATTGTAACACAGTGGAAATATGCTAATTTTGTGGTTTTAAGCCTTAAATACTCTGTGAAACTGATGATCAGGGCCGCTCTCTCTGCACTGCACTAGAGGGTGCTGCTGAGACGGCCCATTTGCAAATGAAATAAACTTCCCTCTTGCCTTTTGCATCGATTGGTGTGGAGATCGTGTATCTGGGGTTCAGTCGATCTGTGGGACAACTGCTTCGGGGTCAAACTGGTTTTGGAGAATTGCAAATTAATTTCTTAGGCAAGTGCATAAAAGGTCATCTACACCAACACAAATATCATATTTGTTTCCAGCAATTGCTGTAGTTTTCTGCCTAGACAGCACGAAAGTGTTGAGTCTGTGTCTGCATGTGGAACTAATTAGTGTTTCCCAGCACCAAATAAAATATCCCCTGCTTAAATTCATTCAAAACAATAAAGTCCATTGATAATAGCAAAAAAACAAAGCAGAGCCTGTAGCAAGATTAGGATTGCGTTAGCCATAACAGAAGAGGATATTTCTGTTTTCATCCAGTCATTTCCATTCAACCTGTTGTGGAACTGGTAGGCAATGGACTCAGAAAATCACCCTCAAACTGGTTTTGGAGAAAAGCAAACTCTTTTTCTTGGCAAAGTGGATAAAAAGTCATGTTTGCCAATATCATTATCCTGTTTGCTTGCAATGATAGCTCTAGCTTTCTGCGTAGAAAACACAAATGTGAACATGTTTGTCCTGCATATGAAACCAATTAACATTTCCAGCACAAAACAAAATTTCCTCTACTGAAATTCATTCAAAAACGTAAAGTCCATTGATAATATCCAGAAAACACAAACACAAAGGTTGTAGCAAGATCTGGGATTGTGTTAGCCATAACACAAGAGGATATTTCTGGTTTCATCCAGGCATATCCAGACAAAGTGCTATGGAACTGGTATGCAATGGACTCAGATAATCACAGTCAAACTGGTTTTGGAGACTAGCAAAGTATTTTCTTAGGCAAGTGCATAAAATGTCATCTACATCAACACAAATATCATGTTTCTTTGCAGCAATTGCTGTAGTTTTCTGCCTAGACAGCACGAATGTGTTGAGTTTGTGTCTCCATGTGGAACTAATTAGAGCTTCCCAGCACCAAAGAAAATATCCCCTGCTTAAATTCATTCAAAACCATAAAGTCCATTGATAATTGTCGGGGCCAGTGGCCCTGGCCCAACATGAGATGCAGCAGGCTGAGGCTGTCCCTTATCTAATCCTGTTTCCAAGACTTTTAGTCCCATATTCCTGCAGGCAGGATGTGACTTCTGATGAAGGTTTATGATGTTCTTTGCTCTATCTGCAGAGCTTGTACCCTGATCATTGCTACTTTGTAAACTTGCTCTGTTCCTGTGCTATGCATGATTGCACTCAATGAATGTTATCTGTATGGGGTCTGGGGTATATATCCTTGTCTTTCTGTGTGCTCGGGGCTGGAGGCTGAAGAGTTTCTTCAGGGAGACTGCCTTCAGTCCCTCTCGCCGGGCCCCCTACTTTGGCCTGGAACGCGATGAGGCAATAAACGTGGTGATGAATTGACTGAGTGCTGCGTGTCGCCGTGTGGTTTGTCGGGTGGCCTCCGACAGCTGGTGCCGTGACTCGGATTCATCTCATCCACAGGTAAGCCTCTGTAAGAGGGAAGGCTGCGGCGGTAGCAGGCCGTAGGGATTACAAGGGAGGCACATAAGCACGAGTAGGGCGTGGCAGACTAGGGCTTTGCCCGGGGAGCCTCTCCTATTGCCCATGGGGAATATACAGTCACATCTAAATGTGACAAGGATATAAAGGCCTTGTTAAAAAGCGCCGGGACGCCGGTTGCAGGAGAAAGGAGGGAGCAATTGGCACGTGTAGGACTTAAAAGACAAAAAATTTCTCAGGAGCCCCTCTAAGCCATAACTATGGAATATGCGCATTTAAACGTGTCAAAGTGTCCGGACTACCCATTCTATTTTTGTATTATGTACTAACTCTACCCTTATTATTGATAGGAATGCTTGGGCAGATTATGCGTGGTTGGCTTTAAAAAAAATGTAGATCAAAATATGCCACAAGTAGTTAAAATTGCACAAACCTACAAAAATGTAACAATTACAGATAGTAAGAGGCTACTATCATTATGGCTAAATGGTTACCCACCGTGTTCCATCCGCTGAAAAATTTGTTGTCTTATCAAAAAGAGATGTTACAAATATTTAATGAAACCCAAATCACTAATTTCAGAGTAATGCAAAATGTTAGCGCATTTGTTAATTGGACAGTGTGCGCCTCAACATGTCTGTTTAACAAGTAACAATGCCTCAGATCTCCATGCCATGGGATCATCTAGTCAGTTCTCAGGCTGTCTGCAGCAACTTGAGTTGTTGTATTGGAATGGTACTGTTTTTTATGTCCCTAACATGGGTGCCCAAGAAGCTAATTCTCCCTCAGTTATGTTTCAATTTACTCTTAAAACACATTGAGTATTATTGTGTTTGATTACTAAATGTATGCTTGTATGAGAAATTTGTGTTGTATTCTTATAATGGGTTAATTATGTCTACCTCTCAATGCAGCCCTAGGGCCAAATGTAAGGACAAATTTTTGGAATAAAGAGGCTTGTATCTAGGTTCAGCTCTGGTGGACAAGTAACTTTGTTGCCAAATAACCTTCTCCTGCTCCTTGGGAGCCTGGCCAGTTCCCGGGGAGGAGGATAAAGAAATGTTTCTGATAAACAGGTGGGCATGCTTCGTGTCTTGGCTCTCTGGCCAAGATCCGGGACAGGATGCACTGCTTGCCTAAAATCTTGGCAATGAGCCACCCTTGTCCTTGGAGGCTTTAAGAGAGAGCCAGAACAAGCCTCTACTGCTGCTTCATCCCAGGGGAACACACAGTCAAGCTCAATGCTAAACATGCCTGTAATGATTACTAATAATGTCTGATTCTCAGTATGGATTCTTTTCCGGTGCTTTGTAAAGATTGCCTAGTGATGTCCACAGCACTATAAATTCTACTAAACGTAAGTACAATGTAAACATGGATCAATTTGCTACTGTGGCTGAGGTGTTCTGTGACAGTCCCTTGCATAAAAAATTAACAAAATAAATTCACTTAAAAACAGGACATTCAGGACCTGCCACTCTACATGGTATGTCATTACAAAAATTATCAAGGAGGGCTATGCCCAATAAATAAGGGTGCTATAAAATTTGTCCAAAAGTCAAAAATCAAAATAGGGCTCCTCCTGGTATTTTCCCCCAGTGCTAAAGGGAAAGGCATTGGGCCAATATGGTCACTCCAAAACTGATAAAAAAGGTAATTCATTAACAAACAGAGTTCATAAAACTGGAAGCGGGGCCAGCCTCAGGCCCTCCCTACAGGGATCAGTAGACTCTCTTGCTATAATATCATTATAGCAATGGAGCCATGTTTATTGCAACATTCTATTAATCTGTCCTCCTTTACCATCTTTCCTCTAAATAATTTTAGTGTGCACTATAAGGCTTGCAGCGTAGTTCTTGCAGATTAAACTAAAAGTAACTAAGTCTGTGCACAGCAGACAGCTAAAAAACAATTTGCTGTCACAAATTGGTATAGTCAACAGAATCTACAAGTATACAAAGCAATGCCTTTCTTTAAAAGAAAAACTAAAGTCGCATGTGTAACCTGTAATGTTCCTGGCTGGAAAGACCCTCAGTTCACCTCTTTGGCAAAGGAATGGGCTCTCTGCTCAGGATTGAGTAAAAATTGGAATGACAAGTTACGGAGTGCACAGCCTCCACAAGTTATTAAGGTTTTACAATTGGTAAAATAAAGGGATCCTATCACCAATCAATGAAATACACCTAATCCAATACTGGTATGGGACATGGACTCCTAAGGGATGGGTTTTTTTTTATGTAGCAAATATGCCTTCACATCATTAGCCTCTGATAACTTCCGCAATTGCTCCCTGGACTGTGTGGCCCCGATGCTGACATCTGTATTTACAGTGGCGGATAGAGCGCGTCGGCAGCATGCTTCACCTAAAGACTGTAATGGCAACGTCATCCTAATAGGACACAACACTGCCCTGGCCATGGCTGTACCAGTAGTAAGTGTTCCTGGACTGGCCTTTGGAAATAACCGTGGACTGCGAAGGCTTGCATATTCAGTGACCAAAACAATTAATCTTACTGCTACTGGACTGTCCAATATAGCCAAAGAATTGGATCAAGTACACTCAGGAGTACTTTTAAACCATGCAGCTAACAATTACTTGATGTTAAAAAATCATATAAGTTGTAAATCTGTAACAGGAAAATGTTGTTTTAACATTACTAACAATGTGCCATATATAGAGTCTGTTATTGATAAACTTAAGAGTAAAATGCAAAACATGTTTATTACTAACCCCCTAACATTTGGAGGGTTTCAATGGATTCATTGGTTATTAATGTTGACTGGACCACTACTGCTTTTCCTACTTGGTATGGGATGTTTTCTGTGTGTTCTGCATTTTATGCTGACTTCACTACAGTCTGTATGAACTGACATTCATCATTATTTGTAATCACAAATAATTAATATTTGGCTGTATGTTTCATCTCTCACCTAATGTTGGGCTGGAATGGTACTCAGAGACGGGTAAGACGCTCAGCATCCTGTACCAACCTAAGACAGGGCTCTAGGCCAAGCTGCCAGAGTTACCAATGACGGGTAAGGACAGAGATGACTGAGGGCAACCTAAGACAGAGGCCATTCTCAATTAAATAAAACAGGGGGAGATGTAGACAGCCCATAAACAAGTCATAAACAAGTCAAGGTCAGTCTTGGCTTGTAAAATTCCTAAAAGGAAAAAAGGTCACCTATTCCCATGCTCCAGAAGAATGATCAAACAAGAACACTCCGAGTGACAGTGGATCAGCATATCCATTCAGGAATCTTATACTAAACCAACGGGTCAACATTTTCCAGGAAGAACTAAATCTTAGACGGGGATGTGGGGAACCCCCTGCTTGGTTCAATCTGTTGCGCTTTGCGCTACTCCGTTTACCTGGCATAACTATACTCATCTTGCTAATTTGTCTCGCTCTTTAGGTGCCACCTTAAACCATACCTGTAATAGTAATTTCACTCGTTTGCTGCATGAACTACGGCAAGAGATTTGGGTTCTTAACACAACTGGACACAGATATTTGGTCCCCATTCGAAGTCATCGCTACAAAACCCCCCTCCCCTGCAATACAGCAGGTGTTGCTTGCTTTCTTGGACCAGTAGCCAGAGACGGGTAAGTGCCTTGAGGGATGGCATGCAACCTAAGACAGCGGAGGGCTGAGACTGCTCATGCAAGTCGACCCTCTGGCAAAGACGGGTAAGCTGCCACTCCGCTCAGGGGCGCCTAAGACAGGCGCTGGTCCTAAAGTAAAACAGGGGGAGCTGTGGGGAGCCGGCCCCCACAACCTCTGTCTTCTGCCTGCCTGTAGACTGATGTGAAGTAATACAACCAAACGTTCCCAATGTTCCAATGTGCGCAAACAGAGAGGCTATCAAAAGGACAGTTCATACCCTCAAGGACACTCTCTAAAACAGGGGGCTGTGGTATGTGATATGCCGTGGAAGCCTCGGTCTCTCTCTTCCTAACTGCCTCATTGACCGTTTGCTCCTACACTGTTCTTAGGGTGGACCGGTAGCCAACGACGGGTAAGCACTTGCAGGCTTCTCTAGCGACCTAAGACAGAGGACAGGACATGCCTCCTGTATCCTTGATGACGGGTAAGCAGAGTAAGCGCTGCGGGGCACCTAAGACAGGCACGAGTCCATGCCATTCAGCGTTTAACGCGAGGGACTTGTGGGGGATGGATCATCCCCTGCGGCCCTCTGGACAGTGTAGACACCAGTTACCATAAACACCAGGCCATTCTTGTACAAACAAGAAGGGGGAGATGTCGGGGCCAGTGGCCCTGGCCCGACATGAGATGCAGCAGGCTGAGGCTGTCCCTTATCTAATCCTGTTTCCAAGACTTTTAGTCCCATATTCCTGCAGGCAGGATGTGACTTCTGATGAAGGTTTATGATGTTCTTTGCTCTATCTGCAGAGCTTGTACCCTGATCATTGCTACTTTGTAAACTTGCTCTGTTCCTGTGCTATGCATGATTGCACTCAATGAATGTTATCTGTATGGGGTCTGGGGTATATATCCTTGTCTTTCTGTGTGCTCGGGGCTGGAGGCTGAAGAGTTACTTCAGGGAGACTGCCTTCAGTCCCTCTCGCCGGGCCCCCTACTTTGGCCTGGAACGTGATGAGGCAATAAACGTGGTGATGAATTGACTGAGTGCTGCGTGTCGCCGTGTGGTTTGTCGGGTGGCCTCCGACAGATAATATCAAAAAACACAAAGCAGAGCCTGTAGCAAGGTCTGGGATTGAGTTTGCCATAACACAAGAGGATATTTCTGGTTTCATCCAGTCATTTCCAGACAAAGTGTTGTGGAACTGGTATGCAATGGACTCAGGAAAGCACCCTCAAACTGGTTTTGGAGAAAAGCAAACTCCTTTTCTTGGCCAAGTGCTTAAACAGTCATGTTTACGAATATCAATATCCTGTTTGTTTGCAATGATAGCTCTAGCTTTCTGCGTAGAACACACAAATGTGAACATGTTTGGCCTGCATATGAAACCAATTAGCATTTCCAGCACAAAACAAAATTTCCTCTACTGAAATTCATTCTAAAACGTAAAGTCCATTGATAATATCCAGAAAACACAAACGCAAAGGTTGTAGCAAGATCTGGGATTGAGTTAGCCATAACACAAGAGGATATTTCTGGTTTCATCCAGGCATATCCAGACAAAGTGCTGTGGAACTGGTATGCAATGGACTAGGATAATCACAGTCAAACTGGTTTTGGAGACTAGCAAAGTATTTTCTTAGGCAAGTGCATAAAAGGTCATCTACACCAACACAGATATCATATTTGTTTCCAGCAATTGCTGTAGTTTTCTGCCTAGACAGCACGAATGTGTTGAGTTTGTGTCTGCATGTGGAACTAATTAGTGTTTCCCAGCACCAAATAAAATATCCCCTGCTTAAATTCATTCAAAACCATAAAGTCCATTGATAATATCAAAAAAACAAAGCAGATCCTGCAGCAAGATCTTGGATTGAGTTAGCCATAACACAGAGGATATTTGTGGTTTCATCCAGTCATTTCCATTCAACCTGTTCTGGAACTGGTAGGCAATGGACTCAGAAAATCACCCTCAAACTGGTTTTGGAGAAAAGCAAACTCTTTTTCTTGGCCAAGTGGATAAAAAGTCATGTTTGCCAATATCATTATCCTGTTTGTTTGCAACGATTGCTCTAGCTTTCTGCGTAGAAAACACAAATGTGAACACATTGGGCCTACATATGGAATCACTTAGCATTTCCAGCACAAAATAGAATTTCTTCTACAGAAATTCATTCTAAAACGTAAAGTCCATTGATAATATCCAGAAAATACAAACACAGAGTTTGTAGCAAGATCTGGGATTGTGTTAGCCATAACACAAGAGGACATTTCTGGTTTCATGCAGTCATAACCACACAAAGTGCTGTAAAACTGGTATGCAATGGACTCAGATAATCACAGTCAAACTGGTTATTGGAGAATAGCAAAATATTTTCTTAGAAAAGTGCATAAAATGTCATCCACACCAACACAAATATCACGTTTCTTTGCAACAATTGCTGTAGTTTTCTGCCGAGAAAACTCAAATGAATGAGTTTGAGTCTCCATGTGGAAATAGAGTTTCCCAGCATCAAAGAAAATATTTCCTGCTTAAATTCATTCAAAACCATAAAGTCCATTGATAATATCAAAAAACAAAAAGCAGAGCCTGTAGCAAGATCTGGGATTGAGTTAACCATAACACAAGAGGATATTTCTGTTTTCATCCAGGCATATCCAGACAAATTGCTGTGGAACTGGTATGCAATGGACTCAGATAATCACAGTCAAACTGGTTATTGGAGACTAGCAAAGTATTTTCTTAGGCAAGTGCATAAAATGTCATCTACACCAACACAAATATCACGTTTCTTTGCAACAATTGCTGTAGTTTTCTGCCGAGAAAACTCAAATGAATGAGTTTGAGTCTCCATGTGGAAATAGAGTTTCCCAGCATCAAAGAAAACATTCCCTGCTTAAATTCATTCAAAACCATAAAGTCCATTGATAATATCAAAAAACAAAAAGCAGAGCCTGTAGAAAGATCTGGGATTGAGTTAGCCATAACACAGAGGATATTTCTGGTTTCATCCACGCATATCCGGACAACGTGCTGTGGAACTGGTATGCAATGGACTCAGATAATCACAGTCAAACTGGTTTTGGAGACTAGCAAAGTATTTTCTTAGGCAAGTGCATAAAATGTCATCTACACCAACACAAATATCATGTTTCTTTGCAGCAATTGCTGTAGTTTTCTGCCTAGACAGCCCGAATGTGTTGAGTTTGTGTCTCCATGTGGAACTAATTAGTGTTTCCCAGCACCAAATAAAATATTCCCTGCTTAAATTCATTCAAAACCATAAAGTCCATTGATAATATCAAAAAAAAAAAACAAAGCAGATCCTGTAGCAAGATCTGGGATTGAGTTAGCCATAACACAGAGGATATTTGTGGTTTCATCCAGTCATTTCCATTCAACCTGTTCTGGAACTGGTAGGCAATGGACTCAGAAAATCACCCTCAAACTGGTTTTGGAGAAAAGCAAACTCTTTTTCTTGGCCAAGTGGATAAAAAGTCATGTTTGCCAATATCATTATCCTGTTTGTTTGCAACGATTGCTCTAGCTTTCTGCGTAGAAAACACAAATGTGAACATGTTTGGCCTGCATATGGAAGCACTTAGCATTTCCAGCACAAAACAGAATTTCTTCTACAGAAATTCATTCTAAAACGGAAAGTCCATTGATAATATCCAGAAAATACAAACACAGAGGTTGTAGCAAGATCTGGGATTGAGTTAGCCATAACACAAGAGGATATTTCTGGTTTCATGCAGTCATAACCACACAAAGTGCTGTAAAACTGGTATGCAATAGACTCAGATAATCACAGTCAAACTGGTTATTGGAGAATAGCAAAATATTTTCTTAGAAAAGTGCATAAAATGTCATCCACACCAACACAAATATCACGTTTCTTTGCAACAATTGCTGTAGTTTTCTGCCGAGAAAACTCAAATGAATGAGTTTGAGTCTCCATGTGGAAATAGAGTTTCCCAACATCAAAGAAAATATTCCCTGCTTAAATTCATTCAAAACCATAAAGTCCATTGATAATATCAAAAAAAAAGCAGAGCCTGTAGAAAGATCTGGGATTGAGTTAGCCATAACCCAAGAGGATATTTCTGGTCTCATCCAGGCATATCTGGACAAAGTGCTGTGGAACTGGTATGCAATGGACTCAGATAATCACAGTCAAACTGGTTTTGGAGACTAGCAAAGTATTTTCTTAGGCAAGTGCATAAAAGGTCATCTACACCAACACAGATATCATATTTGTTTCCAGCAATTGCTGTAGTTTTCTGCCTAGACAGCACGAAAGTGTTGAGTCTGTGTCTGCATGTGGAACTAATTAGTGTTTCCCAGCACCAAATAAAATATCCCCTGCTTAAATTCATTCAAAACAATAAAGTCCATTGATAATATCAAAAAAACAAAGCAGATCCTGTAGCAAGATTAGGATTGCGTTAGCCATAACAGAAGAGGATATTTCTGTTTTCATCCAGTCATTTCCATTCAACCTGTTGTGGAACTGGTAGGCAATGGACTCAGAAAATCACCCTCAAACTGGTTTTGGAGAAAAGCAAAATCTTTTTCTTGGCCAAGTGGATAAAAAGTCATGTTTGCCAATATCATTATCCTGTTTGCTTGCAGCGATAGCTCTAGCTTTCTGCGTAGAAAACACAAATGTGAACATGTTTGTCCTGCATATGAAACCAATTAGCATTTCCAGCACAAAACAAAAAATCCTCTACTGAAATTCATTCAAAAACGTAAAGTCCATTGATAATATCCGGAAAACACAAACACAAAGTTTGTAGCAAGATCTGGGATTGTGTTAGCCATAACACAAGAGGATATTTCTGGTTTCATCCAGGCATATCCAGACAAAGTGCTATGGAACTGGTATGCAATGGACTCAGATAATCACAGTCAAACTGGTTTTGGAGACTAGCAAAGTATTTTCTTAGGCAAGTGCATAAAATGTCATCTACACCAACACAAATATCATGTTTCTTTGCAGCAATTGCTGTAGTTTTCTGCCTAGACAGCACGAATGTGTTGAGTTTGTGTCTCCATGTGGAACTAATTAGAGCTTCCCAGCACCAAAGAAAATATCCCCTGCTTAAATTCATTCAAAACCATAAAGTCCATTGATAATATCAAAAAACACAAAGCAGAGCCTGTAGCAAGGTCTGGGATTGAGTTTGCCATAACACAAGAGGATATTTCTGGTTTCATCCAGTCATTTCCAGACAAAGTGTTGTGGAACTTGTATGCAATGGACTCAGAAAAGCACCCTCAAACTGGTTTTGGAGAAAAGCATACTCCTTTTTTGGCCAAGTGCTTAAACAGTCATGTTTACGAATATCAATATCCTGTTTGTTTGCAATGATAGCTCTAGCTTTCTGCGTAGAAAACACAAATGTGAACATGTTTTGCCTGCATATGAAACCAATTAGCATTTCCTGCACAAAACAAAATTTCCTCTACTGAAATTCATTCTAAAATGTAAAGTCCATTGATAATATCCAGAAAACACAAACGCAAAGGTTGTAGCAAGATCTGGGATTGAGTTAGCCATAACACAAGAGGATATTTCTGGTTTCATCCAGGCATATCCAGACAAAGTGCTATGGAACTGGTATGCAATGGACTCAGATAATCACAGTCAAACTGGTTTTGGAGAATTGCAAATTAATTTCTTAGGCAAGTGCATAAAAGGTCATCTACACCAACACAAATATCATATTTGTTTCCAGCAATTGCTGTAGTTTTCTGCCTAGACAGCACGAATGTGTTGAGTTTGTGTCTGCATGTGGAACTAATTAGTGTTTCCCAGCACCAAATAAAATATCCCCTGCTTAAATTCATTCAAAACCATAAAGTCCATTGATAATATCAAAAAAACAAAGCAGATCCTGTAGCAAGATCTGGGATTGAGTTAGCCATAACACAGAGGATATTTATGGTTTCATCCAGTAATTTCCATTCAACCTGTTCTGGAACTGGTAGGCAATGGACTCAGAAAATCACCCTCAAACTGGTTTTGGAGAAAAGCAAACTCTTTTTCTTGGCCAAGTGGATAAAAAGTCATGTTTGCCAATATCATTATCCTGTTTGTTTGCAACAATTGCTCTAGCTTTCTGTGTAGAAAACACAAATGTGAACATGTTTGGCCTGCATATGAAACCAATTAGCATTTCCAGCACAAAACAGAATTTCTTCTACAGAAATTCATTCTAAAACGGAAAGTCCATTGATAATATCCAGAAAATACAAACACAGAGGTTGTAGCAAGATCTGGGATTGAGTTAGCCATAACACAAGAGGATATTTCTGGTTTCATGCAGTCATAACCACACAAAGTGCTGTAAAACTGGTATGCAATGGACTCAGATAATCACAGTCAAACTGGTTATTGGAGAATAGCAAAATATTTTCTTAGAAAAGTGCATAAAATGTCATCTACACCAACACCAATATCACGTTTCTTTGCAACAATTGCTGTAGTTTTCTACCGAGAAAACTCAAATGAATGAGTTTGAGTCTCCATGTGAAAATAGAGTTTCCCAGCATCAAAGAAAATATTCCCTGCTTAAATTCATTCAAAACCATAAAGTCCATTGATAATATCAAAAAACAAAAAGCAGAGCCTGTAGCAAGATCTGGGATTGAGTTTGCCATAACCCAAGAGGATATTTCTGGTCTCATCCATGCATATCCAGACAAAGTGCTGTGGAACTGGTATGCAATGGACTCAGATAATCACAGTCAAACTGGTTTTGGAGACTAGCAAAGTATTTTCTTAGGCAAGTGCATAAAATGTCATCTACACCAACACAAATATCATGTTTCTTTGCAGCAATTGCTGTAGTTTTCTGCCTAGACAGCATGAATGTGTTGAGTTTGTGTCTCCATGTGGAACTAATTAGAGATTGCAAGCACCAAATAAAATATTCCCTGCTTAAATTCATTCAAAACCATAAAGTCCATTGATAATATCAAAAAAACAAAGCAGATCCTGTAGCAAGATCTGGGATTGAGTTACCCATAACACAGTGGATATTTGTGGTTTCATCCAGTCATTTCCATTCAACCTGTTCTGGAACTGGTAGGCAATGGACTCAGAAAATCACCCTCAAACTGGTTTTGGAGAAAAGCAAACTCTTTTTCTTGGCCAAGTGGATAAAAAGTCATGTTTGCCAATATCATTATCCTGTTTGTTTGCAACGATTGCTCTAGCTTTCTGCGTAGAAAACACAAATGTGAACACATTGGGCCTGCATATGGAATCACTTAGCATTTCCAGCACAAAACAGAATTTCTTCTACAGAAATTCATTCTAAACGTAAAGTCCATTGATAATATCCAAAAAATACAAACACAGAGGTTGTAGCAAGATCTGGGATTGAGTTAGCCATAACACAAGAGGATATTTCTGGTTTCATGCAGTCATAACCACAAAAAGTGCTGTAAACCTGGTATGCAATGGACTCAGATAATCACAGTCAAACTGGTTATTGGAGAATAGCAAAATATTTTCTTAGAAAAGTGCATAAAATGTCATCTACACCAACACAAATATCACGTTTCTTTGCAACAATTGCTGTAGTTTTCTGCCGAGAAAACTCAAATGAATGAGTTTGAGTCTCCATGTGGAAATAGAGTTTCCCAGCATCAAAGAAAATATTCCCTGCTTAAATTCATTCAAAACCATAAAGTCCATTGATAATATCAAAAAACACAAAGCAGAGCCTGTAGCAAGATCTGGGATTGAGTTAGCCATAAACCAAGAGGTTATTTCTGGTCTCATCCAGGCATATCCGGACAACGTGCTGTGGAACTGGTATGCAATGGACTCAGATAATCACAGTCAAACTGGTTTTGGAGACTAGCAAATATTTTCTTAGGCAAGTGCATAAAAGGTCATCTACACCAACACAAATATCATGTTTCTTTGCAGCAATTGCTGTAGTTTTCTGCTTAGACAGCACGAATGTGTTGAGTTTGTGTCTGCATGTGGAACTAATTAGTGTTTCCCAGCACCAAATAAAATATCCCCTGCTTAAATTCATTCAAAACCATAAAGTCCATTGATAATATCAAAAAACACAAAGCAGAGCCTGTAGCAAGATCTGGGTTTGAGTTAGACATAACACAAGAGGATATTTCGGATTTCATCCAGGCATATCCAGACAAAGTGCTGTGGAACTGGTATGCAATGGACTCAGATAATCACAGTCAAACTGGTTTTGGATAATAGCAAAGTATTTTCTTAGGCAAGTGCATAAAATGTCATGTACACCAACACAAATATCATGTTTCTTTGCAGCAATTGCTGTAGTTTTCTGCCTAGACAGCACGAATGTGTTGAGTTTGTGTCTGCATGTGGAACTAATTAGTGCTTCCCAGCACCAAATAAAATATCCCCTGCTTAAATTCATTCAAAACCATAAAGTCCATTGATAATATCAAAAAACACAAAGCAGAGCCTGTAGCAAGGTCTGGGATTGAGTTAGCCATAACACAAGAGGATATTACTGGTTTCATCCACGCATATCCAGACAAAGTGCTGTGGAACTGGTATGCAATGGACTCAGATAATCACAGTCAAACTGGTTTTGGAGAATAGCAAAGTATTTTCTTAGGCAAGTGCATAAAATGTCATCTACACCAATACAAATATCATGTTTGTTTGGAGCATTTGCTGTAGTTTTCTACCTAGACAGCACGAATGTGTTGAGTTTTTGTCTCCATGTGGAACTAATTAGTGCTTCCCAGCACCAAAGAAAATATTCCCTGCTTAAATTCATTCAAAACCATAAAGTCCATTGATAATATCAAAAAACAAAAAGCAGAGCCTGTAGCAAGATCTGGGATTGAGTTAGCCATATCACAAGAGGATATTTCTGGTTTCATCCAGGCATATCCGGACAAAGTGCACTGGATTTGGTATGCAATGGACTCAGATAATCACAGTCAAACTGGTTTTGGAGACTAGCAAAGTATTTTCTTAGGCAAGTGCATAAAATGTCATCTACACCAACACAAATATCATGTTTCTTTGCAGCAATTGCTGTAGTTTTCTGCCTAGACAGCACGAATGTGTTGAGTTTGTGTGTCCATGTGGAACTAATTAGAGATTGCCAGCACCAAATAAAATATCCCTTGCTTAAATTCATTCAAATCCATAAAGTCCATTGATAATATCAAAAAACACAAAGCAGAGCCTGTAGCAAGGTCTGGGATTGAGTTTGCCATAACACAAGAGGATATGTCTGATTTCATCCAGTCATTTCCAGACAAAGTGCTGTGGAACTGGTATGCAATGGACTCAGAAAATCACCCTCAAACTGGTTTTGGAGAAAAGCAAACTCCTTTTCTTGGCCAAGTGCTTAAACAGTCATGTTTACGAAAATCAATATCCTGTTTGTTTGCAATGATAGCTCTAGCTTTCTGCGTAGAAAACACAAATGTGGCCGGCGCCGTGGCTCAACAGGCTAATCCTCCGCCTTGCGGCGCCGGCACACCGGGTTCTAGTTCCGGTTGGGGCACCGATCCTGTCCCGGTTGCCCCTCTTCCAGGCCTCTCTCTGCTGTGGCCAGGGAGTGCAGTGGAGGATGGCCCAAGTCCTTGGGCCCTACACCCCATGGGAGACCAGGAGAAGCACCTGGCTCCTGCCATCGGAACAGCGCGGTGCGCCGGTTTCAGCGCGCCTACCGCGGCAGCCATTGGAGGGTGAACCAACGGCAAAAAGAAGACCTTTCTCTCTGTCTCTCTCTCACTGTCCACTCTGCCTGTCAAAAATAAAAAAAAAAAGCAAACACAAATGTGAACATGTTTGGCCTGCATATGAAACCAATTAGCATTTCCAGAACAAAACAAAATTTCTTCTACTGAAATTCATTCTAAAACGTAAAGTCCATTGATAATATCCAGAAAACACAATCACAAAGGTTGTAGCAAGATCTGCGATTGAGTTAGCCATAACACAAGAGGATATTTCTGGTTTCATCCAGGCATATCCAGACAAAGTGCTGTGGAACTGGTATGCAATGGACTCAGATAATCACCCTCAAACTGGTTTTGGAGAAAAGCAAACTCTTTTTCTAGTCCTAGTGTATAAAAAGTCATGTTTGCAAATATCAATATCCTGTTTTTTTGAAATGATTGCTCAAGGTTTCTGTATAGAAAACACAAATGTGAACACATTGGGCCTGCATATGGAATCACTTAGCATTTCCAGCACAAAACAGAATTTCTTCTCCAGAAATTCATTCTAAAACGTAAAGTCCATTGATAATATCCAGAAATCACAAAAAGAGGTTGTAGCAAGATCTGGGATTGAGTTAGCCATAACACAAGAGGATGTTTCTGGTTTCATCCAGGCATATCCAGACAAAGTGCTGTAAAACTGGTATGCAATGGACTCAGATAATCACAGTCAAACTGGTTTTGGAGACTAGCAAAGTATTTTCTTAGGCAAGTGCATAAAATGTCATCTACACCAATACAAATATCATGTTTCTTTGCAGCAATTGCTGTAGTTTTCTGCCTAGACAGCACGAATGTGTTGAGTTTGTGTCTCCATGTGGAACTAATTAGTGATTCCCAGCACCAAAGAAAATATTCCCTGCTTAAATTCATTCAAAACCATAAAGTCCATTGATAATATCAAAAAACACAAAGGAGAGCCTTTAGCAAGTTCTGGGATTGAGTTTGCCATAACACAAGAGGATATTTCTGGTTTCATCCAGTCATTTCCAGACAAAGTGTTGTGGAACTGGTATGCAATGGACTAAGAAAAGCACCCTCAAACTGGTTTTGGAGAAAAGCAAAATCTTTTTCTTGGCCCAGTGGATAAAAAGTCTTGTTTGCCAATATAAATATCCTGTTTGTTTGCAATGATAGCTCTAGCTTTCTGCGTAGAAAACACAAATGTGAACATGTTTGGCCTGCATATGAAACCAATTAGCATTTCCAGAACAAAACAAAATTTCCTCTACTGAAATTCATTCTAAAACGTAAAGTCCATTGATAATATCAAAAAACACAAAGCAGAGCCTGTAGCAAGATCTGGGATTGAGTTAGCCATAACACAAGAGGATATTTCGGGTTTCATCCAGGCATATCCGGACAAAGTGCTGTGGAACTGGTATGCAATGGACTCAGATTATCAGAGTCAAACTGGTTTGGGAGACTAGCAAAGTATTTTCTTAGGCAAGTGCATAAAAGGTCATCTACACCAACACAAATATCATTTGTTTCCAGCAATTGCTGTAGTTTTCTGCCTAGATAGCACGAATGTGTTGAGTTTGTGTATGCATGTGGAACTAATTAGTGTTTTCCAGCATCAAAGAAAATATTCCCTGCTTAAATTCATTCAAAACCATAAAGTCCATTGATAATATCAAAAAACACAAAGCAGAGCCTGTAGCAAGATCTGGGATTGAGTTAGCCATAACACAAGAGGATATTTCTGGTTTCATCCAGACATATCCGGACAAAGTGCTGTGGAACTGGTATGCAATGGACTCAGATAATCACAGTCAAACTGGTTTTGGAGACTAGCAAAGTATTTTCTTAGGCAAGTGCATAAAATGTCATCTACACCAACACAAATATCATGTTTCTTTGCAGCAATTGCTGTAGTTTTCTGCCTAGAAAACACAAATGAATGAGTTTGAGTCAATGTGGAGCTAATTAGTGTTTCCCAGCACCAAAGAAAATATTCCTGCTTAAATTCATTCAAAACCATAAAGTCCATTGATAATATCAAAAAACACAAAGCAGAGCCTGTAGCAAGGTCTGGGATTGAGTTAGCCATAACACAAGAAGATATTTCTAGTTTCATCCAGTCATTTCCAGACAAAGTATTGTGGAACTGGTATGCAATGGACGCAGAAAAGCACCCTCAAACTGGTTTTGGAGAAAAGCAAACTCTTTTTCTTGGCCAAGTGGATAAAAAGTCATGTTTGCAAATGTAAATATCCCGTTTGTTTGCAACGACTGCTCTCGCTTTCTACGTAGAAAATACAAATGTGAACACGTTTGGCCTGCATATGGTAGCACTTAGCATGTCCAGCACAAAACAAAATTTCCTCTACTGAAATTCATTCTAAAATGTAAAGTCCATTGATAATATCCGGAAAACACAAAAACACAGGTTGTAGCAAGATCTGGGATTGAGTTACCATAATAGAAGAGGATATTTCAGGTTTCCTCCAGGCATATTGGGACAAAGTGCTGTGGAACTGGTATGCAATGGACTCAGATAATCACAGTCAAACTGGTTTTGGAGAATAGCAAAGTATTTTCTTAGGCAAGTGCATAAAATGTCATTTACACAAATACAAATTTCTTGTTTGTTTGCAGCAATTGCTGTAGTTTTCTGCCTAGACAGCCCGAATGTGTTGAGTTTGTGTGTCCATGTGGAACTAATTAGAGATTGCCAGCACCAAATAAAATATCCCCTGCTTAAATTCATTCAAAACCATAAAGTCCATTGATAATATCAAAAAAACAAAGCAGATCCTGTAGCAAGATCTGGGATTGAGTTAGCCATAACACAGAGGATATTTGTGGTTTCATCCAGTCATTTCCATTCAACCTGTTGTGGAACTGGTAGGCAATGGACTCAGAAAATCACCCTCAAACTGGTTTTGGAGAAAAGCAAACTCTTTTTCTTGGCCAAGTGGATAAAAAGTCATGTTTGCCAATATCATTATCCTGTTTGTTTGCAACGATTGCTCTAGCTTTCTGCGTAGAAAACACAAATGTGAACACATTGGGCCTGCATATGGAATCACTTAGCATTTCCAGCACAAAACAGAATTTCTTCTACAGAAATTCATTCTAAAACGTAAAGTCCATTGATAATATCCAGAAAATACAAACACAGAGGTTGTAGCAAGACCTGGGATTGAGTTAGCCATAACACAAGAGGATATTTCTGGTCTCATCCAGGCATATCCGGACAAAGTGCTGTAAAACTGGTATGCAATGGACTCAGATAATCACAGTCAAACTGGTTATTGGAGAATAGCTTAGAAAAGTGCATAAAATGTCATCTACACCAACACAAATATCACGTTTCTTTGCAACAATTGCTGTAGTTTTCTACCGAGAAAACTCAAATGAACGAGTTTGAGTCTCCATGTGAAAATAGAGTTTCCCAGCATCAAAGAAAATATTCCCTGCTTAAATTCATTCAAAACCATAAAGTCCATTGATAATATCAAAAAACATAAAGCAGAGGCTGCAGCAAGATCTGGGATTGAGTTAGCCATAACACAAGAGGATATTTCGGGTTTCATCCAGGCATATCCAGACAAAGTGCACTGGATTTGGTATGCAATGGACTCAGATAATCACAGTCAAACTGGTTTTGGAGAATAGCAAAGTATTTTCTTACGCAAGTGCATAAAATATCATCTGCACAAACACAAATATCATGTTTCTTGGAGCAATTGCTGTAGTTTTCTGCCTAGACAGCACGAATGTGTTGAGTTTGTGTCTCCATGTGGAACTAATTACTGTTTCCCAGCACCAAAGAAAATGTTCCCTGCTTAAATTCATTCAAAACCATAAAGTCCATTTTATAATATCAAAAAACACAAAGCAGAGCCTGTAGCAAGGTCTGGGATTGAGTTAGCCATAACACAAGAGGATATTGCGGGTTTCATCCAGGCATATCCAGACAAAGTGTTGTGGAACTGGTATGCAATGGACTAGAAAATCACCCTCAAACTGGTTTTGGAGAAAAGCAAAATCGTTTAATTCGCCAAGTGGATAAAATGTCATGTTTACAATTATAATTCTCATGTTTGTTTGAAACAATTGCTCAAGCTTTCTGCGTAGAAACAAAATTTCCTCTACTGAAATTCATTCTAAAATGTAAAGTCCATTGATAGTATCCAGAAAACACAAACACAGAGGTTGTAGCAAGATCTGGGATTGAGTTAGCCATAACACAAGAGGATATATTTCTGGTTTCATCCAGGCATATCCACACAAAGTTCACTGGAATTGGTATGCAATGGACTCAGATAATCACAGTCAAACAAGTTTTGGAGAATCGTAAAGTATTTTCTTATGCAAGTGCATAAAATGTCATCCACGCAAACAGGAATATCAGGTTTTTTTGCAGCAATTGCTGCAATTTTCTACCTAGACAGAACGAACATGTTGAGTTTGTGTCTCCATGTGCAACTAATTAGTGTTTCCCAGCACCAAAGAAAATATTCCCTGCTAAATTCATTGAAAACCATAAAATCCACTGATAATATAAAAAAACACAAAGCAGAGGATATTTCTGGTTTCAACCAGTCATACCCAGACAAAGTGTTTTGGAATTTGTATGCAATGGACCGAGAAAATCACAGTACAAAAGGTTTTGGAGAAAAGCAAAGTTTTTTCATTAGGCAAGTGCATAAAATGTCATCTATACAAACAGAAATATCTTGTTGGTTTGCAGCAGTTAGTCTAGCCATCTCCCTAGAAATTACGAATCTGTAGAGCTGGTGTCTCCATGTGGAACCAATTAGTGTCTCCAAGATCAAAATAAAATGTTCCCTGATAAAAAACATTCAAAACAATAAAGTCCGTGGATAATATCAGGAATACCCAAACACAGAGGCTGTAGCAAAATCTGGGATTTAGTTAGTCATAACAAAACTGGATATTTCCGGTTTCAATCAGTCATATCCGGACAAAGTGGTGTGGAATTCATATGCAATGGACCGAGAAAATCACAGTAAAATGGTTTTGGAGAAAAGCAAATACTTTTCGTTAGGCAAGTGCATAAAATGTCATCTATACAAACAGAAATCTCATGGTTGTTTTTCGCAGTTCCTCTAGCTTTCTCCCTAGAAAATACGAATGTGTAGAGCTGGTGTCCCCATGATGAACCAATTAGTTTTTCTACGGTACAAAATGAAATGTTCCCTGATAAAAACATTCAAAACAATAAAGTCCATCGATAATATCCAGAAAACAGAAACACAGTGGCTTTCACAATATTACGGATTGAGTTAGCCAAAACACAACCGGATATTTCCAGTTTCCTCCAGTCATATCCGGAGAAACTGCTGTGGAATTCCTATGCAATGGACCGAGAAAATCACAGTACAAATGGATTTGGAGAAAAGCAAAGTCTTTTCGTTAGGCAAGTGCATAAAATGTCATTGATACAAGCCAAAATATCATGTTTGTTGCCGGAATTCCTCTAGCTTTCTACCTAGAAAATACGAATGTGTAGAGCTGGTGTCCCCATGATGAATCAATTAGTGTTTCAACGATACAAAATGAAATGTTCCCTGATAAAAACATTCGAAACATTAAAATCCCTCAATAAAATCCAGAAAACACAGATGCAGACGCTTTAGCAATATCTGGGTTTGAGTTAGCCAAAACAAAACCAAATATTTCCTGTTTCATCCAGTCATATCCAGACAAACTGGTGTGGAATTCGGTTTTGGAGAAAAGCAAAGTCTTTTCGTTAGGCAAGTGCATAAAATGTCATCTATACAAACAGAAATATCATGTTTGTTTGCCGCAGTTCATCTAGCTTTCTCCCTAGAAATACGAATGTTAAGAGCTGATGTCCCCATGATGAAACAATTAGTGTTTTAACGGTACAAAATGAAATGTTCCCTGATAAAAGCATTCAAAACAATAAAGTCCATCGATAATATCCAGAAAACACAAACACAGAGGCTTTCACAATATTTTGCATTGAGTTAGCCAAAAAAAAAAAAAAACAGATATTTCCGGTATCATCCAGTCATCTCCGGACAAAATGGGGTTGAATTTGTATGCATTTGACTGAGAAAATCACAGTAAATGGTTTTGGAGAAAAGCAAAGTCTTTTCCTTAGGCAAGTGCATAAAATGTCATCTATACAAACAGAAATATCAAGTTTGTTTGCCGCACTTCCTCTAGTTTTCTCCTTGGAAAATATGAATGTGTAGAGCTGGTGTCTCCATGTGGAACCAATTAGTTTCTCACAGCTCAAAATTAAATGTGACCTGATAAAAAATATTCAAAACCATAAACTCCGTTGATAATATCCGGTGAACACAAACAAAGAGTCTGAGGAATATATGGGATTGAGTTAGCCAAAACAAAACCGGATATTTCTGGTTTCATCCAGTCATATGTGGACAAACTAGTATGGCATTCGTATGCAATAGACCGAGAAAATCCCAGTAAAAATGGTTTTGGAGAAAAGCATTGTCTTTTCATTAGGCAAGTGCATAAAATGTCATCAATGCAAACAGAAATATCATGTTTGTTTGCCGCAGTTCCTCTAGCTTTCTCCCTAGAAATATGAATGTGTAGAGCTGGTGTCCCCATGCTGAACCAATTAGTGTTTCAACGGTACAAAAAGAAATGTTCCCTAATAAAAAATTCAAAACCATAAAGTCCATCGATAACATCCAGAATACACAAACACAGAGGCTTTGACAATATTTCAGATTGAGTTAACGAAAACACAACCGGATATTTCCCGTTTCATCCAGTAATATCCGTACAAAGTGGTGTGGTATTCGTACTCAATGGGCTGAGAAAATCAGAGTACAAATGGTTTTGAAGAAAAGCAATGTCTTTTCATTAGGCAAGTGCATAAAATGTCATCTATACAAACAGAAATATCAGGTTGGTTTGCCGCAGTTCCTCCAGCTTTCTCCCTAGAAAATAGGAATGTGTAGAGCTGGTGTTCCCATGATCCAATTAGTGTTTCTTCAGTACAAAATAAAATGTTCCCTGATAAAAATATTCAAAATAATAAAGGCCATTGATAATATCCAGTGAACACAAACACAGAGGCTGTAGAAATATCTGGGATTGTGTTAGCCAAAACACTACCGGATATTTCCGGATTCATCCAGTCATATCCGTTCAAACTGGTGTGGAATTCGTATGCAATGGACTGAGAAAATCAGAGTAAAAATGGTTTTGGAGAAAAGCAAAGACTTTTCGTTAGGCAAGTGCATAAAATGTCATCTATACAAACAGAAATATCATGTTTGCTTTTCACAGTTCCTCCAGCTTTCTCCCTGGAAAACAAAAATGTGTAGAGCTAGTGTCTCTATTAGGACCCACTTAGTGATTCCAAGTACAAATTAAATGTTCCCTGATAAAAAACTTTCAAAACAATAAAGTCCAGGGATAATATCAGGAATACAGAAACACAGAGGCTGTAGCAATATCTGTGATTGAGTTAACCAAAAAAAAACCCGGATATTTCCGGTTTCATCCCGTCATATCCGGTAAAGTGGTGTGGAATTTGTATGCAATGGACCGAGAAAATCACAGTAAAAATGGTTTTGGAGAAAAGCAAAGTCTTTCGTTAGGCAATGCATAAAATGTCATCGATACAAACAGAAATATCATGTTTGTTTGCCGCAGTTTCTCTAGCTTTCTCCCTAGGAAATATGAATGTGTAGAGCTGGTGTCTCTATGTGGAACCAATTAGTGTTTCCAAGCACAAAATAAATGTTCCCTGAAAAAAAAAAAACATTCAAAACATTAAAGTCCGTGGATAATATCCAGAAAATACAAACACAGAGGCTGTAGCAATATTCACATTGAGTTAGCCAAAACAAAACCGGATATTTCTGGTTTCATCCAGTCATATCCGGACAAAGTGGTGTGGAATTCGTATGAAATGGATCGAGGAATTCACAGTATAAATGGTTTTGGAGAAAAGCAAAGTCTTTTCGTTAGGCAAGTGCATAAAATGTCATCTAGACAAACAGAAATATCATGTTTGTTTGCCGCAGTTCCCCTAGCTTTCTCCCCAGAAAATACGAATGTGTAGAGCTGGTGTCCCCATGATGAACCAATTAGTCTTTCTACGGTACTAAAATAAACGTTCCCTGATAAAAACATTAAAAACAATAAAGTCCATGGATAATATCAGGAATACAGAAACACAGAGGCTGTAGCAATATTTCAGATTGAGTTAGCCAAAACACAACCGGATATTTCTGGTTTCATCCAGTCATATCCACACAAACTGGTGTGGAATTCGTATGCAATGGACCGAGGAAATCACAGTACAAATTGTTTTGGAGAAAAGAAAAGTCTTTTCATTAGGCAAGTGCATAAAATGTCATATATACAAACAGAAATATCATGTTTGTTTGCAGCAGTTCCTCTAGCTTTCTCCCTAGAAAATATGAATGTGTAGAGCTGGTGTCCCCATGATGAACCAATTCGTGTTTTAACGGTACAAAATGAAATGTTCCCTGATAAAAACATTCAAAACAATAAAGTCCGGGGAGCAGAGCCAAGATGGCAGATAGTGAGGACGTGTGCCTTAGCTTGGGAAAATAAAATTTCATAAAAGTGGAATTACTGTAGCCTCAGGAAAAGACTGAAGAAAAAAACTGCAGAGGAAACGCTTCCAGATCTAGTGGATGTGAATCAGAGGACTTACAGGGAGCCCACCGCATGGAAGACCAACCGAGACGAGCCGAGCGGCGGGAGAGGAGCCTGAGCCACAGAATCTCGCCAGCACGGGAACCCGAGGAGGGTAAGACAAAGACCTCAGAAACCCAAGACATTGGGGGAGGGGGGAACAGAGGCCTCTCCCTTCACTCACCAAGCAAAACAAAGAGCACTGTGATTTTACATATGTAAAGCGCAGCCAAACTCAGTAACTTTAGTGAAACTGGAGAACACTTTGAGGGCTGCATAAACTCTTTGTGTGGTCCCAGGTGTAGATCAAAGAAATACTCACAGAGGGCAGATTTCAACTACCCTCAACTCCACTCCCAACTGAGTCAAAAAAAAAAAAGAGAGAGAGAGAGAGAGAGAGAGAGAGAGAGCGAGCCAGCAAGGAGCAAGTGAGTGAGCAATCTGGGAGAGTCACTCTTTATACAGCCTTAAACCTAAAAAATCAAGCATAGCTCTCTGGCCACACCCATCACAGCCCCTAAGGATTCAACAAAGCAGACAGCTCACTTAGAGTCATAGTATAATGAGAAAAAAATTACCACAGCAAAAAGAAAAAAAAAACACCATAAATTATCACCAACATGCCAAACAACAAACATAGAAGCCGAGGTAACAACAGCAAGGAAGACACTATGACGCCCCCAAGCGAACAAGACACGCCAATGCAAGATTATGAAGATGAAGAGATAGAGGAAATGCAAGAAGCAGATCTCAAAAAAATGATAAGAACATTAAGAAGTTCTCAAAAACAAATTCTTGAACTACAGAAATCCTTAATGGACAAGATAGAAAATCTCTCCCGTGAAAATGAAATATTAAGGAGGAATCAAAATGAAATGAAACAACTAGTAGAACAGGAAACTGAGATAGTGACCAAAAACCACAATGAAATGAAGAACGCAATAGATCAAATGGCAAACACATTAGAGAGCCTTAAAAACAGAATGCGTGAAGCAGAAGAGAGAATATCAGAATTAGAAGACAGAGAACAGGAAAGGAAACAGTCAAATCAAATAAAAGAAGAAGAAATCAGAAATCTAAAAAATACTGTCAGGAATCTACAGGATACTATTAAAAAACCCAACATTCGGGTTCTAGGAGTTCCTGAAGGCATGGAAAGGGAGAAAGGATTAGAAGGCCTTTTTAGTGAGATACTAGCAGAAAATTTCCCAGGTTTGGAGAAGGACAGAGACATCCTAGTACAGGAAGCTAATAGAACCCCTAATAAACATGATCAAAAGAGATCCTCACCACGACACGTTGTAATCAAACTCACCACAGTGAAACACAAAGAAAAGACCCTAAAATGTGCAAGAGAGAAACGCCAGATTACTCTCAGAGGATCTGCAATTAGACTTACAGCTGACTTCTCATCAGAAACCCTACAAGCCAGGAGAGAATGGCGAGATATAGCCCAGGTACTAAGAGAGAAAAACTGCCAGCCCAGAATATTATATCCTGCAAAGCTCTCATTTGTGAATGAAGGTGAAATAAAGACCTTTCACAGCAAACAGAAATTGAAAGAATTTGTCGCCACTCGTCCAGCCCTGCAAAAGATGCTTAAAGATGTCTTACATACAGAAACACAGAAACACGGTCACCAATATGAAAGAAGGTAAAGGAAGGAAACCTCACAGCAAAAGACCACAAGAATCTCAAACCAGATATTAGAAAATATCTTTGGCAAATGGCAGGGCAACGTTACTCCTTCACAATAGTCACATTGAATGTTAATGGCTTGAACTGTCCAGTTAAAAGACACCGATTGGCTGATTGGGTTAAGGAACAAAACCCATCTTTTTGCTGCTTACAAGAAACTCATCTTTCCAACAATGATCCATACAGACTGAAAGTGAAAGGCTGGAAAAAGATATACCATGCCAACAGAAATGAAAAAAGAGCGGGCGTAGCCATCTTAATATCGGACAACATAAACTTTACCACAAAAACTGTCAGGAGAGACAAAGAGGGGCACTATTTAATGATTAAGGGATCCATTCAACAGGAAGATATAACAATTATCAATGTATATGCACCTAATCACAGGGCACCAGCTTATTTAAAAGACTTGTTAAGGGACTTAAAGGGAGACTTAGACCCCAATACAATAGTACTGGGGGACTTCAATACTCCACTCTCAGAGATAGACAGATCAACAGGACAGAAGATCAACAAGGAGACAGCAGATTTAAATGACACTATAGCCCAAATGGATCTAACAGATATCTATAGAACATTTCATCCTACATCTAAGGACTTTACATTCTTCTCAGCAGTATATGGAACCTTCTCTAGGATTGACCACATACTAGGCCATAAAGCAAGTCTCAGCAAATTCAAAAGAATTAGAATCATACCATGCAGCTTCTCAGACCACAAAGGAATGAAATTAGAAATTAGCAACTCGGGAATCCCCAGAGCACGTGCAAACACATGGACATTGAACAACATGCTCCTGAATGAACAATGGGTCATAGAAGAAATTAAAAGAGAAATCAAAAATTTTCCGGAAGTAAATGAGGATAACAGCACAACATACCAAAACCTCTGGGATACAACAAAAGCAGTGTTAAGAGGAAAGTTTATATCAATAGGTGCCTACATCAAGAAATTGGAGAGGCACCAAATAGATGAGCTTTCAAGTCATCTCAAGGATCTAGAAAATCTGCAGCAAACCAAATCTAAACCCAGTAGAAGAAGGGAAATAATTAAATTCAAAGAAGAAATCAACAGGATTGAATCCAAAAAAAAAAACATTACAAAAAATCAGCCAAACGAGGAGCTGGTTTTTTGAAAAAATAAACAAAATTGACACCCCATTGGCCCAACTCACTAAAAAAAGAAGAGAAAAGACCCAAATCAATAGGATCAGAGATGAAAAAGGAAACGTAACAACAGACACCACAGAAATAAAAAGAATCATCAGAAATTACTACAAGGACTTGTATGCCAGCAAACAGGGAAATCTATCAGAAATGGACAGATTCTTGGACACATACAACCTACCTAAATTGAGCCAGGAAGACATAGGAAACCTAAACAGACCCATAACTGACACAGAAATTGAAACAGTAATAAAGGCCCTCCCAACAAAGAAAAGCCCAGGACCAGATGGATTCACTGCTGAGTTCTACCAGACATTTAGAGAAGAACTAACTCCAATTCTTCTCAAACTATTCAGAACAATCGAAAAAGAGGGAATCCTCCCAAATTCTTTCTATGAAGCCAGCATCACCTTAATTCCTAAGCCGGAAATAGATGCAGCATTGAAAGAGAATTACAGACCAATATCCCTGATGAACATAGATGCAAAAATACTCCATAAAATTCTGGCCAATAGAATGCAACAACACATCAGAAAGATCATCCACCCAGACCAAGTGGGATTTATCCCTGGTATGCAGGGATGGTTCAACATCCACAAAACAATCAACGTAATACACTACATTAACAGGCTGCAGAAGAAAAACCATATGATTCTCTCAATAGACGCAGAGAAAGCATTTGATAAAATACAACACCCTTTCATGATGAAAACTCTAAGCAAACTGGGTATGGAAGGAACATTCCTCAATACAATCAAAGCAATATATGAAAAACCCACGGCCAACATCCTATTGAATGGGGAAAAGTTGGAAGCATTTCTGCTGAGATCTGGTACCAGACAGGGATGCCCACTCTCACCACTGCTATTCAATATAGTTCTGGAAGTTTTAGCCAGAGCTATTAGGCAAGAAAAAGAAATTAAAGGGATACAAATCGGGAAGGAAGAACTCAAACTATCCCTCTTTGCAGATGATATGATTCTTTATTTAGGGGACCCAAAGAACTCTACTAAGAGACTACTGGAACTCATCGAAGAGTTTGGCAAAGTAGCAGGATATAAAATCAATGCACAAAAATCAACAGCCTTTGTATACACAGGCAATGCCACGGCTGAGGAAGAACTTCTAAGATCAATCCCATTCACAATAGCTACAAAAACAATCAAATACCTTGGAATAAACTTAACCAAAGACGTTAAAGTTCTCTATGATGAAAACTACAAAACCTTACAGAAAGAAATAGAAGAGGATACCAAAAAATGGAGAAATCTTCCATGCTCATGGATTGGAAGAATCAATATCATAAAAATGTCTATTCTCCCAAAAGCAATTTATACATTCAATGCAATACCAATCAAGATACCGAAGACATCCTTCTCAGATCTGGAAAAAATAATGCTGAAATTCATATGGAGACACAGAAGACCTCGAATAGCCAAAGCAATCTTGTACAACAAAAACAAAGCCGGAGGCATCACAATACCAGATTTCAGGGCATACTACAGGGCAGTTGTTATCAAAACAGCATGGTACTGGTACAGAAACAGATGGATAGACCAATGGAACAGAATAGAAACACCAGAAATCAATCCAAACATCTACAGCCAACTTATATTTGATCAAAGATCCAAAACTAATCCCTGGAATAAGGACAGCCTATTCAATAAATGGTGCTGGGAAAATTGGATTTCCATGTGCAGAAGCTTGAAGCAAGACCCATACCTTTCACCTTACACAAAAATTCACTCAACGTGGATTAAAGACTTAAATCTACGACCCGAAACCATCAAATTAGTAGAGAGCATTGGAGAAACCCTGCAAGATATAGGTACGGGCAAAGACTTCTTGGAAAAGACCCCAGGAGCACAGGCAGTCAAAACCAAAATTAACATTTGGGATTGCATCAAATTGAGAAGTTTCTGTACTTCAAAAGAAACAGTCAGGAAAGTGAAGAGGCAACCGACAGAATGGGAAAAAATATTTGCAAACTATACTACAGACACAGGGTTGATAACCAGAATCTACAAAGAAATCAAGAAAATCCACAACAACAGAACAAACAACCCACTGAAGAGATGGGCCAAGGAACTCAATAGACATTTTTCAAAAGAGGAAATCCAAATGGCCAACAGACACATGAAAAAATGTTCAAGATCACTAGCAATCAGAGAAATGCAAATCAAAACCACAGTGAGGTTTCACCTCACCCCGGTGAGAATGGCTCACATCCAGAAATCTACCAACAATAGATGCTGGAGAGGATGTGGGGAAAAAGGGACACTAACCCACTGTTGGTGGGAATGCAAACTGGTTAAGCCACTATGGAAGTCAGTCTGGAGATTCCTCAGAAACCTGAACATAACCCTACCATACAACCCAGCCATCCCACTCCTTGGAATTTACCCAAAGGAAATTAATTTGGCTAATAAAAAAGCCATCTGCACATTAATGTTTATTGCAGCTCAATTCACAATAGCTAAGACCTGGAACCAACCCAAATGCCCATCAACAGTAGACTGGATAAAGAAATTATGGGACATGTACTCCATAGAATACTATACAGCAGTAAGGAACAATGAAACCCAGTCATTTGAAACAAGATGGAAGGATCTGGAAAGCATCATGCTGAGTGAATTAAGCCAGTCCCAAAGAGACAAATATCATTTGTTTTCCCTGTTCAGCGACAACTGAACACCAAAGGGGAAACCTGTTGAAGTGAAATAGACACTATAAGAAACAATGACCTGATCAGCTTTTGTCCTGACTCTAGATGTACAATGTAATACTTTATCCTTTTTAGTATTTGTTGTTGTTGTTATTGTTCTAGTACTAGCAGTTGAACTCTGTAATTAACACACAATTATTCTTAGGTGTTTAAATTTTAACTGAAAAGTGATCCCTGTTAAATTTCAGAGTGGAAAAAGAGAGGGAGGAGATGCACAATTCGGGACATGCACAATCAGTCTTGCCCCAAATGATGGAGTTAGAAATGTGCCAGGGGATTCCAATACAATCCCATCAAGGTGGCATGTACCAATGCCATCTCACTAGTCCAGGTGATCAATTTCAGTTCACATTCGATGGCCTGGATAGGTCTAAGAAACAAAGGGATCACACAAACAAGACAAGTGTCTGCTAATACTAACTGATAGAATCAAAAAGGGAGAGAAAGATCCAGCATGGGAAGTGGGATACACAGCACTCATAGAATGGCAGATGTCCTAAACAACACACTGGCCTCAGACTCAGCCCTTAAGGCATTCAGACCTGGCTGAAGAGCCCATGAGAGTATTGTAGGCATGGAAAGCCAAGATACCATGGAAAAGAGAAAAAGAAGAAGACCTGGATGGGGGATCTCTGTTAGTGAGATCCCAGTGGAAAGAACGGGGCCATCAAAGAAGGAGGTACCTTTCTCTGAAGGGAGGAGAGAACTTCCACTTTGACTGTGACCCTATCGGAATAAGATCAAAGTCGGAGAACCCTAAAGGCTTTCATAGCCCTGGAAACTCATGACTAGAGCCTAGGGAGATTACTGACACCATGAACAGGAGTGTCAAATTGTTAAGTCAGCAACAGGAGTCACTGTGTACTTACATCCCATGTGGGATCTATCCTTAATGTGTTGTCTAATGTGCAGTGAGGCTATAACTAGTACTGAAACAGTATTTTTACACTTTGTGTTTCTGCTGATGAAATCTTTACTAATTATATATACTGAATCGATCTTCTGTATATAAAGATAATTGGAAATGAAAAAAAAAAAACCTGGTGTTAAATTGGAAACGGCATAGAAAATTAATTAATTTTTAAAAAAATATTATGTAGGATCTCTGCCTTTAATGTACTGTACACTCTTATTTAATGCTATAACTAGTATTCCAACAGTATTTTTTTTTCACTTTGTGTTGCTATATGGGGTCAAACTGTTGAAATCGTTACCTAATATCTACTAAACTGATCTTTTGTATATAAAGAGAATTGAAAATGAATCATGATGTGATTGGAAGGGGAGAGGGAGCGGGAAAGTGGAGGGTTGTGGGTGGGAGGGAAGTTTTGGGAGGGGGAAGCCATTGTAACCCATAAGCTGTACTTTGGAAATTTATATTCATTAAATAAATGTTTAATTTAAAAAAAGAAATAATAGTTCTGACTGGCAAGCAATTTGCAAAGGCAGACTGCTTTAGCTGTATAAGATGAATAACTTCCTGCATGTACTAGCACTAATCATACTGTGAAATTAAACTTTTTATTCAAACAGAAAAAAAAACAATAAAGTCCATCGTTAATATCCAGAAAACATAAACACAGAGGCTTTCACAATATTTCGGATTGAGTTAGCCAAAACACAACCGGATATTTCTGGTTTCATCCAGTCATATCCGGACAAACTGGTGTGGAATTCGTATGCAACGGACTGAGAAAATCACAGTAAAAATGGTTTTAGAGAAAAGCAAAGGCTTTTCATTAGGCAAGTGCATAAAATGTCATCTATACAAACAGAAATATGAGGTTTGTCTCCCGCATTTCCTCTAGCTTTCTCACTAGAAAATACAATTTGTAGCACCGGTGTCTTCATGTGGAACCAAGCAATGATTCAAAGCGCAAAATTAAATGTTCCCTGATAAAAAACATTTAAAACAATAGTCTGTGGATACAATCAGGAATAAACAAACACAGAGGCTGTAGCAATATCGGGATTGAGTTAGCCAAAATATAACTGGATATTTCTGGTTTCATGCAGTAATATCCGTACAAACTGCTGTGGAATTCGTATGCAACGGATTGAGAAAATGACAGTAAAAATGGTTTTGGAGAAAAGCAGTCTTTTCGTACGGCAAGTGCATAAAATATCTTCGATACAAACAGAAATATCATGTTTGTTTGTCGCAGCTCCTCTAGCTTTCTCCCTAGAAAATAAGAATATGTAGAGATGATGTCTCCATGTGGAAGCAATTACTGTATCCAAGCACAAATTAAATGTTCCCTGATAAAAACTTTCAAAACAATAAAGTCCATTGATAATATCTTGAAAATACAAACACAGAATCTTTCAAAATATTTCAGATTGAGTTAGCCAAAACAAAACCGGAAATTTCCGGTTTCATCCAGTCATATCCGGACAACATGGTGTGGAATTCGTATGCAATGGACCGAGAAAATCACAGTACAAATGGTTTTAGAGAAAAGCAAAGTCTTTTTTTTAGGCAAGTGCATAAAATGTCTTCTATACAAACAGAAATATCCTGTTTGTTTGTCACAGTTCCTATAGCTTTCTCCCTAGAAAATATGAATGTGTAGAGCTGGTTTCTCCATGTGGAACCAATTAGTGTTTCCAAGAACAAATTAAATGTTCCCTGATAAAAAACCTTCATACAATAAAGTCTGTGGATAATATCAGGAATACACATACAAAGAGTCGGTATCAATATCGGGGAGTGTTAGCCAAAACAGAACCGGATATTTCCATTTACATCCAGTCATATACGGTCAAACGGGTGTGGAATTCGTATGCAATGGACCGAGAAAATCAGAGTAATAATGGTTTTGCAGAAAAGCAAAGTCTTTTCGTTAGGCAACTGCATAAAATGTCGTCGATACAAACAGAAATATCATATTTATTTCCCACAATTCCTCTAGCATTCTCCCTAGAAAATACCAATGTGTAGAGCTGGTGTCTCCATGTGGAAGCAATTACTATATCCAAGAACAAAATCAAATGTTCCCTGATAAAAAACATTCAAAAGAATAAAGTCCGTTGATAATATCCAGAAAACACAAACACAGAGGCTGTAGCAATATGTGGGATTGAGTTAGCCAAATCGAAACCGGATAGTTCCAGTTTCATCCAGTCATATCCGGACAAACTGTTCTGGAATTCATATGCAATGGATTGAGAAAATCACTGTATCAATGGTTTTGGAGAAAAGCGAAGTCTTTTCATTAGGCAAGTGCATAAAATGTCATCGATACAAACAGAAATATCATGTTTGTTTGCCGCAGTTCCTCTAGCTTTCTCCCTAGAAAATACGAATGTGTAGAGCTGGTGTCTCCATGTGAAACCAATTAGTGTTTCCAAGCACAAAATTAAATGTTCCTTGAAAAAAACATTCCAAAAAATAAAATCTGTGTATAATATCAGGAATACACAAACACAGAGGCTGTAGCAATATCTGGGATTGAGTTAGCCGAAACACAACCAGATATTTCTGGTTTGATCCAGTCATATCAGGACAAACTGGTGTGGAATTCATATGCAATGGACCGAGAAAATCACAGGAAAAATGGTTTGGAGAAAAGCAAAGTCTTTTCGTTAGGAAAGTGCATAAAATGTAATCGATACAAAGAGAAATATAATGTTTGTTTGCTGCAGTTCCTCTAGCTTTCTCCCTAGAAAATACGAATATATAGAGCTAGTGTCTCCATGTGGAACCAATTACTGTATCCGAGTTCAAAATAAAATGTACCCCGATAAAAAACATTTAAAACAATAAAGTCCATTGATAATATCCAGAAAACAGAAACAGAGAGTCTGTAACAATATCTGAGATTGAGTTAGCCAAAACAAAACCTAATATTTCTGGTTACATCCAGTCATATCCGGACAAACTGTTCTGGAATTCATATGCAATGGATCGAGAAAATCACTGTATCAATGGTTTTGGAGAAAAGCGAAGCCTTTTCGTTAGGCAAGTGCATAAAACGTCTTTCAAAATACTTCAGATTGAGTTAGCCAAAACACAAGTGAAAATTTCCATTTTCATCCAGTCATATACAGTCAAACGGGTGTGGAATTCGTATGCAAAGGACCGAGAAAATCAGAGTAAAAATAGTTTTGCAGAAGGGCAAAGTCTTTTCGTTAGGCAAATGCATAAAACGTCATCGATAGAAACAGAAATATCATGTTTGTTTGCCGCAGTTCCTCTAGCTTTCTCCCTAGAAAATACGAATATTTAGAGCTGTTGTCAACCTGTGGAACCAATTACTATATAGAAGCTCAAAATAAAATGTTCCCCAATAAAAAACATTCCAAAAAATAAAGTGTGTGGACAATATCCAGAAAACACAAACACAGAGGCTGTAGCAATACCTGGGATTGAGTTAGCCAAAACATATCCGGATATTTACGGTTTCATCCAGTCATGTCAGGACAAACTAGTGTGGAATTCTTATGGAGGGTTTCGAGAAAATCTCAGTAAAAATGGTTTTGGAGAAAAGCAAAGTCTTTTCATTAGGCAAGTGCATAAAATGTCATCAATACAAACAGATATATCATGTTTGTTTGCCGCAGTTCCTCTAGTTTGCTCCCTGGAAAATATGAATGTGTAGAGCTGGTGTCTCCATGTGGAACGAATTAGTGTTTCCAAGCACAAAACTTATTGTTCCCTGGTAAAAAAATTCAAAGCAATAAAGTCCGTTGATAATATCAGGAATACACAAACACAGAGGCTGTAGCAATATCTGGGATTGAGGTAGCCAAAACACAACTGGATATTTCTGGTTTCATCCAGTCATATCCGCAGAAACTGGTGTGGAATTCGTATGCAATGGGCCAAGAAAATCACAGTAAAAATGGTTTGGAGAAAAGCAAAGTCTTTTCATTAAGCAAGTGTATAAAAAGTCATCTATACAAACAGAAATATCATGTTTCTTTGCCGCAGTTCCTCTAGTTTCTACCTAGAAAATACGAATGTGTAGAGCTGGTGTCCCCATGTGGAAACAATTAGAGTTTCTATGGTACTTAATGAAATGTTCCCGGATAAAAACATTCAAAACAGTAAAGTCCATCGATAATATCCAGAAAACACAAACCCAGAAACTTTCACAATATTTTGCACTGAGTTAGCCAAAACACAACCAGATATTTCCGGTTGCATCCAGCCATATGCGGAGAAAGTCCTTTGGAATTCATATGCAATGGACTGAGAAAATCACTGTAAAAATTGTTTTGGAGAAAAGCAAAGTCTTTTCGTTAGGCAAGTGCATAAAATGTCATCGATACAAACAGAAATATCATGTTTGTTTGCCGCAGTTCCTCTAGCACTCTCCCTAGAAAATACGCATGTGCACATCTGGTGTCTCCATGTGGAACCAATTACTGTATCCAAGCTCAAAATAAAATGTTCCCCAATAAAAAACATTCAAAACAATAAAGTCCGTGGATAATATCAGGAATACAGATACACAGAGGCTTTATCATTATCTGGGATTGAGTTAGCGAAAACAAAACTATATATTTCAGGTTTCATCCAGATTTGTCCGGACAAACTCGTGTGAAATTCGTATGAAATGGACAGAGAAAATCACAGTAAAAAGGTTTTGGAGAAAAGCAATGTCTTTTGGTTAGGCAAGTGCATAAAATCTCATATACACAAACATAAATATCATGTTTGCTTGTCGCAGTTCCTCTAGCATTCTCCCAATAAAATATGAATGTGTAGAGCTGGTGTCCCCATGATGAACCAATTAGTGTTTCTACGGTACTAAATGAAATGTTCCCTGATAAAAACATTCAAAACAATAAAGTCCATCGATAATATCCAGAAAACTCAAACACAGAGGCATTCACAATATTTTGAATTGAGTTAGCCAAAACACAACCGGACATTTCTGGTTTCATCCAGTCATATCCGGACATAGTGGTGTGAAATTCATATGCAATGGACCGAGAAAATCACAGGAACAATGGTTTTGGAGAAAAGCAAAGTCTTTTTGTTAGGCAAGTGCATAAAATGTCATCGATACAAACAGAAATATCATGTTTGTTTGCCGCAGTTCCTCTAGCTTTCTCCCTAGAAAATAGGAATGTGTAGCGCTGGTATCTCCATGTGGAACGAATTAGTGTTTCCAAGCACAAAATTAAATGTTCCCTGATTAAAAAAATATTCAAAACAATAAAGTCCTTGGATAGTATCCAGAAAACAAAAACACAGAGGCTTTCAAAATATTTCTGATTGAGTTAGCCAAAACGCAACCGGATATTTCCGGTTTCATCCAGTCATATCCGGAAAATATTGTATGGAATTCGTATGCAATGGACCGAGAAAATCACAGTAAAAATGGTTTTGGAGAAAAGCAAAGTCTTTTCGTTAGGCAAGTGCATAAAATGTCATCTATACAATCAGAAGTATCATGTTTGTTTGCTGCAGTTCCTATAGCTTTCTCCCTAGAAAATATGAATGTGTAGAGCTGGTGTCCCCATGATGAACCAATTAGTGTTTCCAAGAACAAGTTAAATGTTCCCTGATAAAAAACCTTCATACAATAAAGTCTGTGGATAATATCAGGAATACACATACAAAGAGTCGGTATCAATATCGGGGAGTGTTAGCCAAAACAGAACCGGATATTTCCATTTACATCCAGTCATATACGGTCAAACGGGTGTGGAATTCGTATGCAATGGACCGAGAAAATCAGAGTAATAATGGTTTTGCAGAAAAGCAAAGTCTTTTCGTTAGGCAACTGCATAAAATGTCGTCGATACAAACAGAAATATCATATTTATTTCCCACAATTCCTCTAGCATTCTCCCTAGAAAATACCAATGTGTAGAGCTGGTGTCTCCATGTGGAAGCAATTACTATATCCAAGAACAAAATCAAATGTTCCCTGATAAAAAACATTCAAAAGAATAAAGTCCGTTGATAATATCCAGAAAACACAAACACAGAGGCTGTAGCAATATGTGGGATTGAGTTAGCCAAATCGAAACTGGATAGTTCCAGTTTCATCCAGTCATATCCGGACAAACTGTTCTGGAATTCATATGCAATGGATTGAGAAAATCACTGTATCAATGGTTTTGGAGAAAAGCGAAGTCTTTTCATTAGGCAAGTGCATAAAATGTCATCGATACAAACAGAAATATCATGTTTGTTTGCCGCAGTTCCTCTAGCTTTCTCCCTAGAAAATACGAATGTGTAGAGCTGGTGTCTCCATGTGGAACCAAGCAATGATTCAAAGCGCAAAATTAAATGTTCCCTGATAAAAAACATTCAAAACAATAAAGTCTGTGGATACTTTCAGGAATAAACAAACATAGAGGCTGTAGCAATATCGGGATTGAGTTAGAGAAAACACAACCAGATATTTCTGGTTTCATCCATTCATATCCAAACAAAATGGTTTGGAATTTGTATGAAATGGACCAAGAAAATCATAGTAAAAATGGTTTTGGAAAAAAGCAAAGTCATTTCGTTAGACTAGTGCATCAAATGCCATGTACACAAACAGAAATATCATGTTTGTTTGACCCAGTTCCTCTAGATTTTCCCTAGAAAATATGAATGTTTACAGCTGGAGTCTCCATGTGGAAACAATTAGTGTTTCCCGCATAAAAATAATGTTCACTGATAAAAAAACATTCAAAACAATAAAGTCCATCGATGATATCCAGAAAACACAAACAGAAATACTTTCACAACATCTGGGATAGAGTTAGCCAAAACACAACCAGATATTTCTGGTTTCATCCACTCATATCCCCACAATGTCATGTGGAATTTGTATGCAATGGACCGAGATAATCACAGGAAAATTGGTTTTGGAGAAAAGCAAAGTCTTTTCATTAGGCAAGTGCATAAAATGTCATTTATATAAACAGAAATACCATGTTTGTTTGCCGCAATTTCTCTAGCTTTCTAACTAGAAAATACAAATGTGTAGAGTTTGTGTCTCCATGTTGAACCAATTAGACTTTCCCAGCACAGGGTTAAATGTTCCCTGATAAAAAACAATCAAAACAATAAAGTCCCTCTATAATATCCAGAAATGACAAAAACAGAGGTTTTCACAATATTTCAGATTGAGGTAGCCAAAACAAAACCGGATATTTCTGGTTTCATCCAGTCATATCCAAGCAAAGTGGTGTGGCATTCATATGCAATGGACCGAAAAAATCACAGCACAAATATTTTTGGAGAAAATCAAAGTCTTTTCTTTAGGCAAGTGCATAAAATGTCAACTATACAATCAGAAATATCATGTTTGTTTGCCGCAGATCCCCTAGCTTTCTCCCTAGAAAATATGAATGTATAGAGCTGGTGTCTCCATGTGGAACCAACTATTGTTTCCCAGCAGAAAATTAAATGTTCCCTGATTAAAAACATTCCAAACAATAAATTCCATCGATAATACCCCGAAAACACAAACACAGAGACTTTCGCAATATCTCAAATTGAGTTAGGAAAACACAACCGGATATTTCTGGTTTCATCCAGTCATATCCGGACAAATTGGTGTGAGATTCGTAAAAAATGGACATAGACAATCACAGGAAAAATGGTTTTGGAGAAAAGTAAAGTCTTTTCTTAGGCAAGTGCATAAAAAGCCATCTATACAAACAGAAATACCATGTTTGTTTGCAGCAGTTGCTCTAGGTTTATCCCTAAAAAATACGAATGAGTAGAGCTGGTGTCTCCATGTGGAACCAATTTGTGTTTCCCAGCACTAAATTAAATATTCCCCGAAAAAAACATTCAAAACAATAAAGTCCATCGATAATATCCAGAAAACACAACCACAGATGCTGTTGCAATATCTGGGATGGGGTTAGCCAAACACAAACGAATCTTTCTGGTTTCATCCAGTGATATCCGGACAAAGTTGTGTGGCATTCGTATGCAAGGACTGAGAAAAATCACAGTAAAATGGTTTTGGAGAAAAGGAATGTCTTTTCCTTAGGCAAGTGCATAAATTGTCATGTATAGAAACAGAAATATCATGTTTCTTTGCCGCATATCCGCTAGCTTTCTCCATAGAAAATACGAATGTGTAGATCTGGTGTCTGCACATGGAACCAATTATTGTTTCCAAGCACAAAAATGAATGTTCTCTTATAAAATACATTCAAAACCATAAAGTCCGTTCATAATATCCGGAATACACAAAGAAAGAGGCTGTAGCTATACGTGGGTTGGAGTTAGCCAAAAAACATCCAGATATTTGAAATTTCAACAAGTCTTATCCGGGCAAAGGGGTGTGGCATTCGTATGCAATGGAGCAAGAAAATAAAAATACAAATGGTTTTGGAGAAAAGCAAAGTCTTTTTGTTAGGCAAGTGCATAAAATGTCATCGATACAAACAGAAATATCATGTTTGTTTGCCGCAGTTCCTCTAGCTTTCTCCCTAGAAAATACGAATGTGTAGAGGTGGTGTCTGCCTTTGAAACCATTTTGTTTTCCCAAACACAAAATTAATTTTTCCCTGATAAAAAAAACATTCAAAACAATAAAGTCCATGGATAACATCCAGAAAACAGAAACACAGAGGCTGTCGGAATATCTACGATTGAGTTAGCCAAAACACAACCAGATATTTCTGGTTACATCCAGTCATATCCGGACAAAGTGGTGTGGAATTCGTATGCAATGGAGGGAGAAAATCACAGGAAAAAGTTTTGGAGAAAAGCAAGGTCTTTTCGTTAGCCAACTGCATAAAATGTCATCTGTACAAACAGAAATATGATGTTTGTTTGCAGCAGTTCCTCTAACTTTCTCCCTAGAAAATACGAATATGTAGAGCTGGTGTCTCCATGTGGAACCAATTAGTGAGTCCCAGCACTAAATTAAATGTTCCCTGATAAAAAACGTTCAAAACAAGACAGTATGTCAATAATATCCAGAAAACACAAACAGAGAGGCTCTCACAAATCTGGGATTGAGTTAGCCAAAACACAACTGGATATTTCTGGTTTCATCCAGTCATATCCGGACTAAGTGTTGTGCAATTCATAGGAAATTGACCGGGAAAATCAAAGTAAAATGGTTTTGGAGAAAAGCAAAATCTTTTCGTTAGGCAAGTGCATAAAATGTCATCTATACAAACAGAAATACCATGTTTGTTTGCCGCAATTCTTCTGGATTTCTCCCTAGAAAATACGAATGTGTAGAGATGGTGTCTCCATGTGGAACCAATTAGTGTTTCTATGGTACAAAATGAAATGTTAACTGATAAAAACATTCAAAGCAATAAAGTCCGTTGATAATATCCAGAAAACACAAACACAAAGGCTGTAGCAATATCTGGGATTGAGTTAGCCAAAATACAACCGGATATTTCTGGTTTCATAAAGTCATACCGGGACAAACTGGTGTGGAATTCGTATGCAATGGACTGAGAAAATCACAGCAAAAATGGTTTTGGAGAAAAGTAATGTCTTTTTATTAAGCAAGTGCTTAAAAAGTCATCTATTCAAACAGAAATATCATGTTTGTTTGCCGCACTTCCACTAGCTTCCTCCCTAGAAAATATCAATGTGTAGAGCTGGTGTCTCCATGTGGAACCAATTAGTGTTTCCCAACACAAAATTAAATGTTCCCTGATAAAAACATTCAAAACAATAAAGTCCCTCGATATATACAGAAAACAGAAACACAGAGGCTGTAGCAATATATTGGATGGAGTTAGCGAAAACATAACTGTATATTTATCATGTCTTCCAATCATATCCGGAAAAAGTGGTGTAGAATTCGTTTAAAATGGAACGAAAAAATCACAGTAGAAATGGTTTTGGAGAAAAGCAAAGTCTTTTCATTAAGCAAGTGCATACAATGTCATCTATACTAACAGAAATATAATTTTTGTTTGCCGCAGTTCCTCTAGATTTCGTCCTAGAAAATGCCAATGTGTAGAGCTGGTGTCTCCATGTGGAATCAACAAGTGTTTCCCAGCACAAAATTAAATGTTCCCTGATAAAAAACATTCAAAACAATAAAGTCCGAAGATAATATCCGGAAAAAACATAGACAATGGCAGTAGTAGTATCTGGGATTGAGATAACCACAACACAACTGGATATTTCTTGTGTCATCCAATCAACTCTGGACAAAGTGGTGTGGAATTCGTATGCAATGGACCGAGAAAATCACAGTACAAATGGTTTTGGAGAAAAGCAAATCTTTTGCTTCGGGCAGTGCATAAAATGCCATGTATAGAAACAGAAATATCATCTTTGTTTGCCACAAATCCTCTGGCTTTCTCCATAGAAAATACGAATGTGTAGAGCTGGTGTCTCCATGTGGAATCAACTAGTGTTTCCCAGCACAAAATTAAGTGTTCCCTGATAAAAAAATCAAAACAATAAAGTCTGTCGATAATATCCAGAAAACACAAACACAGAGGCTTTAGCAATATCTGGGATATAGTTAGCCAAAACACAACCGGATATTTCTGGTTTCATCCAGGCACATCTGGACAAAGTAGTGTGGAATGAAATGGACCAAGGAAATCAAAGTAAAAATGGTTTTGGAATAAGGGAAAGTCTTTTAGCTTGGAAATTGCATGAAATGTCATCTATGCAAACAAAAATATCATGTTGGTTTTCTGCAGTTCCTCCAGCTTTCTCCCTAGAAAATACGAATGCGTAGAGCTGGTGTCTCCATGTAGAACCAATTAGTGTTTCCCAGCAAAAAATTTAATGTTCCCTGGTAAAAAAACATTCAAAACAATAAAGTACATCCATAATAACCAGAAAAAAAAACACAGAGGCTTTCACAATATTTCAGATGGAGTTAGCAAAAACACAACTGGATATATCTCATTAAATCCAGTCATATCCGGACAAAGTGTTGTGGAATTCGTATGCAATGAACTGATAAAATCAGTGTAAAAATGGTTTTGGAGAAAAGCAAAGTCTTTTTTTAGGCAAGTGTTTTAATTGTCATCTATTCAAACAGAAATGTCATGATTGTTTGCCGCAGTTCATCTAGCTTTCACCCTAGAAAATATGAATGTGTACAGCTGGTGTCTCCATGTGGAATCAACTAGTGTTTTACGGTACAAAATTAAATGTTCCCAGATAAAAATATTCAAAACAATAAAGTCCATTGTTAATATCCGGGAAAACACAAACACAGAGGCTTTCACAATATTTCGCATTGAGTTAGCCAAAACACAACCGGATATATCTGGGTTCAACCAGTCATATCCACACAAAGTGGTGTGGAATTCATATGCAATGGACTAGACTGAGAAAGTCACAGTAATAATGGTTTTGGAGAAAAGCAAAATCTTTTCGTTAGGCAACTGCATAAAATGTAATCTATAAAAAAAGAAATATTATGTTTGTTTGCCGCAGTTCGTCTAGCTTTCTCCCTAGAAAACACGAATGTGTAGAGCTGGTGTCTCCATGTGGAATCAACTAGAGTTTCCCAAGCACACAATTAAATATTCCTGATAAAAAACATTCAAAATAATAAATCCATTGATAATATCCGGGAAACAGAAACACAGAACCTGTAGCAATATCTGGGATCGAGTTAGCGAAAACACAACCGGATATTTCTGGTTATATCCAGGCATATCCGGATAAACTGGTGTGGAATTTGTATGCAATGGACGGAGAGAATCACAGTAAAAATGGTTTTGGAGAAAATTAAAGTCTTTTCGTTAGGCAAGTGCATGAAATGACATCTTCACAAAGAGAAATATCATGTTTGTTTGCCGAAGTTCCTCTTGTTTTCTCCCTAGAAAACACGAATGTGTAGAGCTGGTGTTTCCATGTGGAACCAATTAGAGTTTCCCAGTACAAAATTAAATGTTCCATGATAAAAACATTCAAAACAATAAAGTCCATCGATAATATCCAGAAAACACAAACACAGAGGCTGTAGCAATATGTGGGATTGAGTTAGCCAAAACTGAACCGCATATTTCTGGTTTCATCCAGTCATATCCGGACAAAGTGGTGCGGAATTCGTATGCAATAGACCAAAAAAACACAATGAAAATGGTTTTCGATGAAGCAAAGTGTTTTCGTTAGGAAGTGCATAAAATATCATGTATATAATCAGAAATATCATGTTTGTTTCCCACGGTTCCTCTAGCATTCTCCAAGAAAATACGAATGTGTAGATCTGGTGTCTACATGTGGAACCAATTAATGTTTCCCAGTACAAAAAAAATTTCCCTGATAAAAAACTTTCAAAACAATAAAGTGCATCGATAATATCCAGAAAAACACAAACACAGAGGTGGTAGCAAGATCTGGGATTGAGTGAGCCATAACACAGGAGGATATTTCTGGTTTCATCCAGGCATATCCAGACAAAGTGCTGTGGAACTGGTATGCAATGGACTCAGATAATCACAGTCAGACTGGTTTTGGAGAATAGCAAAGTATTTTCTTAGGCAAGTGCATAAAATGTCATCTACACCAACACAAATATTATGTTTCCTTGCAGCAATTGCTGTAGTTTTCTGCCTAGACAGCACAAATGTGTTGAGTTCATGTCTCCATATGGAGCTAATTAGTGTTTCCCAGCACCAAAGAAAATATTCCCTGCATAAATTCATTCAAAACCATAAAGTCCATTGATAATATCAACAAACACAAACACAGAGGTTGTAGCAAGATCTGGAATTGAGTTAGCCATAACACAAGAGTATATTTCTGGTTTCATCCAGTCATTTCCAGACAAAGTGTTGTGGAATTGGTATGCAATGGACTCAGAAAATCACCCTGAACCTGGTTTTGGAGAAAAGCAAACTCTTTTTCTTGGCCATGTGTATAAAAAGTCAAGTTTGCAAATATGAATATTCTGTTTGTTTGCAACGATTGCTCTCGCTTAATGCGTAGAAAATACAAATGTGAACATGTTTGGCCTGCATATGGAAGCACTTAGCTTGTCCAGCACAAAACAAAATTTCCTCTACTGAAATTCATTCTAAAATGTAAAGTCCATTGATAATATCCAGAAAACACAAACACAGAGGTTGTAGCAAGATCAGGGATTGAGTTAGCCATAACACAAGAGGATATTTGTGGTTTCATCCAGTCATTTCCATTCAACCTGTTGTGGAACTGGTAGGCAATGGACTCAGAAAATCACCCTCAAACTGGTTTTGGAGAAAAGCAAACTCTTTTTCTTGGCCAAGTGGATAAATAGTCATGTTTGCAAATATCATTATCCTGTTTGTTTGCAACGATTGCTCATGCTTTCTGCATAGAAAACACAAATGTGAACACATTGGGCCTACATATGGATTCACTTAGCATTTCCAGGACAAAACAGAATTTCTTCTACAGAAATTCATTCTAAAACGTAAAGTCCGTTGATAATATCCAGAAAACCCAAACACAGAGGTTGTAGCAAGATCTGGGATTGAGTTAGCCATAACACAAGAGGATATTTCTGGTTTCATCTAGGCATATCCGGACAAAGTCCTGTGGAACTGGTATGCAATGGACTCAGATAATCACAGTCAAACTGGTTTTGGAGACTAGCAAAGTATTTTCTTAGGGAAGTGCATAAAATGTCATCTACACCAACACAAATATCATGTTTGTTTGCAGCAATTGCTGTAGTTTTCTTCCTAGAAAACACAAATGAATGAGTTTGAGTCTCCATGTGGAAATAGAGTTTCCCATCATCAAAGAAAATATTCCATGCTTAAATTCATTCAAAACCATAAAGTCCATTGATAATATCAGAAAACACAAAGCAGAGCCTGTATCAAGATCAGGAATTGAGTTAGCCATAACACAAGAGGATATTTCTGGTCTCATCAAGGCATATCCAGGCAAAGAGCTGTGGAACTGGTATGCAATGGACTCAGATAATCACAGTCAAACTGGTTTTGGAGAATAGCAAAGTATTTTCTTAGGCAAGTGCATAAAATGTCATCTACACCAACACAAATATTATGTTTCCTTGCAGCAATTGCTGTAGTTTTCTGCCTAGACAGCACGAATGTTTTGAGTTTGTGTCTCCATATGGAGCTAATTAGTGTTTCCCAGCACCAAAGAAAATATTCCCTGCTTAAATTCATTCAAAACCATAAAGTCCATTGATAATATCAAATAAACACAAACACAGAGGTTGTAGCAAGATCTTGGATTGAGTTAGCCATAACACAAGAGGATATTTCTGGTTTCATCCAGTCATTTCCAGACAAAGTGTTGTGTAATTGGTATGCAGTGGACTCAGAAAATCACCCTGAACCTGGTTTTGGAGAAAAGCAAACTCTTATTTTGTCCATGTGTATAAAAAGTCATGTTTGCAAATATAAATATCCTGTTTGTTTGCAATGATTGCTCTCGCTTTCTGAGTAGAAAATACAAATGTGAACATGTTTGGCCTGCATATGGAAGCACTTAGCATGTCCAGCACAAAACAAAATTGCCTCTACTGAAATTCATTATAAAATGTAAAGTCCATTGATAATATCCAGAAAACACAAACACAGAGGTTGTAGCAAGATCTGGGATTGAGTTAGCCATACCACAAGAGGATATTTAAGGTTTCATCCAGGCATATTGGGATAAAGTGCTGTGGAACTGGTATGCAATGGACTCAGATAATCACAGTCAAACTGGTTTGGGAGACTAGCAAAGTATTTTCTTAGGCAAGTGCAAAAAATATCATCTACACAAACACAAATATCATGTTTCTTGGAGCAATTGCTGTAGTTTTCTGCCTAGACAGCACGAATGTGTTCAGTTTTTGTCTCCATGTGGAACTAATTAGTGTTTCCCAGCACCAAAGTAAATATTCCCTGCTTAAATTCATTCAAAACCATAAAGTCCATTGATAATATCAAAAAACACAAAGCAGAGCCTGTAGCATGATCTAGGATTGAGTTAGCCATAATACAAGAGGATATTTGTGGTTTCATCCAGTCATTTCCATTCAACCTGTTGTGGAACTGGTAGGCAATGGACTCAGAAAATCACCCTCAAACTGGTTTTGGAGAAAAGCAAACTCTTTTTCTTGGCCAAGTGGATAAATAGTCATGTTTGCAAATATCAATATCCTGTTTGTTTGCAACGATTGCTCATGCTTTCTGCGTAGAAAACACAAATGTGAACACATTGGGCCTACATATGGATTCACTTAGCATTTCCAGGACAAAACAGAATTTCTTCTACAGAAATTCATTCTAAAACGTAAAGTCCGTTGATAATATCCAGAAAACCCAAACACAGAGGTGGTAGCAAGATCTGGGATTGAGTTAGCCATAACACAAGAGGATATTTTTGGTTTCATCTAGGCATATCCGGACAAAGTCCTGTGGAACTGGTATGCAATGGACTCAGATAATCACAGTCAAACTGGTTTTGGAGACTAGCAAAGTATTTTCTTAGGCAAGTGCATAAAATGACATCTACACCAACACAAATATCATGTTTGTTTGCAGCAATTGTTGTAGTTTTCTTCCTAGAAAACACAAATGAATGAGTTTGAGTCTCCATGTGGAAATAGAGTTTCCCAGCATCAAAGAAAATATTCCATGCTTAAATTCATTCAAAACTATAAAGTGCATTGATAATATCAGAAAACACAAAGCAGAGCCGGTAGCAAGATCTGGGATTGAGTTAGCCATAATACAAGAGGATATTTCTGGTCTCATCAAGGCATATCCAGACAAAGTGCTGTGGAACTGGTATGCAATGGACTCAGATAATCACAGTCAAACTGGTTTTGGAGAATAGCAAAGTATTTTCTTAGGCAAGTGCATAAAATGTCATCTATACCAATACAAATATTATGTTTCTTTGCAGCAATTGCTGTAGTTTTCTGCCTAGACAGCACGAATGTGTTGAGTTTGTGTCTCTATGTGGAACTAACTAGTGCTTCCCAGAACCAAATAAAATATTCCCTGCTTAAATTCATTCAAAACCATAAAGTCCATTGATAATATCAAAAAACACAATGCAGAGCATGTAACAAGATCTGGGAATGAGTTAGCCATAACACAAGAGGATATTTCTGGTTTCATCCAGGCATATCCGGACAAAATGCTGTGGAATTGGTATGCAATAGACGCAGATAATCAAACTCAAACTGGTTTTGGAGAAAAGCAAAGTCTTTTTCTTGGCCATGTTCCTAAAAAGTCATGTTTACGACTATCAATATCCTGTTTGTTTGCAATGATAGCTCTAGCTAACTGCGTAGAGAACACGAATGTGAACACGTTTGGCCTACATATGAAACCAATTAGCATTTCCAGCCCAAAACAAAATTTCCTCTACTGAAATTCATTCTAAAACGTAAAGTCCATTGATAATATCCAGAAAACACAAACACAAAGGTTGTAGCAAGATCTGGGATTGAGTTAGCCATAACACAAGAGGATAATTCTGGTTTCATCCGGGCATATCCACACAAAGTGCTTTTAAACAGGTATGCAATGGACTCAGATAATCACAGTCAAACTGGTTTTGGAGAATAGCAAAGTATTTTCTTATTCAAGTGCATAAAATGTCATCTACACCAACACAAATATTATGTTTCTTTGCAGCAATTGCTGTAGTTTTCTGCCTAGACAGCACGAATGTGTTGAGTTTGTGTCTCCATGTGGAACTAATTAGTGCTTCCCAGCACCAAAAAAAAATCCCCTGCTTAAATTCATTCAAAACTATAAAGTCCATTGATAATATAAAAAAACACAAATACTGCCTCTATCAAGATCTGGGATTGAGTTAGTCATAACACAAGAGGATATTTCTGGTTTCATCCAGTCATTTCCATTCAACCTGTTATTGAACTGGTAGGCAATGGACTCAGAAAATCACCCTCAAACTGGTTTTGGAGAAAAGCAAACTCTTTTTCTTTGCCAAGTGGATAAAAAGTCATGTTAGCGAATATCAATATGCTGTTTGTTTGCAATGATTGCTCTAGCTTTCTGCGTAGAAAACACAAATGTGAACACATTGGGACTACATATGAAATCACTTAGCATTTCCAGCACGAAACAGAATTTCTTCTACAGAAATTCATTCTAAAACGTAAAGTCCATTGATAATATCCAGAAAACACAAACACAAAGGTTGTAGCAAGATCTGGGATTGAGTTAGCCATAACACAAGAGGATATTTCTGGTCTCATCCAGGCATATCCAGACAATGTGCACTGGAATTGGTATGCAATGGACTCAGATAATCACAGTCAAACTGGTTTTGGAGACTAGCAAAGTATTTTCTTAAGCAAGTGCATAAAATGTCATTTACACCAACGCAAATATCATGTTTGTTTGCAGCAATTGCTGTAGTTTTCTGCTAGACAGCACAAATGTGTTGAGTTTGTGTCTCCATGTGGAACTAATTAGTGTTTCCCAGCACCAAAGTAAATATTCCCTGCATAAATTCATTCAAAACCATAAAGTCCATTGATAATATCAGAAAACACAAAGCAGAGCCTGTAGCAAGATCTGGGATTGAGTTAGCCATAACACAAGAGGATATTTCTGGTTTCATCCAGTCATATCCACACAAAGTGCTGCTAAACTGGTATGCAATGGACTCAGCTAACCACAGTCAAACTGGTTTTGGAGACTAGCAAAGTATTTTCTTAGGCAAGTGCATAAAATGTCATCTACACCAACACAAATATAATGTTGTTTGCAACAATTGCTGTAGTTTTCTTCCTAGAAAACACAAATGAATGAGTTTGAGTCTCCATGTGGAAATAGAGTTTCCCAGCAGCAAAGAAAATATTCCCTGCTTAAATTCATTCAAAACCATAAAGTCCATTGATAATATCAGAAAACACAAAACAGAGCCGGTAGCAAGATCTGGGATTGAGTTAGCCATAACACAAGAGGATATTTCTGGTCTCATCAAGGCATATCCGGACAAAGTGCTGTGGAATTGGTATGCAATGGACTCAGATAATCACAGTCAAACTGGTTTTGGAGAGTAGGAAAGTATATTCTTAGGCAAGTGCATAAAATATCATCTACACCAACACAAATATCATGTTTGTTTGCAGCAATTGCTGTAGTTTTCTGCCTAGACAGCACGAATGTGTTGAGTTTGTGTCTGCATGTGGAACTAATTAATGTTTCCCAGCACCAAAGTAAATATTCCCTGCTTAAATTCATTCAAAACCATAAAGTCCATTGGTAATATCAAAAAACACAACAGAGCCTGTAGCAATGTCTGGGATTGAGTTTGCCATAACACAAGATAATATTTCTGCTTTCATCCAGTCATTTCCAAACAAAGTGTTTTGGAACTGGTATGCAGTGGACTCAGAAAATCACCCTCAAAATGGTTTTGGAGAAAAGCAAACCCTTTTTCTTGGCCAAGTGGATAAAAAGTCATGTTTGCAAATATCAATATTCTGTTTGTTTGCAATAATAGCTCTAGCTTGCTGCGTAGAGAACACGAATGTGAACACGTTTGGCCTGCATATGAAACCAATTAGCATTTCCAGCACAAAACAAAATTTCCTCTACTGTAATTCATTCTAAAACGTAAAGTCCATTGATAATATCCAGAAAACACAAACACAAAGGTTGTAGCAAGATCTGGGATTGAGTTAGCCATAACACAAGAGGATATTTCTGGTTTCATCCAGGCATATCCGGACAAAGTGCTGTGGAACTGGTATGCAATAGACTCAGATAATCACCCTCAAACTGGTTTTGGAGAAAAGCAAAGTCTTTTTCTTGGCCAAATGTCTAAAAAGTCGTGTTTACGACTATCAATATCCTGTTTGTTTGCAATGATAGCTCTAGCTTACTGCGTAGAGAACACGAATGTGAACACGTTTGGCCTGCATATGAAACCAATTAGCATTTTCAGAGCAAAACAAAATTTCCTCTACTGAAATTCATTCTAAAACGTAAAGTCCATTGATAATATCCAGAAAACACAAACACAAAGGTTGTAGCAAGATCTGGGATTGAGTTAGCCATAACACAAGAGGATAATTCTGGTTTCATCCGGGCATATCCACACAAAGTGCTTTTAAACAGGTATGCAATGGACTCAGATAATCGCAGTCAAACTGGTTTTGGAGAACAGCAAAGTATTTTCTTAGGCAAGTGCATAAAATGTAATCTACACCAACAAAAATATTATGTTTCTTTACAGCAATTGCTGTAGTTTTCTGCCTAGACAGCACGAATGTGTTGAGTTTGTGTCTCCATGTGGAACTAATTAGTGCTTCCCAGCACCAAAGATAATATTCCCTGCTTAAATTCATTCAAAACCATAAAGTCCATTGATAATTTCAAAAAACACAAAGAGGAGCCTGTAGCAAGATCGGGGATTGAGTTAGCCATAACACAAGAGGATATTTCTGGTCTCATCCAGGCATATCCAGACAATGTGCACTGGAATTGGTATGCAATGGACTCAGATAATCACAGTCAAACTGGTTTTGGAGAATAGCAAAGTATTTTCTTATTCAAGTGCATAAAATGTCCTCTACACCAACACAAATATCATGTTTCTTTGCAGCAATTGCTGTAGTTTTCTGCCTAGACAGCACGAATGTGTTGAGTTTGTGTCTCCATGTGGAACTAATTAGTGCTTCCCAGCACCAAAAAAAAAATCCCCTGCTTAAATTCATTCAAAACTATAAAGTCCATTGATAATATAAAAAAACACAAATACTGCCTCTATCAAGATCTGGGATTGAGTTAGTCATAACACAAGAGGATATTTCTGGTTTCATCCAGTCATTTCCATTCAACCTGTTATGGAACTGGTAGGCAATGGACTCAGAAAATCACCCTCAAACTGGTTTTGGAGAAAAGCAAACTCTTTTTCTTTGCCAAGTGGATAAAAAGTCATGTTAGCGAATATCAATATGCTGTTTGTTTGCAATGATTGCTCTAGCTTTCTGCGTAGAAAACACAAATGTGAACACATTGGGACTACATATGAAATCACTTAGCATTTCCAGCACGAAACAGAATTTCTTCTACAGAAATTCATTCTAAAACGTAAAGTCCATTGATAATATCCAGAAAACACAAACACAAAGGTTGTAGCAAGATCTGGGATTGAGTTAGCCATAACACAAGAGGATATTTCTGGTCTCATCCAGGCATATCCAGACAATGTGCACTGGAATTGGTATGCAATGGACTCAGATAATCACAGTCAAACTGGTTTTGGAGACTAGCAAAGTATTTTCTTAAGCAAGTGCATAAAATGTCATTTACACCAACGCAAATATCATGTTTGTTTGCAGCAATTGCTGTAGTTTTCTGCTAGACAGCACAAATGTGTTGAGTTTGTGTCTCCATGTGGAACTAATTAGTGTTTCCCAGCACCAAAGTAAATATTCCCTGCATAAATTCATTCAAAACCATAAAGTCCATTGATAATATCAGAAAACACAAAGCAGAGCCTGTAGCAAGATCTGGGATTGAGTTAGCCATAACACAAGAGGATATTTCTGGTTTCATCCAGTCATATCCACACAAAGTGCTGCTAAACTGGTATGCAATGGACTCAGCTAACCACAGTCAAATTGGTTTTGGAGAATAGCAAAGTATTTTCTTAGGCAAGTGCATAAAATGTCATCTACACCAACACAAATATAATGTTGTTTGCAACAATTGCTGTAGTTTTCTTCCTAGAAAACACAAATGAATGAGTTTGAGTCTCCATGTGGAAATAGAGTTTCCCAGCATCAAAGAAAATATTCCCTGCTTAAATTCATTCAAAACCATAAAGTCCATTGATAATATCAGAAAACACAAAACAGAGCCGGTAGCAAGATCTGGGATTGAGTTAGCCATAACACAAGAGGATATTTCTGGTCTCATCAAGGCATATCCGGACAAAGTGCTGTGGAATTGGTATGCAATGGACTCAGATAATCACAGTCAAACTGGTTTTGGAGAGTAGGAAAGTATATTCTTAGGCAAGTGCATAAAATATCATCTACACCAACACAAATATCATGTTTGTTTGCAGCAATTGCTGTAGTTTTCTGCCTAGACAGCACGAATGTGTTGAGTGTGTGTCTGCATGTGGAACTAATTAATGTTTCCCAGCACCAAAGTAAATATTCCCTGCTTAAATTCATTCAAAACCATAAAGTCCATTGGTAATATCAAAAAACACAACAGAGCCTGTAGCAATGTCTGGGATTGAGTTTGCCATAACACAAGATAATATTTCTGCTTTCATCCAGTCATTTCCAAACAAAGTGTTGTGGAACTGGTATGCAGTGGACTCAGAAAATCACCCTCAAAATGGTTTTGGAGAAAAGCAAACCCTTTTTCTTGGCCAAGTGGATAAAAAGTCATGTTTGCAAATATCAATATTCTGTTTGTTTGCAATAATAGCTCTAGCTTGCTGCGTAGAGAACACGAATGTGAACACGTTTGGCCTGCATATGAAACCAATTAGCATTTCCAGCACAAAACAAAATTTCCTCTACTGTAATTCATTCTAAAACGTAAAGTCCATTGATAATATCCAGAAAACACAAACACAAAGGTTGTAGCAAGATCTGGGATTGAGTTAGCCATAACACAAGAGGATATTTCTGGTTTCATCCAGGCATATCCAGACAAAGTGCTGTGGAACTGGTATGCAATAGACTCAGATAATCACCCTCAAACTGGTTTTGGAGAAAAGCAAAGTCTTTTTCTTGGACAAATGTCTAAAAAGTCGTGTTTACGACTATCAATATCCTGTTTGTTTGCAATGATAGCTCTAGCTTACTGCGTAGAGAACACGAATGTGAACACGTTTGGCCTGCATATGAAACCAATTAGCATTTTCAGAGCAAAACAAAATTTCCTCTACTGAAATTCATTCTAAAACGTAAAGTCCATTAATAATATCCAGAAAACACAAACACAAAGGTTGTAGCAAGATCTGGGATTGAGTTAGCCATAACACAAGATGATATTTCTGGTTTCATCCAGGCATATCCGGACAAAGTGTGGTTGAACTGGTATGCAATGGACTAGAAATAACCCTCAAACTGGTTTTGGAGAAAAGCAAAATCTTTTAACTCGCCAAGTGGATAAAAAGTCATGTTTATTTTATTTTTTTTTCATTTCCAATTCTCTTTCTATACAAAAGATCACTTCAGTATATAATTAGCAAGGACCTCATCAGTCTGCGCCCACACAGAATTGCAAAGTATAAAAATACTGTTTCAGTACCAGTCATAGCATCACTTGGCTTTAGACGACACATTAGGGACAGATCCCACATGGGGTGTAAGTACACAGTGACTCCTGTTGCTGACTTAACAATTTGACACTCCTGTTCATGGCGTCAGTAATCTCCCTAGGCTCTAGTCATGAGTTGCCAGGGCTATGGAAGCCTTTAGAGTTCGCTGACTTTGATTTAATTCCGATAGGGTCATAGTCAAAGTGGAGGTTCTCTCCCCCCTTCGGAGAAGGGTACCTCCTTCTTTGATGGCCCCGTTCTTTCCACTGGGATCTCACTCACAGAGTTCATTCATTTAGGTCTTTTTTTTTAACAACCTGGTGTTAAAATGGAAATGGCATAGAAAATTAATTAATTTGAAAAAAAATTATGTAGGATCTGTGTCTTTAATGTGCTGTACATTGCTATTTAATGCTATAATTAGTAATCCAATGGTAGTTTTTTCACTTTATGTTGCTATATGGGCAAAATGTTGAAATCTTTACCTAATATACACTAAACTGATCTTCTGTACACAAAGATAATTGAAAATGAATCTTTACATGAATGGAAGGGGAAAGGGAGCGGGAAAGGGGAGGGTTGCGCGCGGGAGGGAAGTTATGGGAGGGGGGAAGCCATTGTAACCCATAAGGTATACTTTGGAAATTTATATTCATTAAATAAAAGTTTAATAAAAAAAGTCATGTTTACAAATATAATTCTCATGTTTGTTTGCAACGATTGCTCAAGCTTTCTGAGTAGAAAACATGAATGTGAACACATTTGGCCTTCATATGGAAGCACTTAGCATTTCCAGCAGAAAACAAAATTTCCACTACTGAAATTCATTCTAAAATGTAAAGTCAATTGATAATATCCAGAAAACACAAACACAAAGGTTGTAGCAAGACCTGGGATTGAGTTAGCCAAAACACAAGAGGATATTTCTGGTTTCATCCAGGCATAGCCAGACAAAGTGCTGTGGAACTGGTATGCAATGGATTCAGATAATCACAGTCAAACTGGTTTTGCAGAATAGCAAAGTATTTTCTTAGGCAAGTGCATAAAATGTCCTCTACACCAACACAAATATCATGTTTGTTTGCAGCAATTGCTGTAGTTTTCTGCCTAGACAGCACGAATGTGTTGAGTTTGTGTCTCCATGTGGAGCTATTTAGTGCTTCCCAGCACCAAAGAAAATATTCCCTGTTTAATTCATTCAAAACCATAAAGTCCATTGATAATATCAAAAAACACAAACACAGAGGTTGTAGCAAGATCTGGGATTGAGTTATCCATAACACAAGAGGATATTTCTGGTTTCATCCAGTCATTTCCCTTCAACCTGTTGTGGAACTGGTAGGCAATGGACTCAGAAAATCACCCTGAACCTGGTTTTGAGAAAAGCAAACTCTTTTTCTTGGCCAAGTTCCTAAAAAGTCATGTTTACGAATATAAATATCCTGTTTATTTGCAATGATAACTCTAGCTTACTACGTAGAGAACACGAATGTGAACACGTTTGGCCTGCATATGGAAGCACTTAGCATTTCCAGCACAAAACAGAATTTCTTCTACAGAAATTCATTCTAAAACGTAAAGTCCATTGATAATATACAGAAAACACAAACACAGAGGATGTAGCAAGATCTGGGATTGAGTTAGCCGTAACACAAGAGGATATTTCTGGTTTCCTCCAGGCATATCTGGACAAAGTGCACTGGAATTGGCATGCAATGGACTCAGTTAATCATATTCTCCAAACTGGTTTTGGAGAATAGCAAAGTATTTTCTTAGGCAAGTGCTAAAAATGTCATCTACACCAACACAAATATCATTTTTCTTTGCAGCAATTGCTGTAGTTTTCTGCCTAGACAGCAGGAATGTGTTGAGTTTGTGTCTCCATGTGGAACTAATTAGTGCTTCCCAGCCCCCCCAAAAAAATTCCCTGCTTAAATTCATTCAAAACCATAAAGTCCATTGATAATATCAAAAAACAAAAAGCATAGCCTGTAGCAAGATATAGGATTGAGTTAGCCATAACAAAAGAGGATATTTTTGGTTTCATCCAGTCATTTCCATTCAACCTGTTGTGGAACTGGTAGGAAATGGACTCAGAAAATCACCCTCAAACTGGTTTTGGAGAAAAGCAAACCCTTTTTCTTGGCCAAATGTCTAAAAAGTCATGTTTACGAATATAAATATCCTGTTTGTTTGCAATGATAGCTCTAGCTTACTGCGTAGAGAACACGAATGTGAACACGTTTGGCCTGCATATGAAACCAATTAGCATTTCCAGAACAAAACAAAATTTCTTCTACAGAAATTCATTCTAAAACGTAAAGTCCATTGATAATATCCAGAAAACACAAACAGAGAGGTAGTAGCAAGATCTGGGATTGAGTTAGCCATAACACAAGAGGATATTTCTGGTTTCATCCAGGCATATCCACACAAAGTGCTGTTAAACTGGTATGCAATGGACTCAGATAATCACAGTCAAACTGGTTTTGGAGACTAGCAAAGTATTTTCTTAGGCAAGTGCATAAAATGTCATCTACACAAACACAAATATCATGTTTCTTTGCAGCAATTGCTGTAGTTTTCTGCCTAGACAGCATGAATGTGTTGAGTTTGTGTCTCAATGTAGAACTAATTAGTGTTTCCCAGAACCAAATAAAATATTCCCTGCTTAAACTCATTCAAAACCATAAAGTCCATTGATAATATCAAAAACACAAAGAGGAGCCTGTAGCAAGATCGTGGATTGAGTTAGCCATAACACAAGAGGATATTTCGGGTTTCATCCAGGCATATCCGGACAAAGTGTGGTTGAACTGGTATGCAATGGACTAGAAAATAACCCATAAACTGGTTTTGGAGAAAAGCAAAATCTTTTATCTCACCAAGTGGATAAAAAGTCATGTTTACAAATATAATTCTCATGTTTGTTTGCAACGATTGCTCAAGCTTTCTGCGTAGAAAACACGAATGTGAACACATTTGGCCTACATATGGAAGCACTTAGCATTCACAGCAGAAAACAAAATTTCCACTACTGAAATTCATTCTAAAATGTAAAGTCCATTGATAATATCCAGAAAACACAAACACAAAGGTTGTAGCAAGACCTGGGATTGAGTTAGCCATAACAGAAGCGGGTATTTCTGGTTTCATCCAGGCATATCCAGACAAAGTGCTGTGGAACTGGTATGCAATGGACTCAGATAATCACAGTCAAACTGGTTTTGGAGAATAGCAAAGTATTTTCTTAGGCAAGTACATAATGTCATCTACACCAACACAAATATCATGTTTGTTTGCAGCAATTGCTGTAGTTTTCTGCCTAGACAGCACGAATGTGTTGAGTTTGTGTCTCCATGTGGAGCTAATTAGTGCTTCCCAGCACCAAAGAAAATTTCCCTGCTTCAATTCATTCAAAACCATAAACTGCATTGATAATATCAAAAAACACAAAGCAGAGCCTGTAGCAAGATCTAGGATTGAGTTAGCCATAACACAAGAGGATATTTCTGGTTTCATCCAGTCATTTCCCTTCAACCTGTTGTCGAACTGGTAGGCAATGGACTCAGAAAATCACCCTGAACCTGGTTTTGAGAAAAGCAAATTCTTTTTCTTGGCCAATTGGATAAAAAGTCATGTTTACGAATATAAATATTCTGTTTGTTTGCAATGATAACTCTAGCTTACTACATAGAGAACACGAATGTGAACACGTTTGGCCTGCATATGGAAGCACTTAGCATTTCCAGCACAAAACACAATTTCTTCTACTGAAATTCATTCTAAAACGTAAAGTCCATTGATAATATCCAGAAAACACAAACACAGAGGTTGTAGCAAGATCTGGGATTGAGTTAGCCATAACACAAGAGGATATTTCTGGTTTCCTCCAGGCATATCCGGACAAAGTGCACTGAAATTGGTATGCAATGGACTCAGATAATCATAGTGAAACTGATTTTGGAGACTAGCAAAGTATTTTCTTAGGCAAGTGCAAAAAATGTCATCTACACCAACACAAATATCATGTTTCTTTGCAGCAATTGCTGTAGTTTTCTGCCTAGACAGCACGAATGTGTTGAGTTTGTTTCTCCATGTGGAACTAATTAGTGCTTCCCAGCCCCCTCAAAAATATTCCCTGCTTAAATTCATTCAAAACCATAAAGTCCATTGATGATATCAAAAAACTCAAAGCAGAGCCTGTAGCAAGATATAGGATTGAGTTAGCCATAACACAAGAGGATATTTCTGGTTTCATCCAGTCATTTCCATTCAACCTGTTGTGGAACTGGTGGGCAATGGACTCAGAAAATCACCCTCAAACTGGTTTTGGAGAAAAGCAAACTCCTTTTCTTGGCCAAGTGCCTAAAAAGTCATGTTTTCAAATATCAATATCCTGTTTGTTTGCAACGATTGCTCTAGCTTTCTGCGTAGAAAACACAATTGTGAACACATTGGGCCTGCATATGGAATCACTTAGCATTTCCAGCACAAAACAGAATTTCTTCTACAGAAATTCATTCTAAAACGTAAAGTCCATTGATAATATCCAGAAAACACAAACACAAAGGTTGTAGCAAGATCTGGGATTGAGTTAGCCATAACACAAGAGGATATTTCTGGTTTCATCCAGGCATATCCACACAAAGTGCACTGGAATTGGTATGCAATGGACTCAGATAATCACAGTCAAACTGGTTTTGGAGAATAGCAAAGTATTTTCTTAGGCAAGTGCATAAAATGTCATCTACACCAACAGAAATATTATGTTTCTTTGCAGCAATTGCTGTAGTTTTCTGCCTAGACAGCACGAATGTGTTGAGTTTGTGTCTCCATGTGGAACTAATTAGTGTTTCCCAGCACCAAATAAAATATTCCCTGCTTAAATTCATTCAAAACCATAAAGTCCATTGATAATATCAAAAAACACAAAGCAGAGCCTGTAGCAAGATCGTGGATTGAGTTAGCCATAACACAAGAGGATATTTCGGGTTTCATCCAGGCATATCCGGACAAAGTGTTGTGGAACTGGTATGCATTGGACTAGAAAATCACCCTCAAACTCGTTTTGGAGAAAAGCAAAATCTTTTAATTCGCCAAGTGGATAAAAATTCATGTTTACAAATATAATTCTCAAGGAGATGAACAATTTGGAACATGCTCAATCGGACTGGCTGCAAATGGTTGAGTTAGAAATGTGCCAGGGGATTCCAACACAATCCCATCTAGATGGCATGTACCAATGCCATCGCACTAGTCCAAGTGATCAATTTCAGCTCACAATTGATAGCTCTGATAGGTCTAAGAGTCAAAGTTCACACAAACAAGACAAGTATCTGCTACTACTAACTGATAGAATCAAAAAGGGAGAGAAAGATCCAACATGGGAAGTGGGATACACAGCAGACTCATAGGATGGCAGATGTCCTAAACAACACTCTGGCCTCAGAATCAGCCCTCAAGGCATTCAGATCTGGCTGAAGAGCCCATGAGAGTATAACAGGCATGGAAAGCCAAGATATCATGGAAAAAAAAGACCTAAATGAATGATCTCTGTGGGTGAGATCCCAGTGGAAAGAACGGGGCCATCAAAGAAGGAGGTACCCTTCTCCGAAAGGAGGAGAGAACTTCCACTTTGACTATGACCCTATCGGAATAAGATCAAAGTCAGCGAACTCCAAAGGCTTCCATAGCCCTGGCAACTCATGAGTAGAGCCTAGGGAGATTACTGACGCCATGAACAGGAGTGTCAAATTGTTAAATCAGCAACAGGAGTCACTGTGTACTTACACCCCATGTGGGATCTGTCCCTAATGTGTCCTCTAAAGCCAAGTGATGCTATAACTAGTACTGAAACAGTATTTTTATACTTTGCATTACTGTGTGGGCACAAACTGATGAGGTCTTTACTAATTATATACTGAAGTGATCTTCTGTATATAAAGAGAATTGGAAATGAAAAAAAAAAACCTGGTGTTAAAATGGAAATGGCATAGAAAATTAATTAATTAAAAAAAATTATGTAGGATCTCTGTCTTTAATGTGCTGTACATTGCTATTTAATGCTATAATTAGTAATCCAATGGTAGTTTTTTCACTTTATGTTGCTATATGGGCAAAATGTTGAAATCTTTACCTAATATATACTAAACTGATCTTCTATATACAAAGAGAATTGAAAATGAATCTTTACATGAATGGAAGGGGAAAGGGAGCGGGAAAGGGGAGGGTTGCTGGCAGGAGGGAAGTTATGGGAGGGGGGAAGCCATTGTAACCCATAAGCTATACTTTGGAAATTTATATTCATTAAATAAAAGTTTAATAAAAAAACAAATATAATTCTCATGTTTGTTTGCAACGATTGCTCAAGCTTTCTGCGTAGAAAACACGAATGTGAACACATTTGGCCTACATTTGGAAGCACTTAGCATTTCCAACAGAAAACAAAATTTCCTCTACTGAAATTCATTCTAAAATGTAAAGTCAATTGATAATATCCAGAAAACATAAACACAGAGGTTTTCACAATATTTCAGATTGAGTTAGCCAAAACACAACCGGATATTTCCGGTTTCATCCAGTCATATCTGAACAAACTGGTGTGGAATTCGTATGCAATGGACTGAGAAAATCACAATAAAAATGGTTTTGGAGAACAGCAATGTTTTTCATTAGGCAATTGCATAAAATGTCAAGCATACAAAAAGAAATATCCTGTTTGTTTGCTGAAGTTCCTCTAGCTTTCTCCCTAGAAATTACGAATGTGTTGAGCTTGTGTCTCCATGTGGAAGCAATTAGTGTTTCCAAACACAAAACTAAATGTTCCCTGATAAAATCATTCAAAACAATAAAGTCCATGGAAAATTTCCTGAAATCACAAACACAGAGGCTGTAGCAATATCTGGGATTGAGATAGCCAAAACAAAACCGAATATCTCCGGTTTCATCGAGTCATATCCGGACAAACTGGTGTGGAATTCGTATGCAATGGACCGAGAAAATTACAGTAAAAATGGTTTTGGAGAAAAGCAAAGTCTTTTTGTTAGGCAAGTGGATTAAATGTCATCTACACATACATAAATATGTTTGCCGCAGTTCCTCTAGCTATCAGCCTAGAAATTACGAATTTGTAGATATGGTGTCTCCATTTGGAACCAATTTGTGTTTCCAAGCAAAAAATTAAATGTTCCCTAATAAAAAATATTCAAAACAATAAAGTCCATGGATAATATCCGGAAAACACAAACACAAAGGCTGTAGCAATATCTGAGACTGTGTTAGACAAAACAAAACCGGATATTTCCGGTTCCATCCAGTCATATCCGGAGAAACTCATGTGGAATTCGTATGCAATGGACTGAGAAAATCACAGGAAAAATGGTTTTGGAGAGAAGCAAAGTCTTTTCATTAAGCAAGTGGATAAAATGTCAGCTATACAAACAGAAATAACATGTAGGTTTGTCAGTTACTCTACATTTCTCCCTAGAATATATGAATTTGTAGAGCTTGTGTCTTCATGTGGAACCAATTACTGTATCCAAGCTCAAAATAAAATCTTCCCTGATAAAAACATTCAAAACAATAAAGTCCATTCATAATATCCAGAAAACACAAACACAGACGCTGTAGCAATATCTGAGATTGAATTAGCCAAAACAATAACGGATATTTCTGGTTTCGTCCAGTCATATCTGGACAAACTGGTGTGGAATTCGTATGCAATGGACCGACAAATAACAGTAAAAATGGTTTTGGAGAAAAGCAAAGTCTTTTCGTTAGGCAAGTGAATAAAATGACATCTAGACAAACAGAAATATCATGTTTTTTTACCGCAGTTCCTCTAGCTTTATCCCTGGGATTGAGTTAGCCAAAACAAAACCGAATATTTCCGGTTTCATCCAGTCATATCCGGACAAAGTGATGTGGAATTCGCATGCAATGGACCCATAAAATCACAGTAAAAAAGGTTTTGGAGACAAGCAAAGTCTTTTCCTTAAGCAAGTTCATTAAATGTCATCTATACAAACAGCAATATCATGTTTGGTTGCCGCATTCCTGTAGCTTTCTCCCTAGAAAATACGAATGTGTAGAGCTGGTGACCCCATGATGAACCATTAGTGCTTCAACGGTACAAAATGAAATGTTCCCTGATAAAAACATTCAAAACAATAAAGTCAATGGATAATATCCAGAAAACACAAATGCATAGGCTTTCACAAAATTTCTGATTGAGTTAGCCAAAACACAACCGGTTATTTCTGGTTTCATCCAGTCATATCCGGACAAACTGATGTGGAATTCGTATGCAATGGGCTGAGAGAATCAGAGTAAAAATGGTTTTGGAGAAAAGCAAAGTCTTTTCATTAGGCATGTGCATAACATATCATCGATACAAACAGAAATATCATTTTGTTTGCTGCAGTTACTCTAGTTTTCTCCCTAGAAAATACGAATATATGGAACTAGTGTCTCCATGTGGAACCAATTACTATACCCGAGCTCAAAATAAAATGTTCCCCGATAAAAAACATTCAAAACAATAAAGTCCATTGATATTTATCCAGAAAATACAAACACAGAGGCTGTAGCAATATCTGGGATTGAGTTAGCCAAAACACAACCGGATATTTCTGTTTTCATCCACTCATATCCGGACAAAGTGGTGTGGAATTCTTATGCAATGGACCGAGAAAATCACAGTAAAAATGGTTTTGGAGAAAAGCAAAGTCTTTTCGTTAGGCAAGTGCAAAAAATGTCATCGATACCAACATAAATATCAGGTTTATTAGCCACAATTCGTCTGGCTTTCTCCCTACAAAATACGAAAATGTAGCGCTGGTGTCTCCATGTTGAACCAATTAGTGTTTCCTAGGACAAATTAAATGTTCCCTGATTAAAAACATTCAAAACAATAAAGTCCATGGATAAATCAGGAATACACAAACACAGAGGCTGTAGCAATATCTGGGATTGAGTAACCCACAACAAAACTGGATATTTCCGGTTTCATCTTTCCGGTTTCATCCAGTCATATCTGGACAAACTGGTGTGGAATTCGTATGCTTGTATCAATATAATCACAGTAAAAATGGTTTTGGAGAAAAGTAAAGTCTTTTCGATAGGCAAGTGCATAAAATGTCATCTATACAAACAGAAATATCATGATTCTTTGCCACAGTTCCTCTAGCTTTCTCCCTAGCAACTACGAATTTTTAGCGCTGGTGTCTCCATGTGGAACCAATTAGTGTTTCCAAGCACAAAATTAAATGTTCCCTGAAAAAAAAAGCATTGAAAAATATCAAGTCCATGGATAATACCATTAATACACAAACACAGAGGCTGTAGCAATATTTCGGATTCAGTTAGCCAAAACACAACCATATATTTCCGGTTTCATCCAGTCATATCCAGACAAAGTGGTGTGGAATTTGTATGCAATGGACCGAGAAAATCACAGTAAAAATGGTTTTGGAGAAAAGCAAAGTCTTTTCGTTAGGCAAGTGCAAAAAATGTCATCGATACAAACAGAAATATCATGTTTGTTTGCCGCAGTTCCTCTAGCTTTCTCCGTAGAAAATGCAAGTGTGTAGAGTTGGTGTCCCCATTATGAACCAGTTTGTGTTTCTACGGTACAAAATTAAATGTTCCCTGATAAAAAAGATTCAAAACAATAAACTTTGTGTGTAATATCAGGAATACACAAACACAGAGGCTATAGCAATATCTGGGATTGAGTTAGCCAAAACACAACCGGATATTTTTGGTTTCTTCCAGTCATATCCGCAGAAACTGGTGTGGAATTCGTATGCAATGGGCCAAGAAAATCACAGTAAAAATGGTTTTGGAGAACAGCAAAGCCTTTTCGTTAGGCATGTGCATAAAATGTCATCGATACAAACAGAAATATCATGTTTGTTTGCCACAGTTCCTCTACCTTTCTCCGTAGAAAATGCGAATATGTAGAGCTGGTGTCTCCATGTGGATCCAATTAGTGTTTCGAAGCACAAAACTTAATAATCCCTGATAAAAAATATTCAAAACAATAAACTCCGTGGATAATATTAGGAATACAGATACACAGAGGCTTTAGCATTATCTGGGATTGAGTTAACCAAAACAAAACCGGATTTTTCCGGTTTCATCCAGTCATATCCGGACAAACTGTTGTGGACTTCCTATGCAATGGACCGAGAAAATCACAGTAAAAATGGTTTTGGAGAAAAGCAAAGTCTTTTCATTAGGCAAGTGCACAAAATGTCATCTATACAAACAGAAATATCATGTTTGTTTGCCGCAGTACCTCGAGCTTTCTCCCTAGAAAGTACGAATGTGTAGAGCTCCTGTCTCCATGCGGTACCAATTAGTGATTCCAAGCACAAAATTAAATGTTCCCTTATAAGAACATTAAAAACAATAAAGACCATCGATAATATCCAGAACAAACAAACACAGAGCCTTCACAATATTTCAGTGAGTTAGCCAAAACACAATCGGATATTTCTATTTTCATACAGTCATATCCGGACAATCTGGTGTGGAATTCGTGTGCAATGGACCGAGAAAATCACAGTAAAAATGGTTTTGGGGAAAAGCAAAGTATTTTCGTTAGGCAAGTGCATAAAATGTCATCGATACAAACAGAAATAATATGTTTGTTTGCTGCAGTTCCTCTAGATTTCTCCCTAGAAAATAAGAATGTGTGGAACTGGTGTCCCCATGATGAAACCATTAGTTTTTCAATGGTATAAAATTAAATGTTCGCTGATAAAAACATTCAAAGCAATAAAGTCCTTTGATAATATACGGAATACACAAACACAGAGGCTTTCACTATATTTGCGATTCAATTAACCAAAGCAGAACCAGAAATTTCCGGTTTCATCCAGTCATGTCCGGACAAACTCGTGTGAAATTCGTATGAAATGCACAGATAAAATTAAAGTAAAAAAGGTTTTGGAGAAAAGCAATGTATTCTGGTTAGGAAAGTGCATAAAATCTCATCTACACAAACAGAAATATCATGTTTGTTTTCCGCAGTTCCTCTAGCTTTCTCCCTAGAAAATACGAATGTGTAGAGCTGGTGCACCCATGATGAACCAATTAGTGTTCCAACGGTACAAAATTAAATGTTCCCTTATAAAAATATTCAAAACAATAAAGTCCATCGATAATATCCAGAAAAAACAAACACAGAGGCTTTCAAAATATTTCTGATTGACTTAGCCAAAACACAACCGGATATTTCCGGTTTCATCCAGTCATAACCGGACAATCTGGTGTGGAATGCATATGCAATGTTCCGAGAAAATCACAATAAAAATGGTTTTAGAGAAAAGCAAAGTCTTTTCGTTAGGCAAGTGCATAAAAGGTCATCTATACAATCAGAAATATCATGTTTCTTTTCGCATTTCCTCCAGCTTTCTACCTAGAAAATAATAAAACGTAGAGCTGGTGTCTCCATGTGAATGAAACAAATACTGTATCCAAGCCCAAAATAAAATGTTCACTGATAAAAACTTTCAAAACAATAAAGTCCATTGATAATATCCAGAAAACACAAACACAGAGGCTGTTGGAATATCTGGGATTGAGTTAGCCAAAACAAAACCTGATATTTTCGGTTTCATCCAGTCCTATCCGGATATAGTGGTGAGGAATTCATATGCAATCGACCGAGAAAATCAAAGTACAAATGGTTTAGGAGAAAAGCAAATTCTTTTCGTTAGGCAAGTGCATAAAATGTCATCTATACAAACAGAAATATCATGTTTGTTTCCCGCAGTTCCTCTACCTTTCTCCATGAAAATACGAATATGTAGCGCTGGTGACTCCATGTGGAACAAATTACTGTATCCAAGCTCAAAATAAAATTTTCCCCGATGAAAATCATTCAAAACAATAAAGTCCATTGATAACTCCAGAAAAAACAAACACAGATGCAGTAGCAAAATCTGGGATTGAGTTAGCCATAACAAAAGCGGAGATTTCCGGTTTCATCCAGTCATATGCACACAAAATGGTGTGGAATTCGTATGCAATGGACCGAGAAAATCACAGTACAAAATGTTTTGGAGAAAAGCAATGTCTTTTTGTTAGGCAAGTGCATAAAATGTCATCTATACAAACAGAAATATCATGTTTCTTTGCCGCAGTCCCTCTAGCTTTCTCACTAGAAAATACAAATATTTAGAGCTGGTGTCTCCATGTGGAACCAATTAGTGTTTTGCAGCACAAAATTAAATATTCCCTGATTAAAAACATTCAAAAAAATAAAGTCCGTGGATAATATCAGGAATACACAAACACAGAGGCTTTCACAATATTTCAGATTGAGTTAGCCAAAACACAACCAGATATTTCCGGTTTCATCCAGTCATAACCGGACAAAGTGGTGTGGAATTCCTATGCAATATACCGAGAAAATCACAGTAAAAATTATTTTGGAGAAAAGCGAAGTCTTTACATTAGGCAAATGCATAAAATGTCCTCTAGCCAAACAGAAATATCATGTTTCTTTGCCGCAGTTCCTCTAGCTTTCTCCCTAGAAAATACGAATATGTAGAGCTGGTGTCTCCATGTGGAACCAATTACTGTATCCAAGCTCAAAATAAAATGTTCCCCGATAAAAAACTTTCAAAACAATAAAGTCCATTGATAATATCCAGAAAACACAAACACAGAGGCTGTAGCAATATATGGGATTGAGTTAGCTAAAACAAAACCTGATATTTCCAGTTTCATCCAGTCATATCCGGACAAACTGCTGTGGAATTAGTATGCAACGGACCAAGAAAATCACAGTAAATATGGTTTTGGTGAAAAGCAAAGTCTTCTCGTTAGGAAAGTGCATAAAATGTCATGTAGACAAACAGAACTATCATGCTTGTTTGCCGCAGTTCCTCTAGTTTTCTCCCAAGAAAATAGGAATGTGTAGAGCTGGTGCCCCATGATGAACCAATTAGTGTTTCTACGGTACAAAATTAAATATTCCCTGATAAAAAACATTCAAAACAATAAAGTCCGTGGATAATATCCGGAAAACACAAAACAGATGCTGTAGCAATATCTGGGATTGAGTTAGCCAAATCACAACCAGATATTTCCGGTTTCATCCAGTCATATCCGGACAAACTGGTGTGGAATTCGTATGTAATGGAACGAGAATATCACAGAAAAATGGTTTTGGAGAAAAGCAAAGTCTTTTCATTAGGCAAGTTGATAAAATGTCATCTATACAAAAAGAAATATCATGCTTGTTTGCCGCAGTTCTTCTAGCTTTCTCCCTAGAAAATACGAATGTGTAGAGCTAGTGTCTCCATGTGGAACCAATTAGTGTTTCCAAGCACAAAATTAAATGTTCCCTGAAAAAAGAATTTTAAAAAATTGAAGTCCGTAGATAATATCCGGAATACACAAACACAGAAGCTATAGCAATATCTGGGATGGAGTTAGCCAACAAAAAACTGGGGATTTCCGGTTTCATCCAGTCATTTCCGGGCAAAATGGTGTGGAATTCATATGCAGTGGACCGAGAAAATCACAGTAAAAATGGTTTTGGAGAAAAGTAAAGTCTTTTCATTAGGAAAATAGATAAAATATCATCGATACAAACAGAAATATCATGTTTGTTTGTGGTGCTTACTCTAGCTTTCTCCCTAGAAAATACGAATGTGTAGAGCTGGTGTCTCCATGTGGAACCAAATAGTGTTTCCAAGCACAAAATTAAATGTTCCCTGATAATAAACATTCAAAACAATAAAGTCCATCTATAATATCCAGAAAACACAAACACAGAGTCTGTAGCAATATCTGGGATTGAGTTAGCCAAAACAAAACCGGATATTTCTGCTTTCATCCAGTAATATCTGGACAAACTGGTGTGGAATTGCTATGCAATGGACCGAGAAAATCACAATAAAAATGGTTTTGGAGAAAAGCAAAGTCTTTTCATTAGGCAAGTGCATAAAATGTCATCTATACAAACAGAAATATCATATTTGTTTGCCGCAGTTCCTCCAGCATTCTCCCTAAAAAAATACCAATATGTAGAGCTTGTGTCTCCCTGTGGAAACAATTAGTGTTTTGCAGCACAAAATTAAATGTTCCCTGATAAAAAACATTCAAAACAATAAGTCTGTGGATAATATCAGGAATACACAAACCCACAGCCTGTAGCAATATCTGGGATGGAGTTAGCCAACACAAAACCAGATATTTCCGGTTTCAACGAGTCATATCCAGGCAAAGTGGTGTGGAATTCATATGCAATGTACCGAGAAAATCACAGTAAAAATGGTTTTGGAGAAAAGCAAATTCTTTTCATTATTAAAATAGAAAAATATCATCGATATAAACAGAAATATCATGTTTGTTTACCGCAGTTCCTCTAGCTTTCTCCCTAGAAAATACAAATATGTAGAGCTGGAGTCTCCATGTGGAACCAATTAGTGTTTCCTAGCACAAAATTAAATGTTCCCTGATAAAAAACATTCAAAACAATAAAGTCCGTGGATAATATCAGGAATACACAAACACAGAGGCTGTAGCAATATCTGGGATTGAGTTAGCCAATACAAAACCTGATATTTCCGGTTTCATCCAGTCATATCCAGACAAACTGCTGTGGAATTCGTATGCAATGGACCGAGAAAATCACAGTACAAATGGTTTTGGAGAAAAGCAAAGTCTTTTCGTTAGGCAAGTGCATAAAATGTCATCTAGACAAACAGAAATATCATGTTTGTTTGCCGCAGTCCCTCTAGCTTTCTCCCTAGAAAATACGAATATGTAGAGCTGGTGATGCATGTGGAACTAATTACTGTATCCAAGCTCAAAATAAAATGTTCCCCGATAAAAAACTTTCAAAACAATACAGTCCATTTATAATATCCAGAAAACATAAACACAGAGGCTGAAGCAATATCTGGGATTGAGTTAGCCAACACAAAACCGGATATTTCTGGTTTCATACAGTCATATCGGGTTTCATCCAGTCATATCCGGGCAAACTGGTGTGGAATTCACATGCAATTCACCGAGAAAATCACAGTAAAAATGGTTTTGGAGAAAAGCAAAATCTTTATTTAGGCAAGTGCATAAAATGTCATCGATACAAACAGAAATATCATGTTTGTTTGCCGCAGTTCCTCTAGCTTTCTCCCTACAAAATGTGAATGTGTAGAGCTGGTGTTCCCAGGATGAGCCAATTAGTGTTTCAACAGTACAAAATTATATGTTCCCTGATAAAAACATTCAAAACCATAAAGTCCATCGATAATATCCAGAAAACACAAACACAGACCCTGTAGCAATATTTCGGATTGAGTATGCCAAAACACAACTAGATATTTCTGGAATCATCCAGTCATATCCGGACAAAGTGTTGTGAAATTCATATGCAATGGGCTGAGAAAATCACAATAAAAGTGGCTTTGGAGAAAAGCAAAGTCTTTTCGTTAGGGATGTGCATAAAATGTCATCTATACAAACAGAAATAACATGTTTTTTGTCGCAGTTCCTCTAGCTTTCTCCCTAGAAAATACGAATATGCAGAGCTGGTGTCTCCATGTGGAACCAATTACTCTATCCAAGCTCAAAATTAAATATTCCACGATAAAAAACAGTCAAAACAGTAAAGTCCATGGATAATATCTGGAAAACAGAAACACAGAGGCTGTAGCAATATCTGGGATTGAGTTAGCCAACACAAAACCGGATATTTCTGGTTTCATACAGTCATATCGGGACAAAGTTGTGTGGAATTCGTATGCAATGGACTGAGAAAACCAAGTAAAAATAGTTTTGGAGAAAAGCAGTCTTTTCATTAGGGAAGTGCATAAAATGTCATCGATACAAATAGAAATATCATGCTTGTTTGTCGCAGTTTCTCTAGCTTTCTACCTAGAAAATAAGAATATATATACAGCTGGTGTTTCCATGTGGTACCAATTACTGTATCCAAGCTCAAAATAAAATATTCCCCTCAAAAAATACTCAACACAGTAAAGTCCGTGGATAATATCCGGTAAACACAAACACAGAGGCTGTAGCAATATCTGGGATTGAGTTAGCCAAAATATAACCGGATATTTCCGGTTTCATCCAGTCATATCCGACAAACTGGGGTGGAATTTGTATGCAATGGGCTGAGAAAATCACAGTAAAATGTTTTTGGAGAAAAGCAAAGTCTTTTCGTTAGGCAAGTACATAAATTGTCATCTATACAAACAGAAATATCATGTTTGCTTGCCGCAGTTCCTCGAGATTTCGCCCTAGAAAATATGAATGTTAGAGCCGGTGTCCCCAGGATGAACCAATTTGTGTTCCTATGGTACATAATGAAATGTTCCCTGATAAAAAACATTCAAAACAATGAAGTCGGTTGATAATATCCAGAAAACACAAACACAGAGGCTGTAGCAATATCTGGGATTGAGTTAGCCAAATCAAAACCAGATATTTCTGGTTTCATCCAGTCCTATCCGGACAACGTGGTGTGGAATGTGTATGCAATGGACTGAGATAATAACAGTAAAATGGTTTTGGAGAAAAGCAAAGTCTTTTCATTAGGCAAGTGCATAAAATATAATCGATACAAACAGAACTATCATGTTTGTTTGTCGCAGTTCCTCTAGCTTTCTCCCTAGAAAATAAGAATGTGCAGAGCTCGTGTCTCCATGTGGAACCAATTAGAGATTCCAACCAAAAATTAAATGTTCCCTGATAAAAAACATTCAAAACAATAAAGTCGGTGGATTATATCAGGAATACACATACACAAAGTCTGTAGCAATATCTGGGATTGAGTTAGCCAAAACAAAACCGGATATTTCCGGTTTCATCCAGTCATATCTGGACAAACTGGTGTGGAATTTGTATGCAATGTACTGAGAAACTCAAAGTAAAAATGTTTTTGGCGAATAGCTAAGTGTTTTTGTTAGGCAACCGCATAAAATGTCATCTATACAAACAGAAATATCATGTTTGCTTACCGCAGTTCCTCGAGCTTTCTCCATAGAAAATACGAATGTATAGAGCTGGGGTCCCCATGATGAACCAATTAGTGTGTCTAAGATACAAAATTAAATATGCCCTGATAAAAACAGACAAAACAATAAAATCCATCGCTAATATCCAGAATACACAAACACAGAGGCTTTCACAATATTTCGGATTGAGTTAGCCAAAACACAACCGGATATTTCTGGTTTCTTCCAGTCATATCCGGACAAAGTGGTGTGGAATTCGCATGCAATTCACCGAGAAAATCACAGTACAAATGGTTTTGGAGTAAAGCAAAGTCTTTTCGTTAGGCAAGTGCATAAAATGTCATCGATACAAACAGAAATATCATGTTTGTTTGCCGCAGTTCCTCTAGCTTTCTCCTTAGAAAATATGAATGTGTAGAGCTGGTGCCCCCATGATGAACCAATTAGTGTTTCTACAGTACAAAATGAAATGTTACCTGATAAAAAACACTCAAAACTATAAAGTCCATCGATAATATCCAGAAAACACAAACACAGAAACTTTCACAATTTTTTGGATTGAGTTAGCCAAAACACAACCGGATAGTTCTGGTTTCATCCCGTCATATCCGGACAAAGTGCTGTGGAATTCGTATGCAATGGGCTAAGAAAATCACAGTAAAAATGGTTTTGGAGAAAAGCAAAGTTTTTTCCTTAGGCAAGTGCATAAAAGATCATCTATACAAACAGAAATATCATGTTTCTTTGCCACAGTTTCTCTAGCTTTCTCCCTAGAAAATAGGAATATGTAGAGCTGCTGTCTCCATGATGAACCAATTACTGTATCCAAGCGAAAAATAAAATATCCCCCGATAAAAAACATTCAAAAGAATAAAGACCGTTGATAATATCCAGAAAACACAAACACAGAGGCTGTAGCAATATATGGGATTGAGTTAGCCAAAACAAAACTGGATATTTCCGGTTTCAGCCCATCATATCCGGAAAAAGTACTTTGGAATTCGAATGCAATGGACCGAAAAAATCACAGTAAAAATGGTTTTGGAGAAAAGCAAAGTCTTTTCATTAGGCAAGTGCATAAAATGTCATCTATACAAACAAAAATATCATGTTTGTTTGCCGCAGTTCCTCTAGCTTTCTCCTTAGAAAATACGAATGTGTAGAGCTGGTGTCCCAATGATGAACCAATTAGTGTTTCAACGTTACAAAATTACATGTTCCCTGACAAAACTTTCAAAACAATAAATTCCATTGATAATATCTTGGAAACACAAACACAGAATCTTTCACAATATTTCAGATTGAGTTAGCCAAAACACAAGCGGATATTTCCGGTTTCATCCAGTCATATCCGGACAACATGGTGTGGAATTCGTATGCAATGGACCGATAAAATCACAGTAAAAATGGTTTTGGAAAAAGGAAAATCTTTTCGTTAGGCATGTGCATAAAATGTCATCGATACAAACAGAAATATCATGTTTGTTTGTCGCAGTTCCTCTAGCTTTCTCCCTAGAAAATACGAATGTGTAGAGCTGGTGTCTCCATGTGGAACCCATTAGTGATTCCAAGCACAAATTAAATGTTCCCTGATAATAAACATTCAAAACAATAAAGTCCGTGGATAATATCAGGAATACACAAACACAGAGGCTGAAGCAATATCTGGGATTGAGATAGCAAAAAAAAAAAATCCGATGTTTCCAGTTTCATGCAGTCATATCTGCAGAAACTGTTGTGGAATTCGTATGCACTGTATCGAGAAAATCACAGAAAAGTGGTTTTGGAGAAAAGCAAAGTCTTTTCGTTAGGCAAGTGCATAAAATGTCATCTATACAAACAGAAATATCATGTTTGTTTGCCGGAGTTCCTCTAGATTTCTCCCTAGAAATACGCATGTGTAGAGCTGCTGATCCCATGATGAACTAATTAGTGTTTCAACATTACAAAATGAAATGTTCCCTGATAACAACATTCAAAACCATAAAATCCATCGACAATATCCAGAAAACTCAAACACAGAGGCTTTCACAATATTTCGGATTGAGTTAGCCAAAACACAACCGTATATTTCCGGTTTCATGCAGTCATATCCGGAGAAACTGCTGTGGAATTCATTTGAAATGGACTGAGAAAATCACAGTAAAAAAGGATTTGGAGAAAAGCAAAGTCTTTTCGTTAGGCAAGTGCGTAAAATATCATCGATACAAACAGAAATATCATGCTTGTTTGCAGCAGTTCCTCTAGCTTTCTCCCTAGAAAATTCGAATATAGAGCTGGTGTCTCCATGTGGAACCAATTAGTGTTTCCAAGCACAAATTAAATGTTCCCTGATAAAAACATTCAAAACAATAAAGTCCATCGATAATATCAGGAATACACAAACACAGAGGCTGTAGCAATATCTGGGATTGAGTAGGCCAGGAAAAAAATGGATATTTCAGGTTTCATCCAGTCATATCCGGACAAAGTAGCCTGGAATTCGTATGCAACGGACCGAGAAAATCACAGTAAAAATGGTTTTGGAGAAAAGCAAAGTCTTTTCGTTAGGCACGTGCATAAAATGTCATCTGTACAAACAGAAATATCATCTTTGTTTGCCGCAGTTCCTCTAGATTTCTCCGTGGAAAATACGTATGTGTAGAGATGCTGATCCCATGATGAACTAATTAGTGTTTCAACATTACAAAATGAAATGTTCCCTGATAAAAACATTCAAAACAATATAGTCCATTGTTAATAGCCAGAAAACAAAAACACAGAGGCTTTCACAATATTTCAGATTGAGTTAGCCAAAACACAACCGGATATTTCCGGTTTCATGCAGTCATATCCGGAGAAACTGCTGTGGAATTTGTATGAAACAGACTGAGAAAATCACAGTACAAATGGTTTTGGAGAAAAGCAAAGTCTTTTTATTTGGCAAGTGCATAAAATGTCATCGATACAAAAAGAAATATCATGTTTGTTTGCAGCAGTTCCTCTATTCCTCTAGCTTTCTCCCTAGAAAATACAAATATGTAGAGCTGGTGTCTCCATGTGGAATCAATTAGCGTTTCCAAGCTCAACATTAAATGTTCCCTGATAAAAAACATTCAAAACAATAAAGTCCATGGTTAATATCCGGAAAACACAAACACAGAGTCTATAGCAAAATCTGGGATTGAATTAGCCAAAACAAAACCGGATATTTCCGGTTTCATCAAGTCATATCCAGACAAACTGGTGTGCAATTCGTATGCAATGCAATGCACCGAAAAAATCACAGCAATATCTGGGATTGAGTTAGCCGAAACACAACCGGATATTTCTGGTTTCATCCAGCCATATCCAGATAAAGTGGTTTGAAATCCGTATGCAATAGACCGAGAAAATCACAGTAAAAATGGGTTTGGAGAAAAGCAAAGTCTTTTCTTGAGGCAAGTGCATAAAATGTCATCGATACAAACAGAAATATCATGTTAGTTTGCCGTAGTTCCTCTAGCTTTCTCCCTAGAAAATATGAATATGTAGAGCTGGTGTCCCCATGTGTAACCAATTACTGTATCCAAGCTCAAAATAAAATGTTCCCTGAAAAAAAACATCCAACACAATAAAGTCCATTGATAATATCCAGAAAACAAAAACACAGAGGCTGTAGCAATATCTAGGATAGAATTAGCAAAAACAAAACCGGATATTTCCAATTTTATCAAGTCATATCCGGACAAAGTGGTGTGGAATACGTAGACAATGGACCGAGAAAATCACAGTAAAAATGGTTTTGGAGAAATGCAAAGTCTTTTCATTAGGTAAGTGCATAAAATGTCATCTATACACACAGAAATATCATGTTTGTGCGCCGCAGTTCCTCTAGCTTTCAACCTAAAAAATACGAATGTGTACAGCTGGTGTAACAATGATGAACCAATTAGTGTTTCAACGGTACAAAATTAAATGTTCCCTGATAAAAACAATAAAGTCCAACGATAATATCCAGAAAACACAAACACAGGGGCTTTCACAATATGTTGGATTCAGTTAGCGAAAGCAGAGCCGGATATTTCTGGTTTCATCCAGTCGTATCCGGACAAAGTGATTTGGAAATCATATGCAATGGACCGATAAAATAGCAGTAAAAATGGTTTTGGAGAAAAGCAAAGTCTTTTTATTTGGCAAGTGCATAAAATGTCATCTATACAAACAGAAATATCATGTTTGTTTGCAGCAGTTCCTCAAGCTTTCTCCCTAGAAAATACAAAATGTAGAGCTGGTGTATCCAGGTGGAACCAATTACTGTATCCAAGCTCAAAATAAAATATTCCCCGATAAAAAAAACATTCAAAACAATAAAGCTCATCGATAATATCCAGAAAAAACAAACTCAGAGTCTATAGCAATATCTGGGATTGAGTTAGCCAAAATAATACTGGATATTTCTGGCTTTATCCAGTCATATCCGGACAAATTGGTGTGGAATTCGTATGCAATGGTCCGAGAAAATCACAGTAAAAATGGTTTTGGAGCAAAGCAAAGTCTTTTCGTTAGGCAAGTGCAGAGAATGTCATCTAGACAAACAGAAATATCATGTTTGTTTGCCGCAGTTCCTCTAACTTTCTCCCTAGAAAATACAAATATTTAGAGCTGGTGTTTCCATGTGGAACCAATTACTGTATCCAAGCTCAAAATAAAATGTTCCCCAATAAAAAAATTTCAAAATATTAAAGTCCATTGATAATATCCGGAAAACATAAACACAGAGTCTGTAGCAATATCTGGGTTTGAGTTAGCCAAAACAAAACCGAATATTTCTGGTTTCATCCAGTTATATCCGGACATAGTGGTTTGGAATATGTATGCAATGGACCGAGAAAATCACAGTAAAAATGGTTTTGGAGAAAAGCAACATATTTTCGTTAGGCAAGTGCATAAAATGTCATCTATACAAACAGAAATATCATGTTTGTTTGCCGCAGTTCCTCTAGCTTTCTCCCTAGAAAATACGAATATGTACAGCTGGAGTCTCCATGTGGAACCAATTACTGTATCCAAGCTCAAAATAAAACGTTCCCCGATGAAAAATATTCAAAACAATAAAGTCCATTGATAATATCCAGAAAACAAACACAGAGGCTTTCACAATATTCCGGATTGAGTTAGCCAAAACACAACCAGATATTTCCGGTTTCATCCAATCATATCCGGACAAACTGGTGTGGAATTCGTATGCAATGGACCGAGAAAATCACAGGACAAATGCTTTGGAGAAAAGCAAAGTCTTTTCATTAGGCAAGTGCATAAAATATCATCTATACAAACAGAATTATCATGTTTCTTTGCTGCAATTCCTCTAGCTTTCTCCCTAGAAAATATGAATGTGTAGGGCTGGTGTCTCCATGTGGAACGAATTAGTGTTTCCAAGCACAAAATAAAATATGATCCCCGAAAAAAATATTCAAAATAATAAAGTCTGTGGATAATATCAGGAATACACAAACACAGAGTCTGTAGCAATATCTGTGATTGAGTTATCCAAAACACAACCGGATATTTCCCGTTTCTTCCAGTCATATCTGGACAAAGTGGTGTGGAATTTGTATGAAATGCACTGAGAAAATCACAGTAAAAATGGTTTTGGAGAAAAGAAAAGTCTTTTCTTTGGCAAGTGCATAAATTGTCATCGACACAAACAGAAATATCATGTTTGTTTGCCGCAGTTCCTCTAGCTTTCTCCCTGGAAAATACGAATCTGTAGAGCTGGTGTCTCCTTGTGGAACGAATTAGTGTTTCCAAGCACAAAAAAAAAATGTTCCCCGAAAAAAAACATTCAAAAAAATAAAGTCGGTGTATAATGTAAGGAATACACAAACACAGAGGCTGTACCAATATCTGGGATTGAGTTAGCCAAAACACAACCAGATATTTCTGGATTCATCCAGTCATTTCCCGACAAATGGTGTGGAATTCGTATGCAATAGACTGAGAAAATCACAGTAAAAATTGGTTTGGAGAAAAGCAAAGTCTTTGCGTTAGGCAAGTGCATAAAATGTCATCTGGACAAACTGAAATATCATGTTTGTTTGCTGCAGTTCCTCTAGCTTTCCCCCTTGAAAATACAAATATGTAGAGCTGGTGTCTCCATGTGGAACCAGTTACTGTATCAAGGTCAAAATATAATGTTCCCCGATAAAAGACATTCAAAACAATAAAGTCTGTGGATATCATCTAGAAAAAACAAACACAGAGACTGTAGCAATATCTGCGATTGAGTTAGCCAAAACACAACCGGATATTTCCGGTTTCATCCAGTCAAATCCGGACAAACTGGTGTGGATTTTGTATGCAATGGACTGTGAAAATCACAGTAAAAATGGTTTTGGGGAAAAGTAAAGTCTTTACGTTAGGCAAGTGCATAAAATGTCATCTATACAAACAGAAATATCATGTGTGTTTGCCGCAATTCCTCTAGCTTTCTCCCGACAAAATAGGAATGTGTAGAGCTGGTGTTCCCATGATGAACCAATTAGTGTTTCAACGGTACAAAATTAAATGTTCCCTGATAAAAACATTCAAAACAGTAAGTCCGTTGATAATATCCAGAAAACACAAACACCGAGTCTGTACCAATATTTCGGATTGAGTTAGCCAAAACACAACCAGATATTTCTGGTTTCACCCAGTCATATCCGGATAAAGTTGTGTGGAATTCGTATGCAGTTAACCGAGAAAATCACAGTAAAATGGTTTTGGAGAAAATCAAAGTGTTTTCGTTAGGCAAGTGCATAAAATGTCATCGATACAAACAGAAATATCATAAATGTTTGTCGCATTTCCTCTAGCGTTCTCCCAAGAAAATACGAATGTGTAGATCTGGTGTCTCCATGTGAAAACAATTAGTGTTTCCAAGCACAAAATTAAATGTTCCCTGAAAAAAAAACATTCAAAAAAATGAAGTCCGTGGATAATATCAGGAATGAACAAACACAGAGGCTGTACCAATATTTTGGATTGAGTTAGCGAAAATATAACCAGATATTTCTGGTTTCACACAGTCACATGCGGACAAACTGGTGTGGAATTCGTATGCAATGGATCGAGAAAATCACAGTAAAATGGTTTTGGAGAAAAGCAAACTCTTCTCATTAGGCAAGTCGATAAAATATCATCGATACATACAGAAATATCATGTTTGTTTGCCAGAGTTCCTCTAGCTTTCTCCCTAGAAAATACGAATATGTAGAGCTGGTGTCTCCATGTGGAACCAATTACTGTATCCAAGCTCAAAATAAAATATTCCCTGATAAAAAATACTCAAAACAATAAAATCCATTGATAATATTTAGAAAACACAAACACAGAGCTGTAGCAATATCTGGGATTGAGTTAGCCAAAACAAAACCGGATATTTCCGGTTTCATCCAGTCATATCCAGACAAACTGGTGTGGAATTCGTATGCAATGGACTGAGAAAATCACAGAAAAAATGGTTTTGGGGAAAAGTAAAGTCTTTACGTTAGGCAAGTGCATAAAATATCATCTATACAAACAGAAATATCATGTTTCTTTAACGCAATTCTTCTAGCTTTCTCCCTACAAAATACGAATGTGTAGAGCTGCTGTTCCCATGATGAACCAATTAGTGTTTCAACGGTACAAAATTAAATGTTCCCTAAAAAAAAAGTTCAAAAAAATAAGTCTGTTGATAATATCCAGAAAACACAAACACAGACCCTGTAGCAATATTTCGGATTGAGTTAGCCAAAACACAACCGGATATTTCTGGTTTCATCCAATCATATCCGGATAAAGTTGTGTAGAATTCGTATGCAGCGTGCCGAGAAAATCACAGTAAAAATGCTTTTGGAGAAAATCAAAGTGTTTTCGTTAGGCAAGTGCATAAAATGTCATCGATACAAACATCAATATCATGTTTCTTTGCTGCATTTCCTCTAGCTTTCTCCCTAGAAAATACGAATGTGTGGAGCTGGTGTCCCCATGATGAACCAATTAATTTTTTTTCTGATACAAAATGAAATGTTCCCTGATAAAAATATTCAAAACAATATAGTCCATCGATAATATCCGGAAAACATAAACACAGAGTCTGTAGCAATATCTGGGTTTGAGTTAGCCAAAACAAAACCGAATATTTCTGGTTTCATCCAGTTATATCCGGACATAGTGGTTTGGAATATGTATGCAATGGACCGAGAAAATCACAGTAAAAATGGTTTTGGAGAAAAGCAAAATCTTTTCGTTAGGCAAGTGCATAAAATGTCATCTATACAAACAGAAATATCATGTTTGTTTGCCGCAGTTCCTCTAGCTTTCTCCCTAGAAAATACGAATATGTACAGCTGGAGTCTCCATGTGGAACCAATTACTGTATCCAAGCTCAAAATAAAACGTTCCCCGATAAAAAATATTCAAAACAATAAAGTCCATTGATAATATCCAGAAAACACAAGCACAGAGGCTGTAGCAATATCTGGAATTGAGTTAGCTAAAACACAACCGGATATTTCTGGTTTCATCCAGTCATATACGGAGAAAGTGGTTTCGAATTCGTATGTAATGGACCGAGGAAATCACACAAAAAATGGTTTTCGAGAAAAGCAATGTATTTTCATTAGGCAAGTGCATAAAATCTCATGGATACAAACAGAAATATCATGTTTGTTTGCCGCAGTTCCTCTAGCTTTCTCCCTAGAAAATAGGAATTTGTAGAGCTTGTGTCTCCATGTGGAACCAATTACTATAACCAAGTTCAAAATAAAATATTCCCTGATAAAAAACATTCAAAACAGTAAAATCCGTGGATAATATCAGGAATACACAAATACAGAGGCTGTAGCAATATCTGGGATTGAGTTAGCCAAAACAAAACCGGATATTTCCAGTTTAATCCAGTCATATCCGAACAAACTGGTGTGGAATTCGAGAAAATCACAGTAAAAATTGTTTTGGAGAAAAACAATGTCTTTTCGTTAGTCAAGTACATAAAATGTCATCTATACAAACAGAAATATCATGTTTGTTTGCCGCAGTTCCTCTAGCATTCTCCATAGAACATACGAATGTGTAGAGCTGGTGTCTCCATGTGGAAACAATTAGTATTTGGCAGCACAAAATCAAATGTTCCCTGATAAAAAACATTCAAAACAATAAACTCAGGGAATAATATCAGGTATACACAAACACAGAGCTGTAGCAATATCTGGGATTGAGTTAGCCAAAACAAAACTGGATATTTCCGGTTTCATCCAGTCATATCCAGACAAACTGGTGTGGAATTCGTATGCAATGGACTGAGAAAATCACAGAAAAAATGGTTTTGGGGAAAAGTAAAGTCTTTACGTTAGGCAAGTGCATAAAATATCATCTATACAAACAGAAATATCATGTTTCTTTAACGCAATTCTTCTAGCTTTCTCCCTACAAAATACGAATGTGTAGAGCTGCTGTTCCCATGATCAACCAATTAGTGTTTCAACAGTACAAAATTAAATGTTCCCTAAAAAAAACGTTCAAAACAATAAGTCTGTTGATAATATCCAGAAAACACAAACACAGACCCTGTAGCAATATTTCGGATTGAGTTAGCCAAAACACAACCGGATATTTCTGGTTTCATCCAATCATATCCGGATAAAGTTGTGTAGAATTCGTATGCAGCGTGCCGAGAAAATCACAGTAAAAATGCTTTTGGAGAAAATCAAAGTGTTTTCGTTAGGCAAGTGCATAAAATGTCATCGATACAAACATCAATATCATGTTTCTTTGCTGCATTTCCTCTAGCTTTCTCCCTAGAAAATACGAATCTGTAGAGCTGGTGTCCCCATGATGAACCAATTAATTTTTTTTCTGATACAAAATGAAATGTTCCCTGATAAAAATATTCAAATCAATATAGTCCATCGGTAATATCCGGAAAAAATAAACACAGAGTCTGTAGCAATATCTGGGTTTGAGTTAGCCAAAACAAAACCGAATATTTCTGATTTCATCCAGTTATATCCGGACATAGTGGTTTGGAATATGTATGCAATGGACCGAGAAAATCACAGTAAAAATGGTTTTGGAGAAAAGCAAAATCTTTTCGTTAGGCAAGTGCATAAAATGTCATCTATACAAACAGAAATATCATGTTTGTTTGCCGCAATTCCTCTAGCTTTCTCCCTAGAAAATACGAATATGTACAGCTGGAGTCTCCATGTGGAACCAATTACTGTATCCAAGCTCAAAATAAAACGTTCCCCGATAAAAAATATTCAAAACAATAAAGTCCATTGATAATATCCAGAAAACACAAACACAGAGGCTGTAGCAATATCTGGAATTGAGTTAGCTAAAACACAACCGGATATTTCTGGTTTCATCCAGTCATATACGGAGAAAGTGGTTTCGAATTCGTATGTAATGGACCGAGGAAATCACACAAGAAATGGTTTTCGAGAAAAGCAACGTATTTTCATTAGGCAAGTGCATAAAATCTCATGGATACAAACAGAAATATCATGTTTGTTTGCCGCAGTTCCTCTAGCTTTCTCCCTAGAAAATAGGAATTTGTAGAGCTTGTGTCTCCATGTGGAACCAATTACTATAACCAAGTTCAAAATAAAATATTCCCTGATAAAAAACATTCAAAACAGTAAAATCCGTGGATAATATCAGGAATACACAAATACAGAGGCTGTAGCAATATCTTGGATTGAGTTAGCCAAAACAAAACCGGATATTTCCAGTTTAATCCAGTCATATCCGAACAAACTGGTGTGGAATTCGAGAAAATCACAGTAAAAATTGTTTTGGAGAAAAACAATGTCTTTTCGTTAGTCAAGTACATAAAATGTCATCTATACAAACAGAAATATCATGTTTGTTTGCCGCCGTTCCTCTAGGTTTCTCCAAATAAAATACGAATGTGTAGAGCTCTTGTACCCATGATGAACCAATTAGAGTTTCCAAGCACAAAATTAAATGTGCCCTGATAAAATCATTCAAAACAATAAGTCTGTGGATAATATCAGGAATATACAAACACAGAGGCTGTATCAATATCTGTGATTGAGTTAGCCAAAACACAACCGCATATTTCTGGTTTCATCCAGTCATATCCGGACAAACTGGTGTGGAATTCATATGCAATGGACCGAGAAAATCAGAGTAAAAATAATTTCAGAGAAAAGCAAAGTCTTTTCGTTAGGCAATTGCATAAAATTTCACCTATACAAACAGAAATATCATGTTTGTTTGCCGCACTTCCTCTAGCATTCTCCCTAGAAAATACGAATGTGTAGAGCTGGTGTCTCCATGTGGAAACAATTAGTGTTTGGCAGCACAAAATCAAATGTTCCCTGATAAAAACTTTCAAAACGATAAAGTCTGTGGATAATATCAGGAATAAACAAACACAGAGGCTGTAGCAATATCTGGGATTGAGTTAGCCAAAGCACAACCGGATATTTCTGGATTCATCCAGTCATATCCGGACAAAGTGGTGTGGGAATCATTTGAAATGACTGAGAAAATCACAGTAAAAATGGTTTTGGAGAAGAGCAAAGTCTTTTCATTAGGCAAGTGCAGAAAATGTCATCTAGACAAACAGAAATATCATGTTTGTTTGCCGCAGTTCCTCTAGCATTCTCCATAGAACATACGAATGTGTAGAGCTGGTGTCTCCATGTGGAAACAATTAGTATTTGGCAGCACAAAATCAAATGTTCCCTGATAAAAAACATTCAAAACAATAAACTCAGGGAATAATATCAGGTATACACAAACACAGAGCTGTAGCAATATCTGGGATTGAGTTAGCCAAAACAAAACTGGATATTTCCGGTTTCATCCAGTCATATCCAGACAAACTGGTGTGGAATTCGTATGCAATGGACTGAGAAAATCACAGAAAAAATGGTTTTGGGGAAAAGTAAAGTCTTTACGTTAGGCAAGTGCATAAAATATCATCTATACAAACAGAAATATCATGTTTCTTTAACGCAATTCTTCTAGCTTTCTCCCTACAAAATACGAATGTGTAGAGCTGCTGTTCCCATGATGAACCAATTAGTGTTTCAACAGTACAAAATTAAATGTTCCCTAAAAAAAAACGTTCAAAACAATAAGTCTGTTGATAATATCCAGAAAACACAAACACAGACCCTGTAGCAATATTTCGGATTGAGTTAGCCAAAACACAACCGGATATTTCTGGTTTCATCCAATCATATCCGGATAAAGTTGTGTAGAATTCGTATGCAGCGTACCGAGAAAATCACAGTAAAAATGCTTTTGGAGAAAATCAAAGTGTTTTCGTTAGGCAAGTGCATAAAATGTCATCGATACAAACATCAATATCATGTTTCTTTGCTGCATTTACTCTAGCTTTCTCCCTAGAAAATACGAATCTGTAGAGCTGGTGTCCCCATGATGAACCAATTAATTTTTTTTCTGATACAAAATGAAATGTTCCCTGATAAAAATATTCAAAACAATATAGTCCATCGATAATATCCGGAAAACATAAACACAGAGTCTGTAGCAATATCTGGGTTTGAGTTAGCCAAAACAAAACCGAATATTTCTGATTTCATCCAGTTATATCCGGACATAGTGGTTTGGAATATGTATGCAATGGACCGAGAAAATCACAGTAAAAATGGTTTTGGAGAAAAGCAAAATCTTTTCGTTAGGCAAGTGCATAAAATGTCATCTATACAAACAGAAATATCATGTTTGTTTGCCGCAATTCCTCTAGCTTTCTCCCTAGAAAATACGAATATGTACAGCTGGAGTCTCCATGTGGAACCAATTACTGTATCCAAGCTCAAAATAAAACGTTCCCCGATAAAAAATATTCAAAACAATAAAGTCCATTGATAATATCCAGAAAACACAAACACAGAGGCTGTAGCAATATCTGGAATTGAGTTAGCTAAAACACAACCGGATATTTCTGGTTTCATCCAGTCATATACGGAGAAAGTGGTTTCGAATTCGTATGTAATGGACCGAGGAAATCACACAAGAAATGGTTTTCGAGAAAAGCAACGTATTTTCATTAGGCAAGTGCATAAAATCTCATGGATACAAACAGAAATATCATGTTTGTTTGCCGCAGTTCCTCTAGCTTTCTCCCTAGAAAATAGGAATTTGTAGAGCTTGTGTCTCCATGTGGAACCAATTACTATAACCAAGTTCAAAATAAAATATTCCCTGATAAAAAACATTCAAAACAGTAAAATCCGTGGATAATATCAGGAATACACAAACACAGAGGCTGTAGCAATATCTTGGATTGAGTTAGCCAAAACAAAACCGGATATTTCCAGTTTAATCCAGTCATATCCGAACAAACTGGTGTGGAATTCGAGAAAATCACAGTAAAAATTGTTTTGGAGAAAAACAATGTCTTTTCGTTAGTCAAGTACATAAAATGTCATCTATACAAACAGAAATATCATGTTTGTTTGCCGCCGTTCCTCTAGGTTTCTCCAAATAAAATACGAATGTGTAGAGCTCTTGTACCCATGATGAACCAATTAGAGTTTCCAAGCACAAAATTAAATGTGCCCTGATAAAATCATTCAAAACAATAAGTCTGTGGATAATATCAGGAATATACAAACACAGAGGCTGTATCAATATCTGTGATTGAGTTAGCCAAAACACAACCGCATATTTCTGGTTTCATCCAGTCATATCCGGACAAACTGGTGTGGAATTCATATGCAATGGACCGAGAAAATCAGAGTAAAAATAATTTCAGAGAAAAGCAAAGTCTTTTCGTTAGGCAATTGCATAAAATTTCACCTATACAAACAGAAATATCATGTTTGTTTGCCGCACTTCCTCTAGCATTCTCCCTAGAAAATACGAATGTGTAGAGCTGGTGTCTCCATGTGGAAACAATTAGTGTTTGGCCGCACAAAATCAAATGTTCCCTGATAAAAACTTTCAAAACGATAAAGTCTGTGGATAATATCAGGAATAAACAAACACAGAGGCTGTAGCAATATCTGGGATTGAGTTAGCCAAAGCACAACCGGATATTTCTGGATTCATCCAGTCATATCCGGACAAAGTGTTTTGGAATTCGTATGCAATGGACCAAGAAAATCAGAGTAAAAATTGTTTTGAGAAAAGCAACGTCTTTTCGTTAGGCAAGTGCAGAAAATGTCATCTAGACAAACAGAAATATCATGTTTGTTTGCCGCAGTTCCTCTAGCTTTCTCCAAATAAAATACGAATGTGTAGAGTTGGTGTCTACCTGTGGAAACAATTAGTGTTTCGCAGCAGAAAATGAAATGTTCCCTGATAAAAAACATTCAAAACAATAAAGTCTGTGGATAATATCATGAATACACAAACCCAGAGCCTGTAGCAATATCTGGAATTGAGTTAGCCAAAACACAACCGGATATTTCTGGTTTCATCCAGTTATACCCAGACAAAGTGGTTTGGAATTCGTATGCAATGGACCGAGAAAATCACAGTAAAAATGGTTTTGGAGAAAAGCAAAGCCTTTTCATTAGGCAAGTGCATAAAATGTCATCTATACAAACAGAAATATCATGTTTATTTGCTGCAGTTCCTCTAGCTTTCTCCCTAGAAAATACGAATATGTACAGCTGGAGTCTCCATGTGTCACTAATTACTGTATCCAAGCTCAAAATAAAACGTTCCCCGATAAAAAAAACATTCAAAACAATAAAGTCCATTGATAATATCCAGAAAAAACAAACACAGAGTCTGTAGCAATATCTGTGATTGAGTTAGCCAAAACAAAAGCAGATATTTCTGGTTTCATCCAGTCATATCCGGAAAAAGTGGTGTGGATTTCGTATGCAATGGAGTAAGAAAATCACAGTAAAAATGGTTTTGGAGAAAAGCAAAGTCTTTTCGTTAGGGAAGCGCATAAAATGTCATCGATAGAAACAGAAATATCATGTTGGTTTGCCCCAGTTCCTCTAAATTGATCCCTAGAAAATACGAATGTGTAGAGCTGGTGTCCCCATGATGAAACAATTAGTGTTGCCAAACTCAAAATAAAATGTTCCCTGATAAAAACATTCAAAACAATAAAGTCTGTGGATAATATCAGGAAAGTACAAACACAGAGGCTGTAGCAATATCTGAGATTGAGTTAGCCAAAACACCACCGGATATTTCTGTTTTCATCCAGTCATATCCACACAAACTGGTTTGGAATTCTTATGCAATGGACCGAGAAAATCACAGTAAAAATGGTTTTGGAGAAAGCAAAGTCTTTTCTTTAGGCTAGAGCATAAAATATCATCTACACAAATAGAAATATCATCTTTGTTTGCCACAGTTCCTTTAGCTTTCTCCCTAGAATATACGAATGTGTAGACCTGGTGTCCCATGATGAACCAATTAGTGTTTCAACGGTAGGAAATTAAATGTTTCCTGATAAAAACGTTCAAAACAATACAATCCTTCGATAATATCCAGAAAACACAAACAAGAGGCTTTCACAATATTTCAGATTGAGTTAGCCAAAACGCAACCGGATATTTCAGGTTTCATCCAGTCATATCTGGACAAACTGGTGTGGAATTCGTATGCAATGGACCTAGAAAATCACACTAAAATGGTTTGGAGAGAAGCAGTCTTTTCGTTAGGCAAGTGCATAAAATGTCATATATACAAAGAGAAGTATCATGTTTTTTGGCCGCAGTTCCGCTAGCTTTTTCCCTAGAAAATATGAATGTGTAGAGCTGGTGTCCCCATGATGAACCAATTAGTGTTTCAATGGTACAAAATTAAATGTTCCCTGATTAAAACATTCAAAACAATAACGTCCATTGATAATATCCAGAAAACACCAACACAGAGGCTTTCACAATATTTTGGATTGAATTAGCCAAAACACAACCTGATATTTCTGGTTTCATCCAGTCATATCCTGACAAACTGGTGTGCAATTCGTATGCAATGGTCCGAGATAATCACAGTAAAAATGGTTTTGGAGGAAAGCAAAGTATTTTCGTTAGGCATGTGCATAAACTGTCATCTATACAAACAGAAATATCATGTTTGTTTGCCGCAGTTCCTCTAGCTTTCTCCCTAGAAATTTTGAATGTGTAGAGCTGGTGTCCACATGATGAACCAATTCGTGTTTCTATGGTACAAAAATAAATAATCTCTGCCGGCGCCGCGGCTCACTAGGCTAATCCTCCGCCTTGCGGCTCCGGCATACCAGGTTCTAGTCCCGGTCGGGGCACCGGTCCTGTCCCGGTTGCCCCTCTTCCAGGCCAGCTCTCTGCTGTGGCCAGGGAGTGCAGTGGAGGATGGCCCAAGTGTTTGGGCTCTGCACCCCATGGGAAACCAGGACAAGCACCTGGCACCTGCCATCGGATCGGTGCGGGCTGCCAGCCACAGCGCGCCTACCGCGGCGGCCATTGGAGGGTGAACCAACGGCAAAGGAAGACCTTTCTCTCTGTCTCTCTCTCTCACTGTCCACTCTGCCTGTCAAAATAAATAAAAAATTAAAAAAAATAAATGTTCTCTGATACAAATATTCAAAACAATAAAGTCCATCGATAATATCCAGAAAAACAAACACAGGGGCTGTAGCAAAATTTTGGATTGAGTTAGCCAAAACACAATTGGATATTTATGGTTTCATCCAGTCATATCCGGACAAAGTGGTGTGGAATTCGTATTCAATGGACCGAGAAAATCACAGTAAAAATGGTTTTGGAGAAAAGCTAAGTGTTTTCGTTAGGCAACTGCATAAAATGTCATCTATACAAACGGAAATATCATCTTTGTTTGCCGCAGATCCTCTAGCATTCGCCCTAGATAATACGAATATGTAGAGCTGGTGTCCTCATGATGAAGTAATTAGTGTTTCAACGGGACAACATTAAATCTTCCCTCATAAAAAAATTCAAAAGAATAAAGTCCATCGATAATATCCAGAAAACACAACTCAGAGACTTTGACAATATTTCGGATTGAGTTAACCAAAACAAAACCAGATATTTCTGGTTTAATCCAGTTATATCCGGACAAAGTTGTGTGGAATTCGTATGCAATGGACTGAGAAAATCACAGTAAAAATGGTTTTGGAGAAAAGCAGTCTTTACGTTAGGCAAGTGCATAAAATGTCATCTATACAAACAGAAATATCATGTTTGTTTGCCGCAGTTCCTCTAGCTTTTTCCCTAGAAAATACGAATGTGTACAGCTGGTGTTCCCATGATGAAGCAATTAGTGTTTCAACGGAACAAAATGAAATGTTCCCTGATAAAAATATTCAAAACAATAAAGTCCATCGAAAATATCCAGAAAAAACAAACAAAGAATCTTTCACAATATTTCAGATTGAGTTAGCCAAAACACAACCGGATATTTCTGTTTTCATCCAGTCATATCTGGACAAACTGGTGTGGAATTCGTATGCAATGGACCGAGAAAATCACAGTAAAAATGGTTTTGGAGAAAAGCAATGTCTTTTCATTAGGCAAGTGCATAAAATGTCATCTAGGCAAACAGAAATATCAAGTTTGCTTGCCGCAGTGCCTCTGCTTTCTCCCTAGAAAATACAAATGTGTAGAGCTTGTTTATTGATGTGGAACCAATTACTGTATCCAAACTCAAAAGGAAAAGTTGCCCGATAAAAAACATTCAAAACAATAAAGTCCATTGATAATATCCAGAAAACACAAACACAGAAGCTGTAGCAATATCTGGGATTGAGTTAGACAAAACAAAACCGGATATTTCCGGTTTCATGCAGTCATATCGGACAAACTGGTGTGGAATTCTTATGCAATGTACCGTGAAAATCACAGTAAAAATGGTTTTGGAGAAAAGCAAAGTCTTTTCGTTAGGCAAGTGCATAAAATGTCATCTACACATACATAAATATCATGTTTGCCACAGTTCATCTAGCTTTCTCCCAAAAAATACGAATGTGTAGAGCTGGTGTCCCCATAATGAACCAATTACTGTTTCTACGGTACAAAATGAAATAGTCCCTGAAAAAAATATTGAAAACAATAAAGTACGTCGATAATATCACGAAAACACAAACACAGTGGCTTTCACAATATTTTGGATTGAGTTAGACAAAACACAACCGGATATTTCCGGTTTCATCCAGTCATATCCAGACAAAGTGGTTTGGAATTCGTATGCAATGGATCGAGAAAATAACAGTAAAAAGGGTTTTGGAGAAAAGCAAAGTCTTTTCGTTAGGCAAGTGCATACAATGTCATCTAGAAAAACAGAATTATGTTTTTTTGCAGCATTTCCTCTAGCTATCTCGTTAGAAATTATGAATGTGTAGAGCTGGTGTCTCAATTTGGAACTTAGTAGGGTTTCCATGCACAATATTAAATGTTCCCTAATAAAAAACATTCAAAACAATAAAGTGCATGGATAATATCAGGAAAACACAAACACAGAGGCTGTAGCAATATCTGGGATTGAGTTAGCCAAAACAAAACTAGATATTTCCGTTTTCATACAGTCATATCCGCAGAAACTGGTGTGGATTCCGTATGCAATGGAATGAGAAAATCACAGTAAAAATGGTTTGGAGAAAAGCAAAGTCTTTTCGTTAGGCAAGAGCATAATATGTCATCTAGAGAAACAGAAATATCATGTTTGTTTGCCGCCGTTCCTCTAGTATCTCCCTAGAAAATACGAATGTGTAGAGCTGGTGTCCCCAAATGGAACCAATTAGTGTTTCTACGGTACAAAATAAAATGTTCCCCGAAAAAAACATTCAAAACAGTAAAGTCCGTTGATAATATCCGGAAAACACAAACACACAGGCTGTAGCAATATATGTGATTGAGTTAGCCAAAACACAAACGGATATTTCTGGTTTCATCCAGTCATATCCGGAGAAACTGGTGTGGAATTCGTATGCAATGGACCGAGAAAATCACAGTACAAATGGTTTTGGAGAAAAGCAAAGTCTTTTCGTTAGGCAAGTGCAAAAAATGCCATCTATACAAACAGAAATATCATGTTTGTTTGCCGCAGTTCCTCTAGGTTTCCCCTAGAAATACAAATGTGTAGAGCTGGTGTCCCCGTGATGAACCAATTAGTGTTTCAACGGTACAAAATGAAATGTTACCTAATAAAAAATTCAAAACCATAAGTCCATCGATAACATCCAGAATACACAAACACAGAGGCTTTCACAATATTTCGGATTGAGTTAGCCAAAACACAACCTGATATTTCTGGTTTCTTCCAGTCATATCCGGACAAAGTGGTGTAGAATTCGTACGCAATGGCCCGAGAAAATCACAGTACAAATGGTTTTGGAGAAAAGCAATGTCTTTTCTTTAGGCAAGTGCATAAAATGTCATCTATACAAACAGAAATATCATGTTTGTTTGTCGCAGTTCCTCTAGCTTTCTCCCTAGAAAATACGAATGTGTAGAGCTGGTGTCTCCTTGTGGAAACAATTAGTGATTAAAAGCACCAAATTAAATGTTCCCTGGTAAAAAAATTTCAAAAGAATAAAGTCCATGGGTAATATCACAAATACACAAATACAGAGGCTATAGCAATATCTGGAATTGAGTTAGGCAAAACAAAAACGGTTATTTCCGGTTTTCTCCAGTCATATCCGGAGAAACTGGTGTGGAATTCATATGCAATGGACCGAGACAATAACAATACAAATGTTGTTGGAGAAAAGCAAAGTCTTTTGCTTAGGCAAGTGCATAAAATGTCATCTATACAAACAGAAATATCATGTTTGTTTGTAATTTCCTATACCTTTCACACTAGAAAATAAAAATATGTAGAGCTGGTTTCTGCATGTGGAACCATTACTGTATCCAAGCTCAAAATAAAATGTTCCCAGATAAAAAAACTTTCAAAACAATATAGTCCATTTTTAATATCCATAAAACAGAAACATAGAGGCTGTAGCAATACCTGGGATTGAGTTAGCCAAAACACAACCAGATATTTCTAGTTTCATCCAGTCATATCTGGACAAAGTGGTGTGGAGTTCGTATGCAATGGATCGAGAAAATCACAGTAAAAATGGTTTTGGAGAAAAGCGAAGTCTTTTCGTTAGGCAAGTGCATAAAATGTCAACTATAGAAACAGAAATATCATATTTGTTTGCCGTAGTTCCTCTAGCTTTCTATCTAGAAAATACGAATACGTAGGGCTGGTGTCTTCATGTGGAACCAATTACTGTATCCAAGCTCAAAATAAAATGCTCCCCGATAAAACAAAAAACTTTCAAAACAATAAAGTGCATTGAAAATATCCAGAAAACACAAACACAGAGGCTGTAGCAATATCTGGGATTAGTTTAATAAAAAAAAAAAAAAACGGATATTTCAGGTGTCATCCAGTCATATCCGGACAAACTGTTGTGGAATTCGGATACAATGAACTGAGAAATCACATTAAAAATGGTTTTGGAGGAAAGCAATGTCTTTTCGTTAGGCAAGTGCATAAAATGTCATCTATACAAACAGAAATATCATGTTTGTTTTCGGCAGTTCCTCTAGCTTTGTCCCTAGAAATACGAATGTTTAGAGCTGGTTTCCCCTTGATGCACCAATTAGTGTTTCAACGGTACAAAATGAAATGTTCCCCGATAAAAATATTCAAAACCATAAAGTCCATCGATAATATCCAGAAAACACAAACACAGAGGCTTTCAAAATATTTTGGATTGACATAGCCAAAATAGAACCGGATATTTCTGGTTTCATCCAGTCATATCTGGACAAATTTGTGTGGAATCGTATGCAATGAGCTGAGAAAATCAGAGTACAAATGGGTTTGGAGAAAAGCAAAGTCTTTTCGTTAGGCAGGTAGATAAAATATCTTCGATATAAACAGAAATATCATGTTTGTTTTCCGCAGTTCCTCTAGCTTTCTACCTGGAAAATACGAATGTGTAGAGCTGGTGTCTCCATGTGGAACCAATTAGTGTTTCCAAGCACAAAATTAAATATTCCCTGATAAAAAAAATTCAAAACAATACAGTCCGTGGATAATATCAGAAATACACAAAACAGAGGCTGTAGCAATATCTGGGATTGAGTTAGCCAAAACACAAACGGATATTTCCGTAATCATCCAGTCATATCTGGACAAACTGGTGTGGAATTCGTATGCAATGGACCGAGAAAATCACAGTAAAAATGGTTTTGGAGACACGCAAAATCTTTTCGTTAGGCAAGTGCATAAAATGTCATCTATACAAACAATAACATCATGTTTGTTTCCCCCAGTTCCTCTAGCTTTCTCCCTAGAATATATGAATGTGTAGAGCTGTTGTCCCCATGATGAACCAATTAGTGTTTCAACGGTAAAAAATTAAATGTTCCCTGATAAAAACATTCAAAACAATAAAGTCCATCGATACTATCCAGAAAACACAAACACAGAAGCTTTCACTGTATTTCGGATTGAGTTAGCCAAAACACAACCGGATATTTCTGGTTTAATCCAGTCATATCCGGACAAAGTGGTTTAGAATTCGTATGCAATGGAGCAAGAAAAGCAGAGTAATAATGGTTTTGGAGAAAAGCAAAATCTTTTCGTTAGGCAAGTGCATAAAATGTCATCTACAGAAACAGAAATATCATGTTTGTTTGCCGCAGTTTCACGAGCTTTCTCGCTAGAACATAGGAATTTGTAGAGCTGGTGTCCCCATGATGAACCAATTAGTATTTCTACAGTACAAAATTAAATATTCCCTGATAAAAAACATTCAAAACAATAAAGGCTGTGGATAATATCAGGAATGCACAAACACAGAGGCTGTAGCAATATCTGGGATTGAGTTAACCAAAACAAAACGGGATATTTCCGGTTTCATCCAGTCATATCCGGACAAATGGTGTGGAATTCGTATGCAATGGACCGAGAAAATCACAGTAAAAATGGTTTTGGGGAAAAGCAAAGTCTTTTCATTAGGCAAGTACATAAAATGTCATCTATAGAAACAGAAATATCATGTTTGTTTGCCGCAATTCCTCTCGCTTTCTCCCTAGAAAATACGAATGTGTAGAGTTTGTGTTCCCCTGATGAATCAATTAGTGTTTCAACGGTACAAAATTAAATGTTCCCTGAAAAAAACATTCAGAACAATAATTCCTTTGATACTATCCAGAAAACAAAAACTCGGAGGCTGTAGCAATATCTGGGATTGAGTTAGCCAAAACACAACCGGATATTTCTGGTTTCATCCAGTCATATCCGGACAAATGGTGTGGAATTCGTATGCAATGGACTGAGAAAATCACAGTAAAAATGGGTTTGGAGAAAAGCAAAGCGTTTTCGTTAGGCAAGTGTATAAAATGTCATCTATACAAACAGAAATATCATGTTTGTATGCCACAGTTCCTCTAGCTTTCTCCCTAGAAAATATGAATGTGTAGAGCTGGTGTACCCATGATGAACCAAATAGTGTTTCTACGGTACAAAATTAAATATTCCCTGCTAAAAACATTCAAAATAATAAAGTCCATCATAATATCCAGAAAACACAAACACAGAGGCTTTCACAGTATTTCGGTTTGAGTTAGCCAAAACACAGCCGGATATTTCTGGTTTCATCTAGTCATATCCGGATAAATGGTGTGGAATTCGTATGCAATGGACCGAGAAAATCACAGTAAAAATTGGTTTGGAGAAAAGCAAAGTGTTTTCGTTAGGCAAGTGCATAAAATGTCATCTATACAAACAGAAATATCATGTTTGTTTGCCGCAGTTCCTCTAGATTTCTCCCTTGAAAATACAAATATGTACAGCTGGTGTCTCCATGCAGAACCAATTAGTTTTTCCAAGTACAAAATTAAATGTTCCATGAAAAAAAAAACATTGAAAAATATGAAGTCCATGGATAATATCAGGAATATACAAACACAGAGGCTGTAGCAATATCTGTGATTGAGTTAGCCAAACACAACATATATTTCTGGTTTCATCCAGTCATATCCGGACAAACTGGTGTGGAATTCGTATGCAATGGACCGAGAAAATCACAGTAAAAATGGTTTTGGAGAAAAGCAAATCTTTTCGTTAGGCAAGTAGATTAAATATCTTCGATACAAACAGAAATATCTTGTTTGTTTGCCAAAATTCCTCTAGCTATCTCCCTGGAAAATACGAATGTGTAATGCTGTTGTCTCCATGTGGAACGAATTAGTGTTTCGAAGCACAAAAAAAAATGTTCCCCGAAAAAAAAACATTCAAAACAATAAAGTCCACCGATAATATCCAGAAGAAACAAACGCATTCAAAAAAATAAACTCCGTGGATAATATCAGGAATACACAAAACAGAGGCTGTAGCAATATCTGGGATTGAGTTAGCCGAAACACAACCGGATATTTACGTAAACATCCAGATATTTCCGGACAAACTGGTGTGGAATTCGTATGCAATGGTCCCAGAAAATCACAGTAAAAATGGTTTTGGAGACAAGCAAAATCTTTTCGTTAGCCAAGTGCATAAAATGTCATCTATACAAACAGAAATATCATGTTTGTTTGCCACAGTTCCTCTAACTTTCTCCCTAGAAAATACGAATGTGTAGAGCTGGTGTCTCCATGTGGAAACAATTAGTGTTTCCAAGCACAAAATTAAATGTTCCCTGAAAAAAAAAACATAAAAAACAATAAAGTCTGTGGATAATATCAGGAATACACAAACACAGAGGCGGTAACAATAGCTGGGATTGAGTTAGCCAAAACACAACTGGATATTTCCGGTTTCATCCAGTCATATCCGGAGAAAGTGGTGTGGAATTCATATGCAATGGACCGAGGAAATTACAGTAAAATTGGTTTTGGAAAAAAACAAAGTCTTTGTGTTAGGCAAGTGAATAAAATGTCATCTATACAAACAGAAAGATCATTTTTGTTTGCAGCAGTTCCTCTAGCATTCTCCCTAGAAAATACGAATGTGTAGAGCTGGTGTTGCATTATGAACCTATTTGTGATTCAATGGTACAAAATTAAATGTTCCCTGATAAAAACATTCAAAACAATAAGTTCCTCGATAATATCCAGAAAACACAAACACAGAGGATGTAGCAATATTTCGGATTGAGTTAACCAAAACACAACCTGATATTTCTGCTTTCATCCAGTCATATCCGGAGAGACTGGTGTGGAATTCGTATGCAATGGACCGAGATAATCACAGTAAAATTGGTTTTGGAGAAAAGCAAAGTCTTTTTGTTAGGTAAGTGCATAAAATGTCATCTATACATACAGAAATATCATGTTTGTTTGCCGCAGTTCCTCTAGGTTTCTCCGTAGAAAATACGAATGTGTAGAACTGGTGTCTCCATGTGGAACCAATTACTGTATCCAAGCTCAAAATAAAATGTTCCCCAATAAAAAACATTCAAAACAATAAAGTCTGTTGATAATATCCAGAAAACACAAACACAGAGGCTGTAGCTATATCTGGGATTGAGTTAGCCAAAACAAAACCGGATATTTCCGGTTTCATCCAGTCATATCCCGACAAAGTGGTGTGGAATTCGAATGTCATGGACCTTGAAATTCAGAGTAAAAATGGTTTTGGAGAAAAGCAAATTTTTTTCGTTAGGCAAGTGCATAAAATGTCAACCATACAAAAATTAATATCATGTTTGTTTGCTGCAGTTCCTTTAGCTTTCTCCCTAGAAAATAAGAAAATGTAGAGCTGGTGTTCCCATGATGAACCAATTAGTTTTTCCACGGTACAAAATTAAATGTTCCATGATAAAAACCTTCAAAACAATAAGTCCCTCGATAATATCCAGAAAACAGAAACACAGAGGCTTTCATAATATTTTGTATTGAGTTAACCAAAACACAACCGGATATTTCTGGTTTCATCCAGTCATATCCGTACAAACTGGTGAGGAATTCGTATGCAATGGACCGAGAAAATCACAGTAAAAATGGTTTTGGATAAAAGCAAAGTCTTTTCATTAGGCAAGTGCATAATATGTTATCTATACAAACAGAAATAGCATGTTTGAGTGCCGCAGTTCCTCTAGCTTTCTCCGCAGAAAATACGAATGTGTAGAGCTGGTGTCTCCTTGTGGAACGAATTAGTGTTTCTACGGTACACAACTAAATATTCCCCAATAAAAAACACTAAAAACAATCAAGTCTGTGGATAATATCAGGAATACACAAACACAGAGGAGGTAACAATATCTGGGATTGAGTTAGCCAAAACAAAATCGGATATTTCTGGTTTCATCCAATCATATCCGGACAAAGTGGTATGGAATTCATATGCAATGGAACGAGAAAATCACAGTAAAAATGGTTTTGGAGAAAAGCAAAGTCTTTACATTAGACAAGTGCATAAAATGTCATCTAGACAGACAAACAGAAATATCATGTTTGTTTGCCGCAGTTCCTCTAGCATTCTCCCTAGAATATACGAATGCCTAGAGCTGGTGTTCCCATGATGAAGCAATTAGTGTTTCAACGGTACAAAATGAAATGTTCCCTGATAAAAACATTGAAAACAATAAAGACCATCGATAATATCCAGAAAAAACAAACACAGAGGCTTTCACAATAATTCGGATTGAGTTAGCAAAGCACAACGGGATATTTCTGTTTTCATCCAGTCATATGCAGAAAAACTGGTGCAGAATTTGTGTGCAATGGACCAAGAAAATCACAGTAAAAATGGTTTTGGAGAAAAGTAAAGTCTTTTCATTAGGCAAGTACATAAAATGTCATCTACATAAACAGAAATATCATGTTTATTTGCCGCAGTTCCTCTAGCTTTCTCCCTAGAAAATACGAATGTGTAGAGCTGGTGTCCCCATGATGAACCAATTACTGTTTCAATGGTACAAAATTAAATATTCCCTGATAAAAGCATTCAAAACAATAAAGTCCATTGATAACATCCAGAAAACACAAACACAGAGGCTTTCATAATATTTCGGATTGATTTCGCCAAAACACAACCGGATATTTCTGGTTTCATCCAGTGATATTCGGACAAACTGGTGTGGAGTTCATATGCAATGGACCGAGAAAATCCTAGTAAAAACATTTTTGGATAAAAGCAAAATCTTTTTGATAGGCAAGTGCATAAAATGTCGTCTAGACAAACAGAAATATCATGTTTGTTTGCCGCAGTTCCTCTAGCTTTCTCCGTAGAAAATACAAATGTGTAGAGCTGGTGTCTCCATGTGGAACCAATTACTGTATCCAAGCTCAAAATAAAGTGTTCCCCGATAAAAAACATTCAAAACAATAAAGTCCGTTGATAATATCTGGAAACAAAACACAGAGGGTTTCATAATATTTGGGATTGAGTTAGCCAAAACACAACCGGATATTTCTGGTTTCATCCAGTCATATCCGGACAAACTGGTGTGGAATTCCGATGCAATGGACCGAGAAAATCACAGTAAATATGGTTTTGGAGAAAAGCAAAGTCTTTACGTTAGGCAAGTGCATAAAATGTCATCTATACACACAGAAATATCATGTTTGTTTGTCGCAGTTCCTCTAGCATTCTGCCTAGAAAATAAGATTGTTTAGAGCTGGTATCTCCATGTGGAACCAATTACTGTATCCAAGCTCAAAATAAAATGATCCCCGATAAAAAACATTCAAAACAATAAAATACGTTGATAATATCCTAAAACACAAACACAGAGGCTGTAGCAATATCTGGGATTGAGTTAGCCAAAATACAACCGGGTATTTCTGCTTTCATCCAGTCATATCCGGAAAAACTGGTGTGGAATTCGTATGCAATGGACCGAGAAAATCACAGTAAAAACGGTTTTGGAGAAAAGCAAAGTCTTTACGTTAGTCAAGGGCATAAAATGTCAACCATACAAAAAGAAATATCATGTTTGTTTGCTGCAGTTCCTCTAGCTTAATCCCTAGAAAATACAAATATGTAGAGCTGGTGTTCCCATGATGAACAAATTAGTGTTTCTGCGGTAAAAAATTAAATGTTCCCTGATGAAAACATTGAAAACAATAAGTCCCTCGATAATATCCAGAAAACACAAACACAGAGGCTTTCATAATATTTCGGATTCAGTTAGCCAAAACACAACCGGATATTTCTGGTTTCATCCAGTCATATCCGGAGAAAGAGGTGTGCAAATCGTATGCAATGGACCGAGAAAATCCTAGTAAAAATAGTTTTGGAGAAAAGCAAATTCTTTCCGTTTTGCAAGTGCATAAAATGTCATCTCTACAAACAGAAATATCATGTTTGTTTACCGCAGTTCCTCTAGCTTTCTCCGTAGAAAATACGAATGTGTAGAGCTGGTGTCTCCATGTGGAAACAATTAGTGTTTCGCAGCAGAAAATTAAATGTTCCCTTATAAAAAACATTCAAAACAATAAAGTCTGTGGATTTTATCAGGAATACACAAATACAGAGCCTGTAGCAATATCAGGGATTGAGTTAGCCAACACAAAACCGGATATTTCTGTTTTCATCCAGTCATATCCAGAAACTGGTGCGGAAATCGTATGCAATGGACCGAGAAAATCACAGTAAAAATGGTTTTGGAGAAAAGCTAAGTCTTTTCATGTGACAAGTGCATAAAATGCCATCGATACAAAGAGAAATATCGTGTTTGTTTGCCGCAGTTCCTCTAGCTTTTCCCTAGAAAATACGAATGTGTAGATCTGGTGTCTCCATGTGGAAACAATTAGTGTTTCCAAGCACAAAATTAAATGTTCCCTGAAAAAAAAAACATTTAAAACAATAAAGTCTGTGGATAATATCAGGAATACACAAACACAGAGGCTGTAGCCATATCTGGAGTTGAGGTAGCCAAAAAAAAAAAAAAAACGGAGATTTCCATTTTCATCCAGTCAATGCAGACAAAGTGGTGTGGAATTCGTATGCAATGGACCGAGAAAATCACAGTAAAAAAGGTTTTGGAGAAAAGCAAAGTCTTTTCCTTAGGCGAGTAGATAGAATGTCATCTAGACAAACAGAAGTATCATGTTTGTTTGCCACAGTTCCTCTAGCTTTCTCCCTAGAAAATACAAATATGTAGAGCTGGTGTCTCCTTGTGGAACCAATTAGAGTTTCCAAGCTCAAAATGAAATGTTCCTTGATAAAAAACATTCAAAACAATAAAGTCCGTTGATAATATCAAAAAAACACAAACACAGAGGCTGTAGCAATATCTGGGATTGAGTTAGCCAAAACAAAACCGGATATTTCTGGTTTCATCAAGTCATATCTGGAAAAAGTGGTGTGGAATTCGTATGCAATGGACCGCGGAAATCACAGTACAAATGTTTTTGGAGAAAAGGAAAGTCTTTTCTTTAGGCAAGTGCAAAAAATGCCATCTAGACAAACAGAAATATCATATTTGTTTGTTGCAGTTCCTCTAGCTTTCTATCTAGAAAATATGAATATATAGGGCTGGTGTCTCCATGTGGAACCAATTACTGTATCCAAGCTCAAAATAAAATGTTCCCCAATGAAAAACTTTCAAAACAATAAAGTCCTCGATAATATTCATAAAACACAAACACAGAGGCTGTAGCAATATCTGGGATTGAGTTAGCCAAAACAAAACCGGTTGTTTCCAGTTTCATCCCATCATATCCGGACAAACTGGAGTGGAATTCCTATGCAATGGACCGACTTGGTTTTGGACTTGGTTTTGGAGAAAAGCAAAGTCTTTTCGTTTGACAAGTGCATAAAATGTCATCTATAAAAACAGAAATATCATGTTTGTTTGCCGAAGTTCATCCAGCTTTCTCCGTAGAAAATACAAATGTGTAGATCTGGTGTCTCCATGTGGAACCAATTAGAGTTTCCTACCACAAAATCAAATGTTCCCTGATAAAAAACATTCAAAACAATAAAATCCATTGATAATATCAGGAATACAGAAACACAGAGCAGGGAACAATAACTGGGATTGAGTTAGCCAAAACAAAACCGGAGATTTCCGGTTTTATCCAGCCATATCCGGACAAAGTGATGTGTAATTCGTATGCAATCGACCGAGAAAATCACAGTAAAAATTGTTCTGGAGAAAAGCAAAGTGATTTCGATAGGCAAGTGCATAACATGTGATCTATACAAACAGAAATATCATGTATGTTTGCCGCAGTTCCTCTAGCTTTCTCCCAAAAAAAATACAAATTTTAGAGCTGGTGTCTCCTTGTGGAACCAATTATAGTTTCCAGGCAGAAAATGAAATGTTCCTTGAGAAAAAACATTGAAAACAATAAAATAATATCAGGAATACAAAAACAAAGAGGCTGTAGCAATATCTGGGATTGAGTTAGCGAAAACAAAACCGGATATTTCCGGTTTCATCCAGTCATATCCGGACAAACTAGTGTGGAATTCATATGCAATGGACCGAGGTAAAAACAGTCAAAATGGTTTTGGAGAAAAGCAAAGTCTTTTCATTGGGTAAGTGCATCAAATGTCATCTATAAAAACATTAATATCATGTTTGTTTTCCACAGTTCCTCGAGCTTTCTCCATGGAAAATACGAATGTGCAGAGCTGGTGTCTCCATGTTGAACTAATTATTGTATCCAAGCTCAAATTAAAACGTTCCCCGATAAAAAACATTCAAAACAATAAAGTCCATCGATAATATCCAGAAAACACAAACACAGAGGCTGTAGCAATATCTGGGATTGAGTCAGCCAAAACAAAACTGGATATTTCCGGTTTCATCCAGTCATATCCGGACAAAGTGGTGTGGAATTCGTATGCAATGGACCGAGAAAACCACAGTAAAAGCTTTTGGAGAAAAGCAAAGTCTTTTCATTAGGCAAGTAGACAAAATGTCATCTATACAAACAAAAATATCATGTTTGTTTGCTGCAGTTCCTCTAGCTTTCTCCCTAGAAAATACTAATATGTAGTGCTGGTGTCTCCATGTGATACCAATTAGTTTTTCGCAGCACAAAATTAAATGTTCCCTGATAAAAAAACATTCAAAACAATAAAGTCCGTGGATAATATCAGGAATACACAAACACAGAAGCTGTAGCAGTATATGGGATTGAGTTAGCCAAATCAAAACTGGATGTGTCCGGTTTCATCCAGTCATATCCGGACGAAGTGTTGTGGAATTGGTATGCTATGGATCGAGAAAATCACATAAAAATGGTTTTGGAGAATAGGAAAGTCTTTTTGTTAGGCAAGTGCATAAAATGTCATCTAGACAAACATAAATATCATGTTTTTTTGCCAAGTTCCTCTAGATTTCTCACTAGAAAATACGAATGTGTAGAGCTGGTGTCCCCATGATGAACCAATTAGTGTTTCTACGGTAAAAATTAAATATTCCCTGATGAAAACATTCTTAACCATAAAGTCCATCGAAAATATCCAGGAAACACAAACACAGAGGCTGTAGCAATATCTGGGATTGAGTTAGCCAAAACAAAACCGGTTATTTCCGGTTTCATCCCGTCATATCCGGAAAAACTAGTGTGGAATTCCTATGCAATGGACCGAGAAAATCACAGTTAACATGGTTTTAGAGAAAAGCAAAGTCTTTTCGTTTGACAAGTGCATAAAATGTCATCTATACAAACAGAAATATCATGTTTGTATGCTGCAGTTCATCCAGCTTTCTCCGTAGAAAATACAAATGTGTAGAGCTGGTGTCTCCATGTGGAACCAATTAGAGTTTCCAACCACAAATTTAAATGTTCCCTGAGAAAAAACATTCAAAACAATAATGTCCGTGGATAATATCAGGAATACACCAACACAGAATCTGTAACAATATCTGGGATTGAGTTAGCCAAAACAAAACCGAATATTTCTGGTTTCATCCACTTATATCCGGACAGTGTGGAATTCGTATGCCATGGCCTGAGAAAATCACAGTACCAACGGTTTTGAGAAAAGCAAAGTCTTTTCGTTAGACAAGTGCATAAAGTGTCATCGATACAAATAGAAATATCTTGTTTGTTTGCGCAGTTCCTCTAGCTTTCTCCTTAGAAAATACAAATGTGTAGAGCTGGTGTCTCCATGTGGAACCAATTACTGTATCCAAGCTGAAAATAAAATGTTCCCCGATAAAAAACATTCAAAACAATAAAGTCCGTTGATAATATCAGGAATACAGAAACACAGAGGCGGTAAAAATATCTGGGATTGAGTTAGCCAAAAAAAAACGGGGATTTCTGGTTTCATCCAGTCATATCTGGAAAAAGTGGTGTGGAATTCGTATGCAATGGACCAAGAAAATCACAGTAAAAAAGGTTTTGGAGAAAAGCAAAGTCTTTTCCTTAGGCGAGTAGATAGAATGTCATCTAGACAAACAGAAATATCATGTTTGTTTGCCGCAGTTCCTCTAGCTTTCTCCCTAGAAAATACAAATATGTAGAGCTGGTGTCTCCTTGTGGAACCAATTAGAGTTTCCAAGCACAAAATGAAATGTTCCTTGATAAAAAACATTGAAAACAATAAAGTCCGTTGATAATATCCAGAAAACACAAACACAGAGGCTGTAGCAATATCTGGGATTGAGTCAGCCAAAACAAAACCGGAGATTTCAGGTTTCATCCAGTCATATCCGGACAAACTGGTGTGGAATTCTTATGCAGTGGACTGAGGAAATCACAGTACAAATGGTTTTGGAGAAAAGCAAAGTCTTTTCTTTAGGCAAGTGCAAAAAATGCCATCTAGACAAACAGAAATATCATGTTTGTTTGCTGCAGTTCCTCTAGCTTTCTACCTAGAAAATACGAATATGTAGGGCTGGTGTCTCCATGTGGAACCAATTACTGTATCCAAGCTCAAAATAAAATGTTCCCCAATAAAAAACTTTCAAAACAATAAAGTTCTCGATAATATCCATAAAACACAAACACAGAGGCTGTAGCAATATCTGGGATGGAATTAGCCAAAAAAAGCCGGTTGTTTCCAGTTTCATCCCATCATATCCGGACAAACTGGAGTGGAATTCCTATGCAATGGACCGAGAAAATCACAGTTAACATGGTTTTGGAGAAAAGCAAAGTCTTTTCGTTAGGCAAGTGCATAAAATGTCATCTATACAAACAGAAATATCATGTTTGTTTGCCGAAGTTCATCCAGCTTTCACCGTAGAAAATACAAATGTGTAGATCTGGTGTCTCCATGTGGAACCAATTAGAGTTTCCTACCACAAAATTAAATGTTCCCTGATAAAAAACATTCAAAACAATAAAATCCATTGATAATATCAGGAATACATAAAAACAGAGGCGGGAACAATATCTGAGATTGAGTTAGCCAAAACAAAACCGGAGATTTCCGGTTTCATCCATTTATCCGTACAAAGTGATGTGGAATTCATATGCAATGGACCGAGAAAATCACAGTAAAAATTGTTCTGGAGAAAAGCAAAGTGATTTCGTTAGGCAAGTGCATAACATGTGATCTATACAAACAGAAATATCATGTATGTTTGCCGAGGTTCCTCTAGCTTACTCCCAAAAAAATACAAATTTTAGAGCTGGTGTCTCCTTGTGGAACCAATTAGAGTTCCAAGCACAAAATGAAATATTCCTTGAGAAAAAACATTCAAAACAATAAAGTCCGTGGATAATATCAGGAATACAAAAACAAAGAGGCTGTAGCAATATCTGGGATTGAGTTAGCGAAAACAAAACCGGATATTTCCGGTTTCATCCAGTCATATCCAGACAAACTAGTGTGGAATTCGTATGCAATGGACCGAGGTAATCACAGTCAAAATAGTTTTGGAGAAAAGCAAAGTCTTTTCTTTGGGTAAGTGCATTAAATGTCATCTATAAAAACAGAAATATCATGTTTGTTTGCCGCAGTTCCTCTAGCTTTCTGCATAGAAAATACGAATGTGCAGAGCTGGTGTCTCCATGTTGAACTAATTATTGTATCCAAGCTCAAAATAAAATGTTCCCCGATAAAAAACATTCAAAACAATAAAGTCCGTCGATTATATCCAGAAAACACAAACACAGAGGCTGTAGCAATATCTGGGATTGAGTCAGCCAAAACAAAACTGGATATTTCCGGTTTCATCCAGTCATATCCGGACAAAGTGGTGTGGAATTCGTATGCAATGGACCGAGAAAACCACAGTAAAAGCTTTTGGAGAAAAGCAAAGTCTTTTCATTAGGCAAGTAGACAAAATGTCATCTATACAAACAGAAATATCATGTTTGTTTGCTGCAGTTCCAATAGCTTTCTCCCTAGAAAATACGAATATGTAGAGCTGGTGTCTCCATGTGGAACCAATTAGTTTTTCGCAGCACAAAATTAAATGTTCCCCGATAAAAAACATTCAAAAGAATAAAGTCCATCGATAATATCAAGGAAACACAAACACAGAGGCTGTAGCAATATCTGGGATTCTGTTAGCCAAAACAAAACCGGTTATTTCCGGTTTCATCCTGTCATATCCAGACAAACTGGTGTGGAATTCCTATGCAATGGACCGAGAAAATCACAGTTAACATGGTTTTGGAGAAAAGCAAAGTCTTCGTTTGACAAGTGCGTAAAATGTCATCTATACAAACAGAAATATCATGTTTGTTTGCCGCCGTTCCTCTAGGTTTCTCCGTAGAAAAAACAAATGTGTAGAGCTGGTGTCTCCATGTGGAACCAATTAGAGTTTCCAACCACTAAATTAAATGTTCCCTGATAAAAAACATTCAAAACAATAAAATCCATGGATAATATCAGGAATACACCAACACAGAATCTGTAACAATATCTGGGATTGAGTTAGCATAAACAAAACCGGAGATTTCAGGTTTCACACAGTCATATCCGGACAGTGTGGAATTCGTATGCAATGGCCTGAGAAAATCACAGTGCAAACGGTTTTGAGAAAAGCAAAGTCTTTTCGTTAGGCAAGTGCATAAAATGTCATCTATACAAACATATATCAGGTTTGTTTGCCGCAGTTCCTCTAGCTTTCTCTGTAGAAAATATGAATGTGTAGATCTGGTGTCTCCATTTGGAACCAATTAGAGTTGCCAAGCACTAAATTAAATATTCCCTAATAAAAATATTCAAAACAATAAAGCCCGTGGATAATATCAGGAATACACAAACACAGAGGCAGTAACAATATCTGGCGTTGAGTTAACCAAAACACAACCGGATATTTCTGGTTTCATCCAGTCATATCCGCACAAACTGGTGTGGAATTCGTATGCAATGGACCGAGAAAATCACAGTAAAAATTGTTCTGGAGAAAAGCAAAGTGATTTCGTTAGGCAAGTGCATAACATGTGATCCATACAAACAGAAATATCATGTATGTTTGCCGAGGTTCCTCTAGCTTACTCCCAAAAAAATACAAATTTTAGAGCTGGTGTCTCCTTGTGGAACCAATTAGAGTTCCAAGCACAAAATGAAATATTCCTTGAGAAAAAACATTCAAAACAATAAAGTCCGTGGATAATATCAGGAATACAAAAACAAAGAGGCTGTAGCAATATCTGGGATTGAGTTAGCGAAAACAAAACCGGATATTTCCGGTTTCATCCAGTCATATCCAGACAAACTAGTGTGGAATTCGTATGCAATGGACTGAGGTAATCACAGTCAAAATAGTTTTGGAGAAAAGCAAAGTCTTTTCGTAAGGCAAGTGCATAAAATGTCACCTACACAAACAGAAATACCATGTTTGTTTGACGCAGTTCCTCTAGCTTTCTCCCTATAAAATACGAATATATAGAGCTGGTGTCTCCATGTGGAACCAATTAGTGTTTCCAAGCACAAAATTCAATGTTCCCTGATAAAAAACATTTAAATCAATAAAGTCCGTGGATAATATCCAGAAAACACAAACACAGAGGCTGTCGCAAGATGTGGGATTGAGGTAGGCAAAACACAATTGGATATTTCTGGTTTCATCCAGTCATATATGGACAAAGTGGTGTGGAATTCATATGCAATGGACACAGACAATCGCAGTAAAAATGGTATTTGAGAAAAGCAAAGTGTTTCTGTTAGGCAAGTGTATAAAATGTCATCTATACAAACAGAAATATCATGTTTCTTTGCCGCAGTTCCTCTTGCTTTCTCCCTAGAAAATACGAATGTGTAGAGTCGGTGTCTCCATGTGGAACCAATTAGTGTATCCAAGCACAAAATTAAATGTTTCCTTATAAAAAACACTTAAAATAATAAAGTTCCTCGATAATATCCAGAAAACACAAACACAGAGGCTGTCGCAATATGTGGGATTCAGTTAGCCAAAACACAACCGGATATTTCTGGTTTCATCCTATCATGTCCTGACAAAGTTGTGTGGAATTCATATGCAATGGACTGGGAACATCACAGTAAAAATGGTTTTGAAGAAAAGCAAAGTTTTTCGTTACGCACGTGCATAAAATGTCACCTATCCAAACAGAAATATCAGGTTTGCTTGCTGTAGTTACTCTAGCTTTCTCCCTAGACAATACGAATGTGTAGAGCTGGTGTCTCCATGTGGAACCAATTAGTGTTTCCAAGCACAAAATTCAATTTTCCCTTATAAAAAACTTTTAAAACAATAAAGTCCGTCGATAATATCCAGAAAATACAAACACAGAGACTGTCGCAACATGTGGGATTTTGTTAGCCAAAACACAAACGGATATTTCTGGTTTCATCCAGTCATATCCTGAAAAAGTGATGTGGAATTTGTATGCAATCAACCGGGAACATCACAGTAAAAAAGTTTTTGAAGAAAAGCAAAGTATTTCCGTCAGGCAAATGCATAAAATGTCACCTATACAAACGGAAATATCATGTTGTTTGCCGCAGTTCCTCTTGCTTTGTCCCTACAAAATACGAATGTGTAGAGCTGGTGTCTCCATGTGGAACCAAATAGTGTTTCCAAGCAGAAAATTAAATGTTCCTTGATAAAAAACATCCAATAAAATAAAGTCGTCGATAAAATCCAGAAAACACAAACACAGTGGCTCTCGCAAAATGTGGGATTGAGTTAGCCAAAACACAACTGGATATTTCTGGTTTCATCCAGTCATATCCTGACAAACTGGTATGGAATTCCTATGCAATGGACCGAGAAAATCACAGTAAAATGGTTTGGAGAAAAGCAAAGTCTATTCGTTTGGCAAGTGCATAAAACGTCATCTATTCAAACAGAAATATCATGTTTGTTTGCCACAGTTCCTTCAGTTTTCTCCCTAGAAAATATGAATGTGTAGAGCTGGTTCTCCATGTGGAACCTATTAGTGTTTCTACGGACAAAATTAAATGTTCCCTGATAAAAACATTCAAAACAATAAAGCCTGTTGATAATATCCAGAAAATATTATCACAGTGCCTGTAGCAATATCTGGGATTGAGTTAGCCAAAACACAACCAGATAATTCTGGTTTCGTCCAGTCATATCTGTACAAAGTGGTGTGGAATTCGTATGCAATGGACCGAATAAATCACAGTAAAATGGTTTTGGAGAAAAGCAAAGTCTATTCATTGAGCAAGTGCATAAAATGTCATCTATACAAACAGAAATATCATGTTTGTTTGCCGCAGTTCCTCTAGCTTTCTCCCTAGAAAATACGAATGTGTAGAGCTGGTGAACCAAGTGGAGTCAAGTAGTGATTCTACAGTATAATATTAAATGTTCCATGATAAAAAACATTCAAAACAAAAAGTCCGTTGATAATATCCGGAAAACACAACCACAGAGGCTGTAGCAGTATCTGGGATTGAGTTAGCCGAAACACAACCGGATATTTCTGTTTTCAGCCAGTCATATCCTGACAAACTGGTATGGAATTCCTATGCAATGGACCGAGAAAATCACAGTAAAATGGTTTGGAGAAAAGCAAAGTCTATTCGTTTGGCAAGTGCATAAAACGTCATAAAACGTTTGAGTTAGCCAAAACACAACCGGATATTTCTGGTTTCATCCAGGCATATCTGGACAATGCGGTGAGGAATTTGTATGCAGTTGACCGAGAAAATCACAGTAAAATGGTTTTGGAGAAAAGCAAATTCTTTTCTTTAGGCAAGTGCATAGAATGTCATCTATACAAAGAGTAATATCATGTTTGTTTGCTGCAATTCCTCTAGCTTTCTTCCTAGAAAATATGAATGTGTAGAGCTGGTGTCTGCATGTCGTACCAATTAGTGTTTCTATGAGGGAAAAATAAATGTTTCCTGATAAAAACAATCAAAACAATAAAGTCCATTAATAATATCCGGAAAACAAAAACACAGAGGGTGTCGCAATATCTGGGATTTAGTTAGCCAAAACACAACGGGATATTTCTGGGTTCATCCAGTCATATCCGGACAAATTGGGGTAGAATTCATAAACAATAGACCGAAAAATCACAGTAAATACGGTTTTGGAGAAAAGGAAAGTCTTTTCTTTTTTTTTTTTATTTTTGACAGGCAGAGTGGACAGTGAGAGAGAGACAGAGAGAAAGGTCTTCTGTTTGCCGTTGGTTCACCCTCCAATGGCCGCCGCGGTAGTGCGCAGCGGCCGGCACACCGCACTTTTCTGATGGCAGGAGCCAGGTGCTTGTCCTGGTCTCCCATGGGGTGCAGAGCCCAAACACTTGGGCCATCCTCCACTGCACTCCCTGGCCACAGCAGAGAGCTGGCCTGGAAGAGGGGCAACCGGGACAGGATCGGTGCTCCGACCGGGACTAGAACCCGGTGTGCTGGCGCCGCAAGGCGGAGGATTAGCCTGTTGAGCCACGGCGCCCGCCAGCAAAGTCTTTTCATTAAGCAAGTGCATAAAATGTCATCTATACAAACAGAAATATCATGTTTCTTTGGACAGTTCCTCTAGCTTTCTCCCTAGAAAACACGAATGTGTAGAGATTGTATCTCCATGTGGAACCAATTAGTGTTTCAAGCAAAAAATTAAATGTTCACTGATAAAAAACATTCAAAATGATAAAGACCATCGATATTATCCAGAAAACACAAACACAGAGGCTGTCACAATATCTGGGACTGAGTTAGACAAAACACAACCGGATATTTCTGGTTTCATCCATGCATATCCGGACAAAGTGGTATTGAATTCATATACAATGGATCGAGAAAATCACAGTAAAAATTATTTTTCGGAAAAGCAAAGTCTTTCCTTAGGCAAGTGCATAAAATGTCATGTATGCAAACAGATATATCATGATTGTTTGCAGCAGTTCCTCTAGCTTTCTCCCTAGAAAAGACGAATATGTACTGCTGGTGACTCTATGTGGAACCAATTAGAGTTTCTGAGCAGAAAATTAAATGTTCCCTTGTAAAAAACATTCAAAACAATAATTCCATCAATAATATCCAGAAACACAAACACAGATGCTTTCACAATATTTCGGATTCAGTTAACCGAAACACAACCGGATATTTTGGTTTAATTCAGTCATATCTGGAGAAAGTCGTGTGCAATTCGCATGCCATGTACCAATAAAATCAGAGTAAAAATGGTTTTGGAGAAAAGCAAAGTCTTTTCGGTAGGCAAGTGTATAAAATGTCATCTATTCAAACAGAAATATCATGTTTGTTTGCCATAGTTCCTCTAGATTTCTCCCTAGAGAATACGAATTTGCAGAGCTGGTGTCTCCATGTGGAACCAACTAGTGTTTCTATGGTACAAAATTAAATGTTCCCTGAGAAAAAACATTCAAAACAATAAAGTCTGTCGATCATATCCGGAAAATATTATCACAGAGCCTGTAGCAATATCTGGGATTGTGTTAGCCAAAAACACAACCGGATATTTCTGGTTTCATCCAGGCATATCCGGACAAACTTGTGTGGAATTCGTATGCAATGGACTGAGAAAATCACAGTAAAAATCGTTTTGGAGAAAAGCAAAGTCTATTCATTGGGCAAGTGCTTAAAATGTCATCTATACAAACAGAAATATCATGTGTGTTTGCCACAGTTCATCTAGCTTTCTTCCTAGAAAATATGAATGTGTAGAGCTGGTGTCTCCATGTGGAACCAATTAGTGTTTCTATGGTACAAAATTAAGCGTTCCCTTATAAAAAACATTCAAAACAATAAAGTCCATTAATAATATCCAGAAAACACAAACACAGATGCTGTTTCGATATCTGGGATTGAGTTAGCCAAAACTCAACCGGATATTTCTGGATTAATCCAGTCATATCTGGACAAAGTGGTGTGGAATTCGTATATAATGGACTGAAAAATCACAGTAAAAACGGTTTTGGAGAAAAGCAAATTCTTTTCTTTAGACAAGTGCATAAAATGTCATCTTACAAACAGTAATATCATGTTCGTTGCCGCATTACCTCTAGCTTTCTCCCTAGAAAATAAGAATGTGTAGAGCTGGTGTCTCAATGTGGAATCAACAAGTGTTTCCCAGCACAAAATTACATGTTCTCTGATAAACAACATTCAAAACTATAAAGTCCATCAATAATATCCAGAAAACAAAAAACACAGAAGCTTTCACAATATTTCGGATTGAGTTAGTAAAACACAACTGGATATTTCTGGTTTCATCCACTCATACCCGGAGAAAGTGACATGGAATTCGTATGCAATGGACTGATAAAATCAGAGTAAAAATGGTTTTGGAGAAAAGCAAAGTCTTTTCATTAGGCAAGTGCATAAAATGTCATCGATACAAACAGAAATATCATGTTTGTTTACCACAGATCCTCTAGCTTTCTCCCCAGAAAATACGAATGTGTAGAGCTGGTGTCCCCAGGATGAACCAATTAGTGTTTCTACGGTACAAAATGAAATCCTCCATGATAAAAACATTCAAAACAGTAAACTCCATCGATAATATCCAGAAAAAACAAACACAGAGGCTTTCACAATATTTCGGATTGAGTAAGCCAAAACACAACCGGATATTTCTGGTTTCATCCAGTGATATCCAGACAAAGTGGTTTTGAATTCTTATGCAATGGACCGAGAAAATCATAGTAAAAATGGTTTTGGAGAAAAACAAAGTCTTTTCATTAGGCAAGTGGATAAAATGTCAGCTAAACAAACAGAAATATCATGTTTGTTTGTCAGTTCCCCTACCTTTCTTCCTAGAAAATACGAATATGTAGAGCTGGTGTCTCCATGTGGAACCAATTACTGCATCGAAGCTCAAAATAAAATGTTCCCCGATTAAAAACATTCAATACAATAAAGTCCATTGATAATATCCAGAAAAAAGAAACACAGAGGCTGTAGCAATATCTGGGATTGAGTTAGACAAACCAAAATCGGATATTTCCGGTTTCATAGAGTCATATCTGGAGAAACTCCTGTGGAATTCCTATTCAATGGACCAAGAAAATCACAGTAAAATGGTTTTGGAGAAAAGCAAAGTCTTTTTGTTAGGCAAGTGCATAAAATGTCATCTAGACAAACAGAAATATCATGTTTGTTTGCCGCAGTTCCTCTAGCGTTGTCCCTAGATAATACGAATGTTCAGAGCTGGTATCTCTTTGTGGAACCAATTACTGTATCCAAGCTCAAAATAAAATGTTCCCTGGTAAAAAAACATTGAAAACAATAAAGTCCATTGATAATATCCAGAAAACACTTACACAGAGGCTGTAGCAATATGTGGGATTGAGTTAGGCAAAACACTACCGGATATTTCCGGTTTCATCGAGTGATATCCGGTCAAACTGGTGTGGATATCGTATGCAATGTACTGAGAAAATCACAGTAAAAATGGCTTTGGAGAACAGCAAAGTCTTTTCGTTAGGCAAATAGATAAAATATCATCGATACATACAGAAATATCATGTTTGTTTACCGCAGTTCTTCTAGCTATCTCCTTAGATATTATGAATGTTTGAGCTGGTGTCCCCATGATGAACCAATTAGTGTTTCTACGGTACAAAATTAAATGTTCCCTGATAAAAATATTGAAAACAATAAAGCCCATCGATAATATCCAGAAAACACAAACACAGAGGCTGTAGCAATATTTCCGATTGAGTTAGCCAAAACACAACCGGATATTTCTGGTTTCATCCAGTCATATCCAGACAAAGTGGTTTGGAGTTCGTATATAATGGACTGAGAAAATCACAGTAAAAATGGTTTTGGAGAAAAGGAAAGTCACTTCATTAGGCAAGTGCATAAAATGTCATCTATACAAACAGAATTCTCATGTTTGTTTGCCACAGTTCCTCTAGCTATCTCCGTAGAAATTACGAATTTGTAGAGATGGTGTCTCTATTTCGAACCAATTTGTGTTTCCAAGCAAAAAATTAAATTTTCCCTGATAAAAAATATTCAAAACAATAAAGTCCATGGATAATATCCAGAAAAAACAAACACAGAGGCTTTCACATTATTTCGGATTGAGTTAGCCAAAACACAACCGGATATTTCTGGATTCTTCCAGTTATATCCGGACAAAATGGTGTGGAATTCGTATGCAATGGACCGAGAAAATCACAGTAAAAAAGGTTTTGGAGAAAAGCAAAGTCTTTTCGTTAGGCAAGTGCATTAAATGTCATCTACACAAACATAAATGTCATGTTTTCCACAGTTCCTCTAGCTTTCTCCAAAGAAAATACGAATGTGTAGAGCTGGTGTCCCCATGATGAATCTATTAGTGTTTCTACGGTACAAAATGAAATGTTCCCTGATAAAAACATTCAAAACAATAAAGTCCTTCGATAATATCCAGAAAACACAAACACAGAGGCTTTCACAATATTTCGGATTGAGTTAGCCAAAACACAGCCGGATATTTCTTGTTTCTTCCAGTGATATGCGGACAAACTGGTCTGGAATTTGTATGCAATGGACCGAGAAAATCCTAGTAAAAACATTTTTGGAGAACAGCAAAGTCTTTTCTTTAGGAAAATAGATAAAATGTCATCTAGACAAACAGAAATATCATGTTTGTTTACCGCAGTTCCTCTAGCTATCTCCCTAGAAATCACGAATTTGTAGAGATGGTGTCTCCATTTGGAACCAATTTGTATTTCCAAGCAAAAAATTAAATGTTCCCTAATAGAAAACATTCAAAACAGTAAAGTCCATGGATAATATCCGGAAAAAACAAACACCGAGACTGTAGCAATATCTGAGATTGAGTTAGCCAAAACAAAACCGGATATTTCCGGTTTCATCCACTCATATCCGGACAAACTGGTGTGGAACTCGTATAAAATCGACCGAGAAAATCACAGTAAAAATGGTTTTGGAGAGAAGCAAAATCTTTTTGTTAGGAAAGTGCATAAAACGTCATCTAGACAAACAGAAATATCATGTTTATTTGCTGCAGGTCCTCTAGCTTTCTCCCTAGATAATACGAATATGCAGAGCTGGTGTCTCCATGTGGAACCAATTAGTGTTTCCAAGCACAAAATTAAATGTTCCCTTAAAAAAACATTGAAAACAATAAAGTCCGTGGATAATATCAGGAATACACAAACACAGAGGCTGTAGCAATATTTCGCATTGAGTTAGCGAAAACACAACCGGATATTTCCGATTTCATCCAGTCATATCGGGACAACGTGGTGTGGAATTCGTATGCAATGGTCTGAGAAAATCACAGTAAAAATGATTTTGGAGAAAACCAGTCTTTTCTTTAGGCAAGTGCATAAAATGTCATCGATAAAAACAGAAATAACATGATTGTTTGCCGCAGTTCCTCTAGCTATCTCCCTAGAAATTACGAATGTGTAGAGCTGGTGTCACCATTTGGAACCAATTAGTGTTTCCAAGCACAAAATTAAATGTTCCCTGATAAAAAAACATCCAAAACAATAAAGTCCATGGATAATATCCGGAAAACACAAACACAGAGGCTGTAGCAATATGTGGGATTGAGTTAGCCATAACAAAAGCAGATATTTCTGGTTTCATCCAGTCATATCCGTACAAATTGGTGTAGAATTCATATGCAATAGACTGAGAAAATCACAGTACAAATGGTTTTGGAGAAAAGGAAAATCTTTTTATTAGGCAAGTGCATAAAATGTCATCTAGACAACCAGAAATATCATGTTTGTTTGTCAAAGTTCCTCTAGGTTTCTCCCCAGAAAATACGAATGTATAGAGCTGGTGTCCCCATGATGAACCAATTAGTGTTTCTACGGTACAAAATTAAATGTTCCCTGATAAAAATATTGAAAACAATAAAGCCCGTCGATAATATCCAGAAAACACAAACACAGAGGCTGTAGCAATATTTCCGATTGAGTTAGCCGAAACACAACCGGATATTTCTGGTTTCATCCAGTCATATCCAGACAAAGTGGTTTGGAATTCATATTCAATGGACTGAGAAAATCACAGTAAAAATGGTTTTGGAAAAAGGAAAGTCACTTCATTAGGCAAGTGCATAAAATGTCATCTATACAAACAGAATTGTCAAGTTTGTTTGCCACAGTTCCTCTAGCTATCTCCCTAGAAATTACGAATGTGTAGAGCTGGTGTCTCCATGTGGAGGCAATTAGTGTTTCCAAGCAAATAATTAAATGTTCCCTGATAAAAAACATTCAAAAAATAAAGTCCATGGATAATATCCGGAAAACACAAACACCGAGGCTCTAGCAATATCTGGGATTCAGTTATCGAAAACACTACCGGACATTTCCGGTTTCATGCAGTCATATCCGGACAAACTGCTGTGGAATTCGTATGCAATGGACTGAGAAAATCACAGTAAAAATGGTTTTGGAGAACAGCAAAGTCTTTCCATTAGGCATATAGATAAAATATCATCGATACATAGAGAAATATCATGTTTGTTTACGGCAGTTCCTCTAGCTATCTCCCTAGAAATTACGAATGTGTAGAGCTGGTGTCTCCATGTGGAAGCAATTAGTGTTTGCAAGCAAATAATTAAATGTTCCCTGATAAAAAAACAATCAAAACAATAAATTCCATGGATAATATCAGGAAAACACAAACACAGAGGCAGTAGCATTTTCTGGGATTGAGTTAGCCAAAAAAAAAAACCGAATATCTCCGTTTGCATCCAGTCATATCCGGACAAACTGGTGTGGAATTCGTATGCAATGGACCGAGAAAATCACAGTAAAAATGGTTTTGGAGAAAAGCAAAGTCTTTTTGTTAGGCAAGTGCATTAAATGTCATCTACACATACATAAATATCGTGTTTCCCACAGTTCCTCTAGCTCTCTCCCAAGAAAATATGAAGGTGTAGAGCTGGTGTCCGCATGATGAACCAATTAGTGTCTACGCTACAAAATGAAATGTTCCCTGATAAAAATATTGAAAACAATAAAGCCCGTCGATAATATCCAGAAAACACAAACACAGATGCTGTAGCAATATTTTGGATTGAGATAGCCAAATCACAACCGGATATTTCTGGTTTCATCCAGTCATATCCAGACAAAGTGGTTTGGAATTCGTATTCAATGGACTGAGAAAATCACAGTAAAAATGGTTTTGGAGAAAAGGAAAGTCTCTTCGTTAGGCAAGTGCATAAAATGTCATCAATACAAACAGAATTATATTTGTTTGCCACAGTTCCTCTAGCTTTCCCCCAACAAAAACCGAAGGTGTAGAGCTGGTGTCGCCAGGATGAACCAATTAGTGTTTCTATGGTACAAAATGAAATATTCCCTGATAAAAACATTCAAAAGAATAAAGTCCATCGATAATATCCAGAAAACACAAACACAGAGGCTTTCACAATATTTCGGATTGAGTTAGCCAAAATACAACTGGATATTTCTGGTTTCATCCAGGCATATCCAGACAAACTGGTGTGGAATTCGTGTTTGTCAGTTGCTCTATATTTCTCCCTAGAAATACGAAAATGTAGAGCTGGTGTCTCCATGTGGAACCAATTACTGTATCCAAGCTCAAAATAAAATGTTCCCTGGTAATAAAACATTCAAAACAATAAAGTCCATTGATAATATCCAAAAATCACAAACACAGAGGCTGTAGCAATACCGCGGATTGAGTTAGCCAAAACACAACCGGATATTTCTGGTTTCATCCAGTCATATCTGGACAAACTGCAATGGACCGAGAAAATCACAGTAAAATGGTTTTGGAGAAAAGCAAAGTCTTTTCGTTAGGCAAGTGCATAAAATGTCATCTATACAAACAGAAATATCATATTGTTTGCCGCAGTTCCTCGAGCTTTCTCCCTAGAAAATGCAAATATGTAGAGCTAGTGTCTCCATGTGGAACCAGTTAGTGTTTCCAAGCTGAAAATGAAATGTTCCCTGATAAAAAACATTCAAAACAATAAAGTCCGTGGATAATATCAGGAATACGCAAACACAGAGGCTGTAGCAATATCTGGGATTGAGTTAGCCAAAACACAACCGGATATTTCTGGTTTCATCCTGTCTTATCCGGACAAAGTGGTGTGGAATTCGTATTCACTGGACCGAGAAAATCAGAGTAAAAGTGGTTTTGGAGAAAAGCAAAGGCATTTCGTTAGGCAAGTGTATAAAATGTCATCTATACAAACAGAAATATGATGTTTGTTTGCCGCAGTTCCTCTTCTTTCTCTGTTGAAAATACGAATGTGTAGAGCTGGTGTCTACATGCTGAAACATTTATTGTTTCAACGGTACAAAATTAAATGTTCCCTGATAAAAAACATTCAAAACAATAGTGTCTGTGGAAAATATCAGGAATGTACAAACACAGATGCTGTAGCAATATTTTGGATTGAGTTAGCCAAAACACAACCGGATATTTCCGGTTTCATCCTGTCTTATCCGGACAAAGTGGTGTGGAATTCGTATGCAATGGACCGAGAAAATCACAGTAAAAATGGTTTTGGAGAACAGCAAAGTCTTTTCGTTAGGCAAGTGCATAAAATGTCATCGATAAAAACAGAAATATCATGTTTGTTTACCGCAGTTCCTCTAGCTATCTCCCTAGAAATAACGAATGTGTAGAGCTGGTGTCTCCATGTGGAACCAATTAGTGTTTCCATGCACTAAATTAAATGCTCCCTGATAAAAAACATTCAAAACAATAAAGTCCATGGATAATATCTGGAAAACACAAACACAGATGCTGCAGCAATATTTCGGATTGAGTTAGCCAAAACACAACCCGATAATTCTGGTTTCATCCAGTCATATCCGGACAAAGTGGTTTTGAATTCTTATGCAATGGATCGAGAAAATCACAGTACAAATGGTTTTGGAGAAAAGCAAAGTCTTTGCATTAGGTAAGTGCATAAAATTTCAGCTATACAAACAGAAATATCATGTTTGTTTGTCAGTTCCTCTACCTTTCTTCCTAGAAAATACGAATATGTAGAGCTGGTGTCTCCATGTGGAACCTATTACTGTATCCAAGCTCAAAATTAAATGTTCCCCGTTAAAAAACCTTCAAAACAATAAAATGCATTGATAATATTCAGAAAAAACAAACACAGAGGCTCTAGCAATATCTGGGATTCAGTTAGCCACACTAAACCGGATATTTCCGGTTTCATCCAGTAATGTACGGAGAAACTCCTTTGGAAATCCTATGCAATGGACCGAGAAAATCACAGTAAAAAAGGTTTTGTAGAAAAGCAAAGTCTTTTCGTTAGGCAACTGCATAAAATGTCATCTAGACAAACAGAAATATCATGTTTGTTTGCCGCAGTTCCTCGAGCTTTCTCCCTAGAAAATACAAATATGTAGAGCTAGTGTCTCCATGTGGAACCAATTAGTGTTTCCAAGCGAAAAATAAAATGTTCCCTGATAAAAGCATTCAAAACAATAAAGTCCGTGGATAATATCCGGAAAACACAAACACATAGGCTGTAGCAATATCTGGGATTGAGTTTGCCAAAACACAACCGGATATTTCTGGTTTCATCCAGTCATATCCGGACAAAGTGGTGTGGAATTGGTATGCAATGGTCTGAGAAAATCAGAATAAAAATGGTTTTGGAGAAAAGCAAAGTCTTTTCATTAGGGAAGTGCATAAAATGTCATATGTACAAATAGAAATATCAAGTTTGTTTGCCGCAGTTTTCTACCTAGGAAATACGAATCTGTAGAGCTGCTGTCCCCATGATGAACCAATTAGTTTTTCCAAGCTCAAAATAAAATGTTCCCTGAAAAAACATTCAAAACAATAAAGTTCATCGATAATATCCAGAAAAAACAAACAGAGAGGTTTTCAAAATATTTCGGATTGAGTTAGCCTAAACACAACCCGATATTTCTGGTTTCATCCAGTCATATGCGGACAAACTGGTGTAGAATTCCTATGCAATGGACTGAGAAAATCATAGTAAAAATGGTTTTGGAGAAAAGCAAAGTCTTTTCGTTAGGCAACTGCATAAAATGTCATCTATACAAACAGAAATATCAGCTATGTTTGCCGCAGTTCCTCTAGCTTTCTACCTAGAAAATAATAATATGTAGAGCTGGTGTCTCCATGTGGAACCAATTAATGTATCCAAGCTCAAAATAAATTGTTTCCCGATAAAAAACATTCAAAAAAATAAAGTCCATTCGTAAATCCAGAAAAGACAAACACAGATGCTTTCACAATATGACGGATTGATTTAGCCAAAACACAACCGGCTATTTCTGGTTTCATCCAGTCATATCCGGACAAACTATTGTGGAATTAGAATGCAATGGACTGAGAAAATCAGAGTAAAAACGGTTTTGGATAAAAGCAAGGTCTTTTCATTAGGCAACAGCATAAAATGTCATCTACACATAGAAATACCATGTTTGTTTGCAGCAGTTCCTCTAGCTATCTCCCTAGAAATTACGAATGTGTAGAGCTGGTGTCCCCATGATGAACCAATTAGTGTTTCCAAGCACAAAATTAAATATTCCCTGATAAAAAACATTCAAAACAATAAAGTCCGTGGATAATATCAGGAACAGACAAACACAGAGGCTGTAGCAATATCTGGGATTGAGTTAGCCAAAACAAACCCGGATATTTCTGGTTTCATCCAGTCATATCTGGACAAACTGGTGTGGAATTCGTATGCAATGGTCCGAGAAAATCACAGTAAAAATGATTTTGGAGAAAAGCAGACTTTTCTTTAGGCAAGTGCATAAAATGTCATCGATAAAAACAGAAATAACATGATTGTTTGCCGCAGTTCCTCTAGCTATCTCCCTAGAAATTACGAATGTGTAGAGCTGGTGTCACCATTTGGAACCTTTAGTGTTTCCAAGCACAAAATTAAATGTTCCCTGATAAAAAACATCCAAAACAATAAAGTCCATGGATAATATCCGGAAAACACAAACACAGAGTTTTTCACAATATTTCGGATTGAGTTAGCCAAAACACAACCGGTATTTCTGGTTTCATCCAGTCATATCCGGACAGACTGGTGTGGAATTCGTATGCAATGGACCGAGATAATCACAGTAAAATTGGTTTTGGAGAACAGCAAAGTCTTTTTGTTAGGTAAGTGCATAAAATGGCATCTATACAAACAGAAATATCAAGTTTGTTTGCCGCAGTTCCTCTAGCTTTCTCCCTAGAAAATATGAATGTGTAGAGCTGCTGTCCCCATGATGAACCAATTAGTGTTTCCAAGCTGAAAATAAAATGTTGCCGATAAAAAACATTCAAAACAATAAAGTCCATTGATAATATCCAGAAAACACAAATACAGAGGCTGTAGCAATATTTTGGATTGAGTTAGGCAAAAAAGAACAGGATATTTCTGGTTTCATTGAGTCATGCCCGGACAAACTGGTGTGGAATTCGAATGCAATGGACCGAGAAAATCACAGTAAAAATGGTTTTGGAAAAAAGCAAAGTCTTTTCGTTAGGCAAGTGCATAAAATGTCATCTACACAAACATAAATATCATGTGTGCCACAGTACCTCTACCTTTCTCCCTAGAAAATATGAATGTGTAGAGCTGGTATCCCATGATGAACCACTTAGTGTTTCTTTGGTACAAAAATAAATGTTCCCTGATAAAAATATTCAAAACAATAAAGTCCATCGATAATATTCAGAAAACACAAACACAGAATCTTTCACAATATTTTGGATTGAGTTAGCCAAAACACAGCCGGATATTTCTGGTTTCTTCCAATAATATCCGGACAAAGTGGTTTGGAATTCGTATGCAATGGACCGAGAAAATCACAGTAAAAATGGTTTTGGAGAAAAGCAAAGTCTTTTCGTTAGGCAAGTGCATAAAATGTCATCTACACAAACATAAATATCATGTGTGCCACAGTACCTCTAACTTTCTCCCTACAAAATACGAATGTGTAGAGCTGGTATCCCATAATGAACCATTTACTGTTTCTTCGGTACAAAAATAAATGTTCCCTGATAAAAATATTCAAAACAATAAAGTCCATCGATAATATCCAGAAAACACAAACACAGAGGCTTTCACAATATTTTGGATTGAGTTAGCCAAAACACAGCCGGATATTTCTGGTTTCTTCCAATAATATCCAGACAAATTGGTTTGGAATTCATATGCAATGGACCGAGAAAATCACAGTAAAAAAGTTTTGGAGAAAAGCAAAGTCTTTTCGTTAGGCAAGTGCATAAAATGTCAACTATACAAACAGAAATATCATCTTTGTTTGCCACAGTTCCTGGAGCTTTCTCCCTAGAAAATACAAATATGTAGAGCTAGTGTCTCCATGTGGAACCAATTAGTGTTTCCAAGCTCAAAATAAAATGTTCCCTGATAAAAAACATTCAAAATAATAAAGTCCGTGGATAATATCCGGAAAACACAAACACAGATGCTGTAGCAATATCTGGGATTGAGTTAGCCAAAACACAACTGGATATTTCTGGTTTCATCCAGTCATATCCGGACAAATTGGTGTGGAATTGGTATGCAATGGGCTGAGAAAATCAGAATAAAAATTGTTTTGGAGAAAAGCAAAGTCTTTTCGTTAGGGAAGTGCATAAAATGTCATATGTACAAATAGAAATATCAAGTTTGTTTGCCGCAGTTCCCCTAGCTTTCTACCTAGGAAATACGAATCTGTAGAGCTGCTGTCCCCATGGTGAACCAATCATTGTTTCCAAGCTCAAAATTTAATGTTTCCTGATAAAAACATTCAAAACAATAGAGTCCATCGATAATATCAAGAAAAAAAAAAACAGAGAGGTTTTCAAAATATTTCGGATTGAGTTAGCCTAAACACAACCCGATGTTTCTGGTATCATCCAGTCATATGCGGACAAACTGGTGTAGAATTCCTATGCAATGGACTGAGAAAATCATAGTAAAAATGGTTTTGGAGAAAAGCAAAGTCTTTTCGTTAGGCAACTGCATAAAATGTCATCTATACAAACAGAAATATCAGCTATGTTTGCCGCAGTTCCTCTAGCTTTCTACCTAGAAAATAATAATACGTAGAGCTGGTGTCTCCATGTGGAACCACTTAATGTATCCAAGCTCAAAATAAATTGTTTCCCGATAAAAAACATTCAAAACAATAAAGTCCATTCATAATATCCAGAAAACACAAACACAGATGCTTTCACAATATTTCGGATTGAGTTATTCAAAACACAGCCTGATATTTCTGGTTTCATCCAGTCATATCCGGACAAACTGGTGTGGAATTCATATGCAATGGACTGAGAAAATCACCGTAAAAATGGTTTTGGAAAAAGGCAACTGCATAAAATGTCATCTACACAAACATAAATATCATGTTTGTTTGCCGCAGTTCCTCTAGCTTTCTACCTAGAAAATAATAATACGTAGAGCTGGTGTCTAAATGTGGAACCAATTAATGTATCCAGCTCAAAATAAAATGTTCCCCGATAAAAAACATTCAATACATTAAAGTCCATTGATAATATCCGGAAAACACAGAGAGGCTGTAGCAATATCTGGGATTGAGTTAGCCAAAACAAAACCGGATATTTCAGGTTTCATCCAATCATTTTCGGACAAATTGGTGTGCAATTTGTATGCAATGGACCGAGAAAATCACAGTACATATGGTTTTTGAGAACAGCAAAGTCTTTTCGTTAGGCAAGTGCATAAAATGTCATCAATACAAACAGAAATATCATGTTTGTTTGTCGCAGTTCCTCTAGCTTTCTCCCTAGAAAATACGAATGTGTAGAGCTGGTGTCCCGATCATGAACCAATTAGTGTTTCCAAGCACAAAATGAAATGTTCCCTGATAAAAAACATTCAAAACCATAAAGTCCATCGGTAATATTCAGAAAACACAAACACAGAGGCTTTCACAATATTTCGGATTCAGTAAGCCAAAACACAACTGGATATTTCTGGTTTCATCCAGTCATATCCAGACAAAGTGGTTTGGAATTCATATGCAATGGACCGAGAAAATCAGAGTAAAAATCGTTTTGGAGAAAAGCAAAGTCTTTTCGTTAGGCAAGTGCATAAAATGTCATCGATACAAACAGAAATATCACGTTTGTTTGCCGCAGTTCCTCTAGCTTTCTCCCTAGTAGTACGAATGTTTAGAGCTGGTGTACCCATGATGGACCAGTTAGTATTTCAACAGTACAAAATTAAATGTTCCCTGATAAAAACATTCAAAACAATAAACTCCATCGATAATATCCAGAAAACACAAAATACAGAGGCTTTCACAATATTTCGGATTGAGTTAGTCATAACACAACCGGATATTTCTGGTTTTATCCAGTCATATCCGGACAAAGTGGTGTGGAATTCGTATGCAATGGACTGAGAAAATCACAGTAAAAATGGTTTTGGAGAAAAGCAAAGTCTTTTCGTTATGCAAGTGCATAAATAGTCATCTATACAAACAGAATTATCATGTTTGTTTGCCACAGTTCCTCGAGCTTTCTCCCTAGAAAATAATAATAGGTAGAGCTGGTGTCTCCATGTGGAACCAATTAGTGTTTCCAAGCACAAAATTAAATGTTCCCTGACAAAAATATTCAAAACAATAAAGTCCATCGTTAATATCCAGAAAACACAAACATAGATGCTGCAGCAATATTTCAGATTGAGTTAGCCAAACATAACCGGATATTTCCGGTTTCATCCAGTCATATCTGGACAAAGTGGTTTTGAATTCTTATGCAATGGATCGAGAAAATCAGAGTAGAAATGGTTTTGGAGAAAAGCAAAGTCTTTTCATTAGGCAAGTGCATAAAATGTCATCTATACAAAAAGAAATATCACGTTTGTTTGCCACAGTTCCTCTAGCTTTCTCCCTAGAAAAAAGGAATGTGTAGAGCTGGTATCTCCATGTTTAACCAATTAGTGTTTCCAAGCACAAAATTAAATGTTCCCTGATAAAAACATTCAAAACAATAAAGTCCGTGGATAATATCAGGAATACACAAACACAGAGGCTGTAGCAATATCTGCGATTGAGTTAGCCAAAACAAAACCGGATATTTCCGGTTTCATCCAGTCATATCTGGACAAATTGCTGTGGAATTTGTATGCAATGGACCGAGAAAATCACAGTACATATGGTTTTGGAGAAAGCAAAGTCTTTTCGTTAGGCAAGTGCATAAAATGTCATCAATACAAACAGAAATATCATGTTTGTTTGCCACAGTTCCTCTAGCTTTCCCCCTAGAAAATACGAGTGTGTAGAGCTGGTGTCCCCATGATGAACCAATTGCTGTATCCAAGTTCAAAAAAAAATCTTTCCCAATAAAAAATATTCAAAACAATAAAGTCTGTTGATAATATCCAGAAAACACAAACACATAGGCTGTAGCAATATCTGGGATTGAGTTAGCCAAAACAAAACAGGATATTTCTGGTTTCACCCAGTCATATCTGTACAAACTGGTGTGTTATTGGTATACAATGAATCGGGAAAATCACACTACAAATGGTTTTGGAGAAAAGCAAAATCTTTTCCTTAGCAAGTGCATAAAATATCATCGATACAAACAGAAATATCATGTTTGTTTGCTGCAGTTCCTCTAGCTTTCTCCCTAGAAATACGAATGTTTAGAGCTGGTGTACCCATGATGGACCAATTAGTGTTTCAACGATACAAAATTAAATGTTCCCTGATAAAAACATTCAAAACAATAAACTCCATTGATAATATCCAGAAAACACAAACACAGAAGCTTTCACAATATTTCGGATTGAGTTAGCGAAAACACAACCGGATATTTCTGGTTTCATCAAGTCATATCCGGACAAAGTGTTATGGAATTCGTATGCAATGCTCTTAGAAAATCAGCGTAAAAATGGTTTTGGAGAAAAGCAAAGTCTGCATGAAATGGCATCTATAAAAACAGAAATATCATGTTTGTTTGCCACAGGTCCTCTAGCTTTCCCCCTAGAAAATATGAATATGTAGAGCTGGTGCCTCTATGATTAACCAATTACTGTATGCAAGCTCAAAATAAAATGTTCCCTGATAAAAAACATTCAAAACAATAAAGTCCGTTGATAATATCCAGAAACACAAACACAGAGGCTGTAGCCATATCTGGAATTGAGTTAGCCAAAACAAAACCAGATATTTCCGGTTTCATCCAGTCATATCTGGACAAAGTGGTGTGAAATTCGTATGTAATGAACCAAAATAATTACAGCAAAAATGGTTCTGGAGAAAAGCAAAGTATGTTTGTTAGGCAAGTTCATAAAATGTTATCGATACAAACAGAAATATCATGTTTGTTTGTCACAGTTCCTCTAACTTTCTCCGTAGAAAATACGAATGTGTAGAGCTGGTGTCTCCATGTGGAACCAATTAGTGATTCCAAGCACAAAATTAAACGTCTCCGGATGAAAAACATTCAAAATGAAAAATTCCGTGGATAATAACAGGAAAACACAAACACAAAGGCTGTAGCAATATCTTGGATTGAGTTAGCCAAAATAAAACCGGATATTTGTGGTTTCATCCAGTCATATCTGGACAAAGTGGTGTGGAATTCATGCGCATTGGACAGAGAAAATCACAGTAACAATGGTTTTGGAGAAAAGCAATGTCTTTTCGTTAGGCAAGTGCATAAAATGTCATCAAAACAAACAGAAATATCATGTTTGTTTGCCGCAGTTCCTCTAGCTTTCTCCATAGAAAATACGAATGTGTAGAGCTGGTGTCTCAATGTGGAACCAATTAGTGTTTCTACGGTTAAAAATTTAATGTTCCCTGATAAAAACATTCAAAACAATAAATTCCATTGAGAATATCTTGAAAACACAAACACAAAATCTTTCACAATATTTCGCATTGAGTTAGGCAAAACACAACCGGATATTTCTGGATTCTTCCAGTTATATCCGGTCAAAATGGTGTGGAATTCGTATGCAATGGACCGAGAAAATCACAGTAAAAAAGGTTTTGGAGAAAAGCAAAGTCTTTTCATTAGGCAAGTGCATTAAATGTCATCTACACAAACATAAATATCATGTTTTCCACAGTTCCTCTAGCTTTCTCCAAAGAAAATACGAATGTGTAGAGCTGGTGTCCCCAGGATGAACCAATTAGTGTTTCTACGGTACAAAATGAAATGTTCCCTGATAAAAACATTCAAAACAATAAAGTCCTTCGATAATATCCAGAAAACACAAACACAGAGGCTTTCACAATATTTCGGATTGAGTTAGCCAAAACACAACCGGATATTTCTGGTTTCTTCCAGTGATATGCGGACAAACTGGTCTGGAATTTGTATGCAATGGACCTAGAAAATCCTAGTAAAAACATTTTTGGAGAACTGCAAAGTCTTTTCTTTAGGAAAATAGATAAAATGTCATCTAGACAAACAGAAATATCATGTTTGTTTACCGCAGTTCCTCTAGCTATCTCCCTAGAAATCACGAATTTGTAGAGATGGTGTCTCCATTTGGAACCCATTTGTATTTCCAAGCAAAAAATTAAATGTTCCCTAATAAAAAACATTCAAAACAGTAAAGTCCATGGATAATATCCGGAAAAAACAAACACCGAGGCTGTAGCAATATCTGAGATTGAGTTAGCCAAAACAAAACCGGATATTTCTGGTTTCATCCACTCATATCCGGACAAACTGGTGTGGAACTCGTATAAAATCGACCGACAAAATCACAGTAAAAATGGTTTTGGAGAGAAGCAAAGTCTTTTTGTTAGGAAAGTGCATAAAACGTCATCTAGACAAACAGAAATATCATGTTTATTTGCCTCAGGTCCTCTAGGTTTTTTCCCTAGATAATACGAATATGCAGAGCTGGTGTCTCCATGTGGAACCAATTAGTGTTTCCAAGCACAAAATTAAATGTTCCCTTAAAAAAAAACATTCAAAACAATAAAGTCCGTGGATAATATCAGGAATACACAAACACAGAGGCTGTAGCAATATTTCGCATTGAGTTAGCGAAAACACAACCGGATATTTCCGATTTCATCCAGTCATATCGGGACAACGTGGTGTGGAATTCGAATGCAATGGTCCGAGAAAATCACAGTAAAAATGATTTTGGAGAAAAGCAAAGTCTTTTCGTTAGGCAAGTGCATAAAATGTCATCGATAAAAACAGAAATAACATGATTGTTTGCCGCAGTTCCTCTAGCTATCTCCCTAGAAATTACGAATGTGTAGAGCTGGTGTCACCATTTGGAACCAATTAGGGTTTCCAAGCACAAAATTAAATGTTCCCTGATAAAAAACATCCAAAACAATAAAGTCCATGGATAATATCCGGAAAACACAAACACAGAGGCTGTAGCAATATGTGGGATTGAGTTAGCCATAACAAAAGCAGATATTTCTGGTTACATCCAGTCATATCCATACAAATTGGTGTGGAATTCGTATGCAATAGACTGAGAAAATCACAGTACAAATGGTTTTGGAGAAAAGGAAAGTCTTTTTATTAGGCAAGTGCATAAAATGTCATCTAGACAAACAGAAATATCATGTATGTTTGCAGCAGTTCCTCTAGCTTTGTCCCTAGAAAATACGAATGTGTAGAGCTGGTGTCCCCATGATGAACCAATTAGTGTTTCTACGGTACAAAATTAAATGTTCCCTGATAAAAATATTGAAAACAATAAAGCCCGTCGATAATATCCAGAAAACACAAACACAGAGGCTGTAGCAATATTTCCGATTGAGTTAGCCAAAACACAACCGGATATTTCTGGTTTCATCCAGTCATATCCAGACAAAGTGGTTTGGAATTCGTATTCAATGGACTGAGAAAATCACAGTAAAAATGGTTTTGGAGAAAAGGAAAGTCACTTCATTAGGCAAGTGCATAAAATGTCATCTATACAAACAGAATTATCATGTTTGTTTGCCACAGTTCCTCTAGCTATCTCCCTAGAAATTACGAATGTGTAGAGCCGGTGTCTCCATGTGGAGGCAATTAGTGTTTCCAAGCAAATAATTAAATGTTCCCTGATAAAAAACATTCAAAAAATAAAGTCCATTGATAATATCTAGAAAACACAAACACAGAGGCTCTAGCAATATCTGGGATTCAGTTATACAAAACACTACCGGACATTTCCGGTTTCATGCAGTCATATCGGGACAAAGTTGTGTGGAATTCGTATGCAATGGACTGAGAAAATCACAGTAAAAATGGTTTTGGAGAAAAGCAAAGTCTTTTCCTTTGTCCAGTGCTTAAAATGTCATCGATACAAACAGAAATATCATGTTTGTTTGCCACAGTTCCTCTAGCTTTCTCCCTAGAAATTACGAATGTGTAGAGCTGGTGTCTCCATGTGGAAGCAATTAGTGTTTGCAAGCAAATAATTAAATGTTCCCTGATAAAAAACAATCAAAACAATAAATTCCATGGATAATATCAGGAAAACATAAACACAGATGCTGTAGCATTTTCTGGGATTGAGTTAGCCAAAAAAAAAACCGAATATCTCCGTTTGCATCCATTCATATCCGGACAAACTGGTGTGGAATTCGTATGCAATGCACCGAGAAAATCACAGTAAAAATGGTTCTGGAGAAAAGCAAAGTCTTTTTGTTAGGCAAGTGCAATAAATGTCATCTACACATACATAAATATCGTGTTTCCCACAGTTCCTCTAGCTCTCTCCCAAGAAAATATGAAGGTGTAGAGCTGGTGTCCGCATGATGAACCAATTAGTGTCTACGCTACAAAATGAAATGTTCCCTGATAAAAATATTGAAAACAATAAAGCCCGTCGATAATATCCAGAAAACACAAACACAGAGGCTGTAGCAATATTTTGGATTGAGATAGCCAAAACACAACCGGATATTTCCGGTTTCATCCAGTCATATCCAGACAAAGTGGTTTGGAATTCGTATTCAATGTACTGCGAAAATCACAGTAAAAATGGTTTTGGAGAAAAGGAAAGTCTCTTCGTTAGGCAAGTGCATAAAATGTCATCAATACAAACAGAATTATATTTGTTTGCCACAGTTCCTCTAGCTTTCCCCCTAGAAAATACGAAGGTGTAGAGCTGGTGTCCCCAGGATGAACCAATTAGTGTTTATGATACAAAATGAAATATTCCCTGATAAAAACATTCAAAAGAATAAAGTCCATCGATAATATCCAGAAAACACAAACACAGAGGCTTTCACAATATTTCAGATTGAGTTAGCCAAAATACAACTGGATATTTCTGGTTTCATCCAGGCATATCCAGACAAACTGGTGTGGAATTCGTATGCAATGGACCGAGAAAATCACAGTAAAAATGGTTTTGGAGAAAAGCAAAGCCTTTTCGTTAGGCAAGTGCATAAAATGTCATCTATACAAACAGAAATATCATGTTTGTTTCCTGCAGTTCATCATGCTTTCTCCGTAAATAACCAAAGTGTAGAGCTGGTGTCTCCATGTGGAACCAATTAGTGTTTCCAAGCAAAAAATTAAATGTTCCCTGAAAAAAAAAACATTGAAAAAAATAAAGTCCGTGGATAATATCAGGAATACAAAAAACACAGAGGCTGTAGCAATATTTAGGATTGAGTTAGCCAAAACAGAACAAGATTTTTCTGTCTTCATCCAGTCATATCCAGACAAAGTGGTGTGGAATTCGTATGCAATGGACCGAGAAAATCACAGTTAAAATGGGTTTGGAAAAAAGCAAAGTCTTTTCATTAAGCAAGTGCATATAAGGTCATCTATACAAACAGACATATGATGTTTGTTTGCCACAGTTCCTCTAGGTTTCCCCCTAGAAAATACAAATATGTAGAGCTGGTGTCTCCATGTGGAACCAGTTACTGTATCCAAGCTCAAAATAAAATGTTCCCCGATAAAAAAACATTCAAAATAATAAAGTCTGTGGATAACATGCAGAATAAACAAACACAGTGGTTGTAGTTATATCTGGTATTGAGTTAGCCAAAACAAAACCGGATATTTCAGGTTTCATCCAGAAATATCCGGACAAACTGGTGTGGATTTTGTATGCAATGCACCGAGAAAATCACAGTAAAAAAGGTTTTGGTGAAAAGCAAAGTCTTTTCGTTAGGCAAATGCTTAAATGTCATCTACACAAACATAAATATCATGTTTGCCGCAGTTCCTCTAGCTTTCTCCCTAGAAAATACGAATGGGTAGAGCTGGTGTCCCCAGGATGAACCAATTAGTGTTTCAACGGTAAAAAATGAAATGTTCCCTGATAAAAACTTTCAAAACCATAAAGTCCATCGATAATATTCAGAAAACAAACACAGAGGCTTTCACAATATTTCGGATTGAGTTAGCCAAAACACAACCGGATATTTCTGGTTTCATCCAGTCATATCCGGACAAAGTGGTGTGGAATTCGCATGCAATTCACCGAGAAAATCACAGTACAAATGGTTTTGGAGAAAAGCAAAGTCTTTTCGTTAGGCAAGTGCAGAAAATGTCATCTAGACAAACAAATTTCAGGTATGTTTGCCGCAGTTCCTCTAGCTTTCACCCTATAAAATATGAATTTGTAGAACTGCTGTCCCCATGATGAACCAATTAGCGTTTCCAAGCTGAAAATAAAATGTTCCCTGATAAAAACATTCAAAACAATAAAGTCCATCGTTAATATAAAGAAAACACAAGCACAGAGGCTTTCACAATATTTCGATTGAGTTAGCCAAAACACAACCGGATATTTCTGGTTTCATCCAGTCATATCCAGACAAACTGGTGTGGAATTCGTATACAATGGACTGAGAAAATCAGTGTACAAAGGGTTTTGGAGAAAAGCAAAGTCTTTTCGTTAGGCAACTGCATAAAATGTCATCTATACAATCAGATATATCATGTTTGTTTGCTGCATTTCCTCTAGCTTTCTCCCTAGAAAATACGAATGTGTAGAGCTGGTGTCCCCAGGGTGAACCAATTAGAGTTTCTACGGTACAAAATGAAATGCTCCCTGATAAAAACATTCAAAACAATAAAGTTCATCGATAATATCCAGAAAGCACAAACACAGAGGTTTTCGCAATATTTAGGATTGAGTTAGCCAAAACACAACCGGATATTTCTGATTTCATCCAGTAATATCCGGACAAAGTGGTGTTGAATTCTTATGCAATGGATTGAGAAAATCACAGTAAAAATGGTTTTGGAGAAAAGCAAAGTCTTTTCGTTAGGCAAGTGGATAAAATGTCAGCTATACAAACAGAAATATCATGTTTGTCAGTTGCTCTATATTTCTCCCTAGAAATACGAAAATGTAGAGCTGGTGTCTCCATGTGGAACCAATTACTGTATCTAAGCTCAAAATAAAATGTTCCCTGGTAATAAAACATTCAAAACAATAAAGTCCATTGATAATATCCAAAAATCACAAACACAGAGGCTGTAGCAATACCGCGGATTGAGTTAGCCAAAACACAACCGGATATTTCTGGTTTCATCCAGTCATATCTGGACAAACTGCCGTGGAATTCGTATGCAATGGACCGAGAAAATCACAGTAAAATGGTTTTGGAGAAAAGCAAAGTCTTTTCGTTAGGCAAGTGCATAAAATGTCATCTATACAAACAGAATTATCATGTTTGTTTGCCGCAGTTCCTCGAGCTTTCTCCCTAGAAAATGCAAATATGTAGAGCTAGTGTCTCCATGTGGAACCAATTAGTGTATCTAAGCTCAAAATAAAATGTTCCCTGGTAATAAAACATTCAAAACAATAAAGTCCGTGGATAATATCAGGAATACGCAAACACAGAGGCTGTAGCAATATCTGGGATTGAGTTAGCCAAAACACAACCGGATATTTCCGGTTTCATCCTGTCTTATCCGGACAAAGTGGTGTGGAATTCGTATGCACTGGACCGAGAAAATCAGAATAAAAATGGTTTTGGAGAAAAGCAAAGGCTTTTCGTTAGGCAAGTGTATAAAATGTCATCCATACAAACAGATATATCATGTTTGTTTGCTGCAGTTCCTCTAGCTTTCTCTGTTGAAAATACGAATGTGTAGAGCTTGTGTCTCCATGCTGAAACATTTAGTGTTTCAACGGTACAAAATTAAATGTTCCCTGATAAAAAACATTCAAAACAATAGTGTCTGTGGAAAATATCAGGAATGTACAAACACAGATGCTGTAGCAATATTTTGGATTGAGTTAGCCAAAACACAACCGGATATTTCCGGTTTCATCCTGTCTTATCCGGACAAAGTGGTGTGGAATTCGTATGCAATGGACCGAGAAAATCACAGTAAAAATGGTTTTGGAGAACAGCAAAGTCTTTTCGTTAGGCAAGTGCATAAAATGTCATCGATAAAAACAGAAATATCATGTTTGTTTACCGCAGTTCCTCTAGCTATCTCCCTAGAAATAGCAAATGTGTAGAGCTGGTGTCTCCATGTGGAACCAATTATTGTTTCCAAGCACAAAATTAAATGTTCCCTGATAAAAAAACATTCAAAACAATAAAGTCCATGGATAATATCTGGAAAACACAAACACAGATGCTGCAGCAATATTTCAGATGGAGTTAGCCAAAACACAGCCGGATATTTCTGGTTTCTTCCAGTCATATCCGGACAAAGTGGTTTTGAATTCTTATGCAATGGATCGAGAAAATCAGAGTAGAAATGGTTTTGGAGAAAAGCAAAGTCTTTGCATTAGGTAAGTGCATAAAATGTCAGCTATACAAACAGAAATTTCATGTTTGTTTGTCAGTTCCTCTACCATTCTTCCTAGAAAATACGAATATGTAGAGCTGGTGTCTCCATGTGGAACCTATTACTGTATCCAAGCTCAAAATTAAATGTTCCCCGTTAAAAAACCTTCAAAACAATAAAATGCATTGATAATATTCAGAAAAAACAAACACAGAGGCTCTAGCAATATCTGGGATTCAGTTAGCCACACTAAACCGGATATTTCCGGTTTCATCCAGTAATATACAGAGAGACTCCTGTGGAAATCCTATGCAATGGACCGAGAAAATCACAGTAAAAAAGGTTTTGTAGAAAAGCAAAGTCTTTTCGTTAGGCAACTGCATAAAATGTCATCAATACAAACAGAAATATCATTTTGTTTGCCGCAGTTCCTCAAGCTTTCTCCCTAGAAAATACAAATATGTAGAGCTAGTGTCTCCATGTGGAACCAATTAGTGTTTCCAAGCGAAAAATAAAATGTTCCCTGATAAAAAACATTCAAAACAATAAAGTCCGTGGATAATATCCGGAAAACACAAACACATAGGCTGTAGCAATATCTGGGATTGAGTTTGCCAAAACACAACCGGATATTTCTGGTTTCATCCAGTCATATCCGGACAAAGTGGTGTGGAATTGGTATGCAATGGTCTGAGAAAATCAGAATAAAAATGGTTTTGGAGAAAAGCAAAGTCTTTTCATTAGGCAACTGCATAAAATGTCATATGTACAAACAGAAATATCAAGTTTGTTTGCCGCAGTTCCTCTAGCTTTCACCCTATAAAATATGAATTTGTAGAACTGCTGTCCCCATGATGAACCAATTAGCGTTTCCAAGCTGAAAATAAAATGTTCCCTGATAAAAACATTCAAAACAATAAAGTCCATCGTTAATATAAAGAAAACGCAAGCACAGAGGCTTTCACAATATTTCGATTGAGTTAGCCAAAACACAACCGGATATTTCTGGTTTCATCCAGTCATATCCAGACAAACTGGTGTGGAATTCGTATACAATGGACTGAGAAAATCAGTGTACAAAGGGTTTTGGAGAAAAGCAAAGTCTTTTCGTTAGGCAACTGCATAAAATGTCATCTATACAATCAGATATATCATGTTTGTTTGCTGCATTTCCTCTAGCTTTCTCCCTAGAAAATACGAATGTGTAGAGCTGGTGTCCCCAGGGTGAACCAATTAGAGTTTCTACGGTACAAAATGAAATGCTCCCTGATAAAAACATTCAAAACAATAAAGTTCATCGATAATATCCAGAAAGCACAAACACAGATGTTTTCGCAATATTTAGGATTGAGTTAGCCAAAACACAACCGGATATTTCTGATTTCATCCAGTAATATCCGGACAAAGTGGTGTTGAATTCTTATGCAATGGATTGAGAAAATCACAGTAAAAATGGTTTTGGAGAAAAGCAAAGTCTTTTCGTTAGGCAAGTGGATAAAATGTCAGCTATACAAACAGAAATATCATGTTTGTCAGTTGCTCTATATTTCTCCCTAGAAATACGAAAATGTAGAGCTGGTGTCTCCATGTGGAACCAATTACTGTATCTAAGCTCAAAATAAAATGTTCCCTGGTAATAAAACATTCAAAACAATAAAGTCCATTGATAATATCCAAAAATCACAAACACAGAGGCTGTAGCAATACCGCGGATTGAGTTAGCCAAAACACAACCGGATATTTCTGGTTTCATCCAGTCATATCTGGACAAACTGCCGTGGAATTCGTATGCAATGGACCGAGAAAATCACAGTAAAATGGTTTTGGAGAAAAGCAAAGTCTTTTCGTTAGGCAAGTGCATAAAATGTCATCTATACAAACAGAATTATCATGTTTGTTTGCCGCAGTTCCTCGAGCTTTCTCCCTAGAAAATGCAAATATGTAGAGCTAGTGTCTCCATGTGGAACCAATTAGTGTTTCCAAGCTGAAAATGAAATGTTCCCTGGTAATAAAACATTCAAAACAATAAAGTCCGTGGATAATATCAGGAATACGCAAACACAGAGGCTGTAGCAATATCTGGGATTGAGTTAGCCAAAACACAACCGGATATTTCCGGTTTCATCCTGTCTTATCCGGACAAAGTGGTGTGGAATTCGTATGCACTGGACCGAGAAAATCAGAATAAAAATGGTTTTGGAGAAAAGCAAAGGCTTTTTGTTAGGCAAGTGTATAAAATGTCATCCATACAAACAGATATATCATGTTTGTTTGCTGCAGTTCCTCTAGCTTTCTCTGTTGAAAATACGAATGTGTAGAGCTTGTGTCTCCATGCTGAAACATTTAGTGTTTCAACGGTACAAAATTAAATGTTCCCTGATAAAAAACATTCAAAACAATAGTGTCTGTGGAAAATATCAGGAATGTACAAACACAGATGCTGTAGCAATATTTTGGATTGAGTTAGCCAAAACACAACCGGATATTTCCGGTTTCATCCTGTCTTATCCGGACAAAGTGGTGTGGAATTCGTATGCAATGGACCGAGAAAATCACAGTAAAAATGGTTTTGGAGAACAGCAAAGTCTTTTCGTTAGGCAAGTGCATAAAATGTCATCGATAAAAACAGAAATATCATGTTTGTTTACCGCAGTTCCTCTAGCTATCTCCCTAGAAATAGCAAATGTGTAGAGCTGGTGTCTCCATGTGGAACCAATTATTGTTTCCAAGCACAAAATTAAATGTTCCCTGATAAAAAAACATTCAAAACAATAAAGTCCATGGATAATATCCGGAAAACACAAACACAGATGCTGCAGCAATATTTCAGATGGAGTTAGCCAAAACACAGCCGGATATTTCTGGTTTCTTCCAGTCATATCCGGACAAAGTGGTTTTGAATTCTTATGCAATGGATCGAGAAAATCAGAGTAGAAATGGTTTTGGAGAAAAGCAAAGTCTTTGCATTAGGTAAGTGCATAAAATGTCAGCTATACAAACAGAAATTTCATGTTTGTTTGTCAGTTCCTCTACCATTCTTCCTAGAAAATACGAATATGTAGAGCTGGTGTCTCCATGTGGAACCTATTACTGTATCCAAGCTCAAAATTAAATGTTCCCCGTTAAAAAACCTTCAAAACAATAAAATGCATTGATAATATTCAGAAAAAACAAACACAGAGGCTCTAGCAATATCTGGGATTCAGTTAGCCACACTAAACCGGATATTTCCGGTTTCATCCAGTAATATACAGAGAGACTCCTGTGGAAATCCTATGCAATGGACCGAGAAAATCACAGTAAAAAAGGTTTTGTAGAAAAGCAAAGTCTTTTCGTTAGGCAACTGCATAAAATGTCATCAATACAAACAGAAATATCATTTTGTTTGCCGCAGTTCCTCAAGCTTTCTCCCTAGAAAATACAAATATGTAGAGCTAGTGTCTCCATGTGGAACCAATTAGTGTTTCCAAGCGAAAAATAAAATGTTCCCTGATAAAAAACATTCAAAACAATAAAGTCCGTGGATAATATCCGGAAAACACAAACACATAGGCTGCAGCAATATCTGGGATTGAGTTTGCCAAAACACAACCGGATATTTCTGGTTTCATCCAGTCATATCCGGACAAAGTGGTGTGGAATTGGTATGCAATGGTCTGAGAAAATCAGAATAAAAATGGTTTTGGAGAAAAGCAAAGTCTTTTCATTAGGCAACTGCATAAAATGTCATATGTACAAACAGAAATATCAAGTTTGTTTGCCGCAGTTCCTCTAGCTTTCACCCTATAAAATATGAATTTGTAGAACTGCTGTCCCCATGATGAACCAATTAGCGTTTCCAAGCTGAAAATAAAATGTTCCCTGATAAAAACATTCAAAACAATAAAGTCCATCGTTAATATAAAGAAAACACAAGCACAGAGGCTTTCACAATATTTCGATTGAGTTAGCCAAAACACAACCGGATATTTCTGGTTTCATCCAGTCATATCCAGACAAACTGGTGTGGAATTCGTATACAATGGACTGAGAAAATCAGTGTACAAAGGGTTTTGGAGAAAAGCAAAGTCTTTTCGTTAGGCAACTGCATAAAATGTCATCTATACAATCAGATATATCATGTTTGTTTGCTGCATTTCCTCTAGCTTTCTCCCTAGAAAATACGAATGTGTAGAGCTGGTGTCCCCAGGGTGAACCAATTAGAGTTTCTACGGTACAAAATGAAATGCTCCCTGATAAAAACATTCAAAACAATAAAGTTCATCGATAATATCCAGAAAGCACAAACACAGAGGTTTTCGCAATATTTAGGATTGAGTTAGCCAAAACACAACCGGATATTTCTGATTTCATCCAGTAATATCCGGACAAAGTGGTGTTGAATTCTTATGCAATGGATTGAGAAAATCACAGTAAAAATGGTTTTGGAGAAAAGCAAAGTCTTTTCGTTAGGCAAGTGGATAAAATGTCAGCTATACAAACAGAAATATCATGTTTGTCAGTTGCTCTATATTTCTCCCTAGAAATACGAAAATGTAGAGCTGGTGTCTCCATGTGGAACCAATTACTGTATCTAAGCTCAAAATAAAATGTTCCCTGGTAATAAAACATTCAAAACAATAAAGTCCATTGATAATATCCAAAAATCACAAACACAGAGGCTGTAGCAATACCGCGGATTGAGTTAGCCAAAACACAACCGGATATTTCTGGTTTCATCCAGTCATATCTGGACAAACTGCCGTGGAATTCATATGCAATGGACCGAGAAAATCACAGTAAAATGGTTTTGGAGAAAAGCAAAGTCTTTTCGTTAGGCAAGTGCATAAAATGTCATCTATACAAACAGAAATATCATATTGTTTGCCGCAGTTCCTCGAGCTTTCTCCCTAGAAAATGCAAATATGTAGAGCTAGTGTCTCCATGTGGAACCAATTAGTGTTTCCAAGCTGAAAATGAAATGTTCCCTGATAAAAAACATTCAAAACAATAAAGTCCGTGGATAATATCAGGAATACGCAAACACAGAGGCTGTAGCAATATCTGGGATTGAGTTAGCCAAAACACAACCGGATATTTCCGGTTTCATCCTGTCTTATCCGGACAAAGTGGTGTGGAATTCGTATGCACTGGACCGAGAAAATCAGAATAAAAATGGTTTTGGAGAAAAGCAAAGGCTTTTCGTTAGGCAAGTGTATAAAATGTCATCCATACAAACAGATATATCATGTTTGTTTGCTGCAGTTCCTCTAGCTTTCTCTGTTGAAAATACGAATGTGTAGAGCTTGTGTCTCCATGCTGAAACATTTAGTGTTTCAACGGTACAAAATTAAATGTTCCCTGATAAAAAACATTCAAAACAATAGTGTCTGTGGAAAATATCAGGAATGTACAAACACAGATGCTGTAGCAATATTTTGGATTGAGTTAGCCAAAACACAACCGGATATTTCCGGTTTCATCCTGTCTTATCCGGACAAAGTGGTGTGGAATTCGTATGCAATGGACCGAGAAAATCACAGTAAAAATGGTTTTGGAGAACAGCAAAGTCTTTTCGTTAGGCAAGTGCATAAAATGTCATCGATAAAAACAGAAATATCATGTTTGTTTACCGCAGTTCCTCTAGCTATCTCCCTAGAAATAGCAAATGTGTAGAGCTGGTGTCTCCATGTGGAACCAATTATTGTTTCCAAGCACAAAATTAAATGTTCCCTGATAAAAAAACATTCAAAACAATAAAGTCCATGGATAATATCCGGAAAACACAAACACAGATGCTGCAGCAATATTTCAGATGGAGTTAGCCAAAACACAGCCGGATATTTCTGGTTTCTTCCAGTCATATCCGGACAAAGTGGTTTTGAATTCTTATGCAATGGATCGAGAAAATCAGAGTAGAAATGGTTTTGGAGAAAAGCAAAGTCTTTGCATTAGGTAAGTGCATAAAATGTCAGCTATACAAACAGAAATTTCATGTTTGTTTGTCAGTTCCTCTACCATTCTTCCTAGAAAATACGAATATGTAGAGCTGGTGTCTCCATGTGGAACCTATTACTGTATCCAAGCTCAAAATTAAATGTTCCCCGTTAAAAAACCTTCAAAACAATAAAATGCATTGATAATATTCAGAAAAAACAAACACAGAGGCTCTAGCAATATCTGGGATTCAGTTAGCCACACTAAACCGGATATTTCCGGTTTCATCCAGTAATATACAGAGAGACTCCTGTGGAAATCCTATGCAATGGACCGAGAAAATCACAGTAAAAAAGGTTTTGTAGAAAAGCAAAGTCTTTTCGTTAGGCAACTGCATAAAATGTCATCAATACAAACAGAAATATCATTTTGTTTGCCGCAGTTCCTCAAGCTTTCTCCCTAGAAAATACAAATATGTAGAGCTAGTGTCTCCATGTGGAACCAATTAGTGTTTCCAAGCGAAAAATAAAATGTTCCCTGATAAAAAACATTCAAAACAATAAAGTCCGTGGATAATATCCGGAAAACACAAACACATAGGCTGCAGCAATATCTGGGATTGAGTTTGCCAAAACACAACCGGATATTTCTGGTTTCATCCAGTCATATCCGGACAAAGTGGTGTGGAATTGGTATGCAATGGTCTGAGAAAATCAGAATAAAAATGGTTTTGGAGAAAAGCAAAGTCTTTTCATTAGGCAACTGCATAAAATGTCATATGTACAAACAGAAATATCAAGTTTGTTTGCCGCAGTTCCTCTAGCTTTCACCCTATAAAATATGAATTTGTAGAACTGCTGTCCCCATGATGAACCAATTAGCGTTTCCAAGCTGAAAATAAAATGTTCCCTGATAAAAACATTCAAAACAATAAAGTCCATCGTTAATATAAAGAAAACACAAGCACAGAGGCTTTCACAATATTTCGATTGAGTTAGCCAAAACACAACCGGATATTTCTGGTTTCATCCAGTCATATCCAGACAAACTGGTGTGGAATTCGTATACAATGGACTGAGAAAATCAGTGTACAAAGGGTTTTGGAGAAAAGCAAAGTCTTTTCGTTAGGCAACTGCATAAAATGTCATCTATACAATCAGATATATCATGTTTGTTTGCTGCATTTCCTCTAGCTTTCTCCCTAGAAAATACGAATGTGTAGAGCTGGTGTCCCCAGGGTGAACCAATTAGAGTTTCTACGGTACAAAATGAAATGCTCCCTGATAAAAACATTCAAAACAATAAAGTTCATCGATAATATCCAGAAAGCACAAACACAGAGGTTTTCGCAATATTTAGGATTGAGTTAGCCAAAACACAACCGGATATTTCTGATTTCATCCAGTAATATCCGGACAAAGTGGTGTTGAATTCTTATGCAATGGATTGAGAAAATCACAGTAAAAATGGTTTTGGAGAAAAGCAAAGTCTTTTCGTTAGGCAAGTGGATAAAATGTCAGCTATACAAACAGAAATATCATGTTTGTCAGTTGCTCTATATTTCTCCCTAGAAATACGAAAATGTAGAGCTGGTGTCTCCATGTGGAACCAATTACTGTATCTAAGCTCAAAATAAAATGTTCCCTGGTAATAAAACATTCAAAACAATAAAGTCCATTGATAATATCCAAAAATCACAAACACAGAGGCTGTAGCAATACCGCGGATTGAGTTAGCCAAAACACAACCGGATATTTCCGGTTTCATCCTGTCTTATCCGGACAAAGTGGTGTGGAATTCGTATGCACTGGACCGAGAAAATCAGAATAAAAATGGTTTTGGAGAAAAGCAAAGGCTTTTCGTTAGGCAAGTGTATAAAATGTCATCCATACAAACAGATATATCATGTTTGTTTGCTGCAGTTCCTCTAGCTTTCTCTGTTGAAAATACGAATGTGTAGAGCTTGTGTCTCCATGCTGAAACATTTAGTGTTTCAACGGTACAAAATTAAATGTTCCCTGATAAAAAACATTCAAAACAATAGTGTCTGTGGAAAATATCAGGAATGTACAAACACAGATGCTGTAGCAATATTTTGGATTGAGTTAGCCAAAACACAACCGGATATTTCCGGTTTCATCCTGTCTTATCCGGACAAAGTGGTGTGGAATTCGTATGCAATGGACCGAGAAAATCACAGTAAAAATGGTTTTGGAGAACAGCAAAGTCTTTTCGTTAGGCAAGTGCATAAAATGTCATCGATAAAAACAGAAATATCATGTTTGTTTACCGCAGTTCCTCTAGCTATCTCCCTAGAAATAGCAAATGTGTAGAGCTGGTGTCTCCATGTGGAACCAATTATTGTTTCCAAGCACAAAATTAAATGTTCCCTGATAAAAAAACATTCAAAACAATAAAGTCCATGGATAATATCCGGAAAACACAAACACAGATGCTGCAGCAATATTTCAGATGGAGTTAGCCAAAACACAGCCGGATATTTCTGGTTTCTTCCAGTCATATCCGGACAAAGTGGTTTTGAATTCTTATGCAATGGATCGAGAAAATCAGAGTAGAAATGGTTTTGGAGAAAAGCAAAGTCTTTGCATTAGGTAAGTGCATAAAATGTCAGCTATACAAACAGAAATTTCATGTTTGTTTGTCAGTTCCTCTACCATTCTTCCTAGAAAATACGAATATGTAGAGCTGGTGTCTCCATGTGGAACCTATTACTGTATCCAAGCTCAAAATTAAATGTTCCCCGTTAAAAAACCTTCAAAACAATAAAATGCATTGATAATATTCAGAAAAAACAAACACAGAGGCTCTAGCAATATCTGGGATTCAGTTAGCCACACTAAACCGGATATTTCCGGTTTCATCCAGTAATATACAGAGAGACTCCTGTGGAAATCCTATGCAATGGACCGAGAAAATCACAGTAAAAAAGGTTTTGTAGAAAAGCAAAGTCTTTTCGTTAGGCAACTGCATAAAATGTCATCAATACAAACAGAAATATCATTTTGTTTGCCGCAGTTCCTCAAGCTTTCTCCCTAGAAAATACAAATATGTAGAGCTAGTGTCTCCATGTGGAACCAATTAGTGTTTCCAAGCGAAAAATAAAATGTTCCCTGATAAAAAACATTCAAAACAATAAAGTCCGTGGATAATATCCGGAAAACACAAACACATAGGCTGCAGCAATATCTGGGATTGAGTTTGCCAAAACACAACCGGATATTTCTGGTTTCATCCAGTCATATCCGGACAAAGTGGTGTGGAATTGGTATGCAATGGTCTGAGAAAATCAGAATAAAAATGGTTTTGGAGAAAAGCAAAGTCTTTTCATTAGGCAACTGCATAAAATGTCATATGTACAAACAGAAATATCAAGTTTGTTTGCCGCAGTTCCTCTAGCTTTCACCCTATAAAATATGAATTTGTAGAACTGCTGTCCCCATGATGAACCAATTAGCGTTTCCAAGCTGAAAATAAAATGTTCCCTGATAAAAACATTCAAAACAATAAAGTCCATCGTTAATATAAAGAAAACACAAGCACAGAGGCTTTCACAATATTTCGATTGAGTTAGCCAAAACACAACCGGATATTTCTGGTTTCATCCAGTCATATCCAGACAAACTGGTGTGGAATTCGTATACAATGGACTGAGAAAATCAGTGTACAAAGGGTTTTGGAGAAAAGCAAAGTCTTTTCGTTAGGCAACTGCATAAAATGTCATCTATACAATCAGATATATCATGTTTGTTTGCTGCATTTCCTCTAGCTTTCTCCCTAGAAAATACGAATGTGTAGAGCTGGTGTCCCCAGGGTGAACCAATTAGAGTTTCTACGGTACAAAATGAAATGCTCCCTGATAAAAACATTCAAAACAATAAAGTTCATCGATAATATCCAGAAAGCACAAACACAGAGGTTTTCGCAATATTTAGGATTGAGTTAGCCAAAACACAACCGGATATTTCTGATTTCATCCAGTAATATCCGGACAAAGTGGTGTTGAATTCTTATGCAATGGATTGAGAAAATCACAGTAAAAATGGTTTTGGAGAAAAGCAAAGTCTTTTCGTTAGGCAAGTGGATAAAATGTCAGCTATACAAACAGAAATATCATGTTTGTCAGTTGCTCTATATTTCTCCCTAGAAATACGAAAATGTAGAGCTGGTGTCTCCATGTGGAACCAATTACTGTATCTAAGCTCAAAATAAAATGTTCCCTGGTAATAAAACATTCAAAACAATAAAGTCCATTGATAATATCCAAAAATCACAAACACAGAGGCTGTAGCAATACCGCGGATTGAGTTAGCCAAAACACAACCGGATATTTCCGGTTTCATCCTGTCTTATCCGGACAAAGTGGTGTGGAATTCGTATGCACTGGACCGAGAAAATCAGAATAAAAATGGTTTTGGAGAAAAGCAAAGGCTTTTCGTTAGGCAAGTGTATAAAATGTCATCCATACAAACAGATATATCATGTTTGTTTGCTGCAGTTCCTCTAGCTTTCTCTGTTGAAAATACGAATGTGTAGAGCTTGTGTCTCCATGCTGAAACATTTAGTGTTTCAACGGTACAAAATTAAATGTTCCCTGATAAAAAACATTCAAAACAATAGTGTCTGTGGAAAATATCAGGAATGTACAAACACAGATGCTGTAGCAATATTTTGGATTGAGTTAGCCAAAACACAACCGGATATTTCCGGTTTCATCCTGTCTTATCCGGACAAAGTGGTGTGGAATTCGTATGCAATGGACCGAGAAAATCACAGTAAAAATGGTTTTGGAGAACAGCAAAGTCTTTTCGTTAGGCAAGTGCATAAAATGTCATCGATAAAAACAGAAATATCATGTTTGTTTACCGCAGTTCCTCTAGCTATCTCCCTAGAAATAGCAAATGTGTAGAGCTGGTGTCTCCATGTGGAACCAATTATTGTTTCCAAGCACAAAATTAAATGTTCCCTGATAAAAAAACATTCAAAACAATAAAGTCCATGGATAATATCCGGAAAACACAAACACAGATGCTGCAGCAATATTTCAGATGGAGTTAGCCAAAACACAGCCGGATATTTCTGGTTTCTTCCAGTCATATCCGGACAAAGTGGTTTTGAATTCTTATGCAATGGATCGAGAAAATCAGAGTAGAAATGGTTTTGGAGAAAAGCAAAGTCTTTGCATTAGGTAAGTGCATAAAATGTCAGCTATACAAACAGAAATTTCATGTTTGTTTGTCAGTTCCTCTACCATTCTTCCTAGAAAATACGAATATGTAGAGCTGGTGTCTCCATGTGGAACCTATTACTGTATCCAAGCTCAAAATTAAATGTTCCCCGTTAAAAAACCTTCAAAACAATAAAATGCATTGATAATATTCAGAAAAAACAAACACAGAGGCTCTAGCAATATCTGGGATTCAGTTAGCCACACTAAACCGGATATTTCCGGTTTCATCCAGTAATATACAGAGAGACTCCTGTGGAAATCCTATGCAATGGACCGAGAAAATCACAGTAAAAAAGGTTTTGTAGAAAAGCAAAGTCTTTTCGTTAGGCAACTGCATAAAATGTCATCAATACAAACAGAAATATCATTTTGTTTGCCGCAGTTCCTCAAGCTTTCTCCCTAGAAAATACAAATATGTAGAGCTAGTGTCTCCATGTGGAACCAATTAGTGTTTCCAAGCGAAAAATAAAATGTTCCCTGATAAAAAACATTCAAAACAATAAAGTCCGTGGATAATATCCGGAAAACACAAACACATAGGCTGCAGCAATATCTGGGATTGAGTTTGCCAAAACACAACCGGATATTTCTGGTTTCATCCAGTCATATCCGGACAAAGTGGTGTGGAATTGGTATGCAATGGTCTGAGAAAATCAGAATAAAAATGGTTTTGGAGAAAAGCAAAGTCTTTTCATTAGGCAACTGCATAAAATGTCATATGTACAAACAGAAATATCAAGTTTGTTTGCCGCAGTTCCTCTAGCTTTCACCCTATAAAATATGAATTTGTAGAACTGCTGTCCCCATGATGAACCAATTAGCGTTTCCAAGCTGAAAATAAAATGTTCCCTGATAAAAACATTCAAAACAATAAAGTCCATCGTTAATATAAAGAAAACACAAGCACAGAGGCTTTCACAATATTTCGATTGAGTTAGCCAAAACACAACCGGATATTTCTGGTTTCATCCAGTCATATCCAGACAAACTGGTGTGGAATTCGTATACAATGGACTGAGAAAATCAGTGTACAAAGGGTTTTGGAGAAAAGCAAAGTCTTTTCGTTAGGCAACTGCATAAAATGTCATCTATACAATCAGATATATCATGTTTGTTTGCTGCATTTCCTCTAGCTTTCTCCCTAGAAAATACGAATGTGTAGAGCTGGTGTCCCCAGGGTGAACCAATTAGAGTTTCTACGGTACAAAATGAAATGCTCCCTGATAAAAACATTCAAAACAATAAAGTTCATCGATAATATCCAGAAAGCACAAACACAGAGGTTTTCGCAATATTTAGGATTGAGTTAGCCAAAACACAACCGGATATTTCTGATTTCATCCAGTAATATCCGGACAAAGTGGTGTTGAATTCTTATGCAATGGATTGAGAAAATCACAGTAAAAATGGTTTTGGAGAAAAGCAAAGTCTTTTCGTTAGGCAAGTGGATAAAATGTCAGCTATACAAACAGAAATATCATGTTTGTCAGTTGCTCTATATTTCTCCCTAGAAATACGAAAATGTAGAGCTGGTGTCTCCATGTGGAACCAATTACTGTATCTAAGCTCAAAATAAAATGTTCCCTGGTAATAAAACATTCAAAACAATAAAGTCCATTGATAATATCCAAAAATCACAAACACAGAGGCTGTAGCAATACCACGGATTGAGTTAGCCAAAACACAACCGGATATTTCTGGTTTCATCCAGTCATATCTGGACAAACTGCCGTGGAATTCATATGCAATGGACCGAGAAAATCACAGTAAAATGGTTTTGGAGAAAAGCAAAGTCTTTTCGTTAGGCAAGTGCATAAAATGTCATCTATACAAACAGAAATATCATATTGTTTGCCGCAGTTCCTCGAGCTTTCTCCCTAGAAAATGCAAATATGTAGAGCTAGTGTCTCCATGTGGAACCAATTAGTGTTTCCAAGCTGAAAATGAAATGTTCCCTGATAAAAAACATTCAAAACAATAAAGTCCGTGGATAATATCAGGAATACGCAAACACAGAGGCTGTAGCAATATCTGGGATTGAGTTAGCCAAAACACAACCGGATATTTCCGGTTTCATCCTGTCTTATCCGGACAAAGTGGTGTGGAATTCGTATGCACTGGACCAAGAAAATCAGAATAAAAATGGTTTTGGAGAAAAGCAAAGGCTTTTCGTTAGGCAAGTGTATAAAATGTCATCCATACAAACAGATATATCATGTTTGTTTGCTGCAGTTCCTCTAGCTTTCTCTGTTGAAAATACGAATGTGTAGAGCTTGTGTCTCCATGCTGAAACATTTAGTGTTTCAACGGTACAAAATTAAATGTTCCCTGATAAAAAACATTCAAAACAATAGTGTCTGTGGAAAATATCAGGAATGTACAAACACAGATGCTGTAGCAATATTTTGGATTGAGTTAGCCAAAACACAACCGGATATTTCCGGTTTCATCCTGTCTTATCCGGACAAAGTGGTGTGGAATTCGTATGCAATGGACCGAGAAAATCACAGTAAAAATGGTTTTGGAGAACAGCAAAGTCTTTTCGTTAGGCAAGTGCATAAAATGTCATCGATAAAAACAGAAATATCATGTTTGTTTACCGCAGTTCCTCTAGCTATCTCCCTAGAAATAGCAAATGTGTAGAGCTGGTGTCTCCATGTGGAACCAATTATTGTTTCCAAGCACAAAATTAAATGTTCCCTGATAAAAAAACATTCAAAACAATAAAGTCCATGGATAATATCCGGAAAACACAAACACAGATGCTGCAGCAATATTTCAGATGGAGTTAGCCAAAACACAGCCGGATATTTCTGGTTTCTTCCAGTCATATCCGGACAAAGTGGTTTTGAATTCTTATGCAATGGATCGAGAAAATCAGAGTAGAAATGGTTTTGGAGAAAAGCAAAGTCTTTGCATTAGGTAAGTGCATAAAATGTCAGCTATACAAACAGAAATTTCATGTTTGTTTGTCAGTTCCTCTACCATTCTTCCTAGAAAATACGAATATGTAGAGCTGGTGTCTCCATGTGGAACCTATTACTGTATCCAAGCTCAAAATTAAATGTTCCCCGTTAAAAAACCTTCAAAACAATAAAATGCATTGATAATATTTAGAAAAAACAAACACAGAGGCTCTAGCAATATCTGGGATTCAGTTAGCCACACTAAACCGGATATTTCCGGTTTCATCCAGTAATATACAGAGAGACTCCTGTGGAAATCCTATGCAATGGACCGAGAAAATCACAGTAAAAAAGGTTTTGTAGAAAAGCAAAGTCTTTTCGTTAGGCAACTGCATAAAATGTCATCAATACAAACAGAAATATCATTTTGTTTGCCGCAGTTCCTCAAGCTTTCTCCCTAGAAAATACAAATATGTAGAGCTAGTGTCTCCATGTGGAACCAATTAGTGTTTCCAAGCGAAAAATAAAATGTTCCCTGATAAAAAACATTCAAAACAATAAAGTCCGTGGATAATATCCGGAAAACACAAACACATAGGCTGTAGCAATATCTGGGATTGAGTTTGCCAAAACACAACCGGATATTTCTGGTTTCATCCAGTCATATCCGGACAAAGTGGTGTGGAATTGGTATGCAATGGTCTGAGAAAATCAGAATAAAAATGGTTTTGGAGAAAAGCAAAGTCTTTTCATTAGGCAACTGCATAAAATGTCATATGTACAAACAGAAATATCAAGTTTGTTTGCCGCAGTTCCTCTAGCTTTCACCCTATAAAATATGAATTTGTAGAACTGCTGTCCCCATGATGAACCAATTAGCGTTTCCAAGCTGAAAATAAAATGTTCCCTGATAAAAACATTCAAAACAATAAAGTCCATCGTTAATATAAAGAAAACACAAGCACAGAGGCTTTCACAATATTTTGATTGAGTTAGCCAAAACACAACCGGATATTTCTGGTTTCATCCAGTCATATCCAGACAAACTGGTGTGGAATTCGTATACAATGGACTGAGAAAATCAGTGTACAAAGGGTTTTGGAGAAAAGCAAAGTCTTTTCGTTAGGCAACTGCATAAAATGTCATCTATACAATCAGATATATCATGTTTGTTTGCTGCATTTCCTCTAGCTTTCTCCCTAGAAAATACGAATGTGTAGAGCTGGTGTCCCCAGGGTGAACCAATTAGAGTTTCTACGGTACAAAATGAAATGCTCCCTGATAAAAACATTCAAAACAATAAAGTTCATCGATAATATCCAGAAAGCACAAACACAGAGGTTTTCGCAATATTTAGGATTGAGTTAGCCAAAACACAACCGGATATTTCTGATTTCATCCAGTAATATCCGGACAAAGTGGTGTTGAATTCTTATGCAATGGATTGAGAAAATCACAGTAAAAATGGTTTTGGAGAAAAGCAAAGTCTTTTCGTTAGGCAAGTGGATAAAATGTCAGCTATACAAACAGAAATATCATGTTTGTCAGTTGCTCTATATTTCTCCCTAGAAATACGAAAATGTAGAGCTGGTGTCTCCATGTGGAACCAATTACTGTATCTAAGCTCAAAATAAAATGTTCCCTGGTAATAAAACATTCAAAACAATAAAGTCCATTGATAATATCCAAAAATCACAAACACAGAGGCTGTAGCAATACCGCGGATTGAGTTAGCCAAAACACAACCGGATATTTCTGGTTTCATCCAGTCATATCTGGACAAACTGCCGTGGAATTCATATGCAATGGACCGAGAAAATCACAGTAAAATGGTTTTGGAGAAAAGCAAAGTCTTTTCGTTAGGCAAGTGCATAAAATGTCATCTATACAAACAGAAATATCATATTGTTTGCCGCAGTTCCTCGAGCTTTCTCCCTAGAAAATGCAAATATGTAGAGCTAGTGTCTCCATGTGGAACCAATTAGTGTTTCCAAGCTGAAAATGAAATGTTCCCTGATAAAAAACATTCAAAACAATAAAGTCCGTGGATAATATCAGGAATACGCAAACACAGAGGCTGTAGCAATATCTGGGATTGAGTTAGCCAAAACACAACCGGATATTTCCGGTTTCATCCTGTCTTATCCGGACAAAGTGGTGTGGAATTCGTATGCACTGGACCGAGAAAATCAGAATAAAAATGGTTTTGGAGAAAAGCAAAGGCTTTTCGTTAGGCAAGTGTATAAAATGTCATCCATACAAACAGATATATCATGTTTGTTTGCTGCAGTTCCTCTAGCTTTCTCTGTTGAAAATACGAATGTGTAGAGCTTGTGTCTCCATGCTGAAACATTTAGTGTTTCAACGGTACAAAATTAAATGTTCCCTGATAAAAAACATTCAAAACAATAGTGTCTGTGGAAAATATCAGGAATGTACAAACACAGATGCTGTAGCAATATTTTGGATTGAGTTAGCCAAAACACAACCGGATATTTCCGGTTTCATCCTGTCTTATCCGGACAAAGTGGTGTGGAATTCGTATGCAATGGACCGAGAAAATCACAGTAAAAATGGTTTTGGAGAACAGCAAAGTCTTTTCGTTAGGCAAGTGCATAAAATGTCATCGATAAAAACAGAAATATCATGTTTGTTTACCGCAGTTCCTCTAGCTATCTCCCTAGAAATAGCAAATGTGTAGAGCTGGTGTCTCCATGTGGAACCAATTATTGTTTCCAAGCACAAAATTAAATGTTCCCTGATAAAAAAACATTCAAAACAATAAAGTCCATGGATAATATCCGGAAAACACAAACACAGATGCTGCAGCAATATTTCAGATGGAGTTAGCCAAAACACAGCCGGATATTTCTGGTTTCTTCCAGTCATATCCGGACAAAGTGGTTTTGAATTCTTATGCAATGGATCGAGAAAATCAGAGTAGAAATGGTTTTGGAGAAAAGCAAAGTCTTTGCATTAGGTAAGTGCATAAAATGTCAGCTATACAAACAGAAATTTCATGTTTGTTTGTCAGTTCCTCTACCATTCTTCCTAGAAAATACGAATATGTAGAGCTGGTGTCTCCATGTGGAACCTATTACTGTATCCAAGCTCAAAATTAAATGTTCCCCGTTAAAAAACCTTCAAAACAATAAAATGCATTGATAATATTCAGAAAAAACAAACACAGAGGCTCTAGCAATATCTGGGATTCAGTTAGCCACACTAAACCGGATATTTCCGGTTTCATCCAGTAATATACAGAGAGACTCCTGTGGAAATCCTATGCAATGGACCGAGAAAATCACAGTAAAAAAGGTTTTGTAGAAAAGCAAAGTCTTTTCGTTAGGCAACTGCATAAAATGTCATCAATACAAACAGAAATATCATTTTGTTTGCCGCAGTTCCTCAAGCTTTCTCCCTAGAAAATACAAATATGTAGAGCTAGTGTCTCCATGTGGAACCAATTAGTGTTTCCAAGCGAAAAATAAAATGTTCCCTGATAAAAAACATTCAAAACAATAAAGTCCGTGGATAATATCCGGAAAACACAAACACATAGGCTGCAGCAATATCTGGGATTGAGTTTGCCAAAACACAACCGGATATTTCTGGTTTCATCCAGTCATATCCGGACAAAGTGGTGTGGAATTGGTATGCAATGGTCTGAGAAAATCAGAATAAAAATGGTTTTGGAGAAAAGCAAAGTCTTTTCATTAGGCAACTGCATAAAATGTCATATGTACAAACAGAAATATCAAGTTTGTTTGCCGCAGTTCCTCTAGCTTTCACCCTATAAAATATGAATTTGTAGAACTGCTGTCCCCATGATGAACCAATTAGCGTTTCCAAGCTGAAAATAAAATGTTCCCTGATAAAAACATTCAAAACAATAAAGTCCATCGTTAATATAAAGAAAACACAAGCACAGAGGCTTTCACAATATTTCGATTGAGTTAGCCAAAACACAACCGGATATTTCTGGTTTCATCCAGTCATATCCAGACAAACTGGTGTGGAATTCGTATACAATGGACTGAGAAAATCAGTGTACAAAGGGTTTTGGAGAAAAGCAAAGTCTTTTCGTTAGGCAACTGCATAAAATGTCATCTATACAATCAGATATATCATGTTTGTTTGCTGCATTTCCTCTAGCTTTCTCCCTAGAAAATACGAATGTGTAGAGCTGGTGTCCCCAGGGTGAACCAATTAGAGTTTCTACGGTACAAAATGAAATGCTCCCTGATAAAAACATTCAAAACAATAAAGTTCATCGATAATATCCAGAAAGCACAAACACAGAGGTTTTCGCAATATTTAGGATTGAGTTAGCCAAAACACAACCGGATATTTCTGATTTCATCCAGTAATATCCGGACAAAGTGGTGTTGAATTCTTATGCAATGGATTGAGAAAATCACAGTAAAAATGGTTTTGGAGAAAAGCAAAGTCTTTTCGTTAGGCAAGTGGATAAAATGTCAGCTATACAAACAGAAATATCATGTTTGTCAGTTGCTCTATATTTCTCCCTAGAAATACGAAAATGTAGAGCTGGTGTCTCCATGTGGAACCAATTACTGTATCTAAGCTCAAAATAAAATGTTCCCTGGTAATAAAACATTCAAAACAATAAAGTCCATTGATAATATCCAAAAATCACAAACACAGAGGCTGTAGCAATACCGCGGATTGAGTTAGCCAAAACACAACCGGATATTTCTGGTTTCATCCAGTCATATCTGGACAAACTGCCGTGGAATTCATATGCAATGGACCGAGAAAATCACAGTAAAATGGTTTTGGAGAAAAGCAAAGTCTTTTCGTTAGGCAAGTGCATAAAATGTCATCTATACAAACAGAAATATCATATTGTTTGCCGCAGTTCCTCGAGCTTTCTCCCTAGAAAATGCAAATATGTAGAGCTAGTGTCTCCATGTGGAACCAATTAGTGTTTCCAAGCTGAAAATGAAATGTTCCCTGATAAAAAACATTCAAAACAATAAAGTCCGTGGATAATATCAGGAATACGCAAACACAGAGGCTGTAGCAATATCTGGGATTGAGTTAGCCAAAACACAACCGGATATTTCCGGTTTCATCCTGTCTTATCCGGACAAAGTGGTGTGGAATTCGTATGCACTGGACCGAGAAAATCAGAATAAAAATGGTTTTGGAGAAAAGCAAAGGCTTTTCGTTAGGCAAGTGTATAAAATGTCATCCATACAAACAGATATATCATGTTTGTTTGCTGCAGTTCCTCTAGCTTTCTCTGTTGAAAATACGAATGTGTAGAGCTTGTGTCTCCATGCTGAAACATTTAGTGTTTCAACGGTACAAAATTAAATGTTCCCTGATAAAAAACATTCAAAACAATAGTGTCTGTGGAAAATATCAGGAATGTACAAACACAGATGCTGTAGCAATATTTTGGATTGAGTTAGCCAAAACACAACCGGATATTTCCGGTTTCATCCTGTCTTATCCGGACAAAGTGGTGTGGAATTCGTATGCAATGGACCGAGAAAATCACAGTAAAAATGGTTTTGGAGAACAGCAAAGTCTTTTCGTTAGGCAAGTGCATAAAATGTCATCGATAAAAACAGAAATATCATGTTTGTTTACCGCAGTTCCTCTAGCTATCTCCCTAGAAATAGCAAATGTGTAGAGCTGGTGTCTCCATGTGGAACCAATTATTGTTTCCAAGCACAAAATTAAATGTTCCCTGATAAAAAAACATTCAAAACAATAAAGTCCATGGATAATATCCGGAAAACACAAACACAGATGCTGCAGCAATATTTCAGATGGAGTTAGCCAAAACACAGCCGGATATTTCTGGTTTCTTCCAGTCATATCCGGACAAAGTGGTTTTGAATTCTTATGCAATGGATCGAGAAAATCAGAGTAGAAATGGTTTTGGAGAAAAGCAAAGTCTTTGCATTAGGTAAGTGCATAAAATGTCAGCTATACAAACAGAAATTTCATGTTTGTTTGTCAGTTCCTCTACCATTCTTCCTAGAAAATACGAATATGTAGAGCTGGTGTCTCCATGTGGAACCTATTACTGTATCCAAGCTCAAAATTAAATGTTCCCCGTTAAAAAACCTTCAAAACAATAAAATGCATTGATAATATTCAGAAAAAACAAACACAGAGGCTCTAGCAATATCTGGGATTCAGTTAGCCACACTAAACCGGATATTTCCGGTTTCATCCAGTAATATACAGAGAGACTCCTGTGGAAATCCTATGCAATGGACCGAGAAAATCACAGTAAAAAAGGTTTTGTAGAAAAGCAAAGTCTTTTCGTTAGGCAACTGCATAAAATGTCATCAATACAAACAGAAATATCATTTTGTTTGCCGCAGTTCCTCAAGCTTTCTCCCTAGAAAATACAAATATGTAGAGCTAGTGTCTCCATGTGGAACCAATTAGTGTTTCCAAGCGAAAAATAAAATGTTCCCTGATAAAAAACATTCAAAACAATAAAGTCCGTGGATAATATCCGGAAAACACAAACACATAGGCTGCAGCAATATCTGGGATTGAGTTTGCCAAAACACAACCGGATATTTCTGGTTTCATCCAGTCATATCCGGACAAAGTGGTGTGGAATTGGTATGCAATGGTCTGAGAAAATCAGAATAAAAATGGTTTTGGAGAAAAGCAAAGTCTTTTCATTAGGCAACTGCATAAAATGTCATATGTACAAACAGAAATATCAAGTTTGTTTGCCGCAGTTCCTCTAGCTTTCACCCTATAAAATATGAATTTGTAGAACTGCTGTCCCCATGATGAACCAATTAGCGTTTCCAAGCTGAAAATAAAATGTTCCCTGATAAAAACATTCAAAACAATAAAGTCCATCGTTAATATAAAGAAAACACAAGCACAGAGGCTTTCACAATATTTCGATTGAGTTAGCCAAAACACAACCGGATATTTCTGGTTTCATCCAGTCATATCCAGACAAACTGGTGTGGAATTCGTATACAATGGACTGAGAAAATCAGTGTACAAAGGGTTTTGGAGAAAAGCAAAGTCTTTTCGTTAGGCAACTGCATAAAATGTCATCTATACAATCAGATATATCATGTTTGTTTGCTGCATTTCCTCTAGCTTTCTCCCTAGAAAATACGAATGTGTAGAGCTGGTGTCCCCAGGGTGAACCAATTAGAGTTTCTACGGTACAAAATGAAATGCTCCCTGATAAAAACATTCAAAACAATAAAGTTCATCGATAATATCCAGAAAGCACAAACACAGAGGTTTTCGCAATATTTAGGATTGAGTTAGCCAAAACACAACCGGATATTTCTGATTTCATCCAGTAATATCCGGACAAAGTGGTGTTGAATTCTTATGCAATGGATTGAGAAAATCACAGTAAAAATGGTTTTGGAGAAAAGCAAAGTCTTTTCGTTAGGCAAGTGGATAAAATGTCAGCTATACAAACAGAAATATCATGTTTGTCAGTTGCTCTATATTTCTCCCTAGAAATACGAAAATGTAGAGCTGGTGTCTCCATGTGGAACCAATTACTGTATCTAAGCTCAAAATAAAATGTTCCCTGGTAATAAAACATTCAAAACAATAAAGTCCATTGATAATATCCAAAAATCACAAACACAGAGGCTGTAGCAATACCGCGGATTGAGTTAGCCAAAACACAACCGGATATTTCTGGTTTCATCCAGTCATATCTGGACAAACTGCCGTGGAATTCATATGCAATGGACCGAGAAAATCACAGTAAAATGGTTTTGGAGAAAAGCAAAGTCTTTTCGTTAGGCAAGTGCATAAAATGTCATCTATACAAACAGAAATATCATATTGTTTGCCGCAGTTCCTCGAGCTTTCTCCCTAGAAAATGCAAATATGTAGAGCTAGTGTCTCCATGTGGAACCAATTAGTGTTTCCAAGCTGAAAATGAAATGTTCCCTGATAAAAAACATTCAAAACAATAAAGTCCGTGGATAATATCAGGAATACGCAAACACAGAGGCTGTAGCAATATCTGGGATTGAGTTAGCCAAAACACAACCGGATATTTCCGGTTTCATCCTGTCTTATCCGGACAAAGTGGTGTGGAATTCGTATGCACTGGACCGAGAAAATCAGAATAAAAATGGTTTTGGAGAAAAGCAAAGGCTTTTCGTTAGGCAAGTGTATAAAATGTCATCCATACAAACAGATATATCATGTTTGTTTGCTGCAGTTCCTCTAGCTTTCTCTGTTGAAAATACGAATGTGTAGAGCTTGTGTCTCCATGCTGAAACATTTAGTGTTTCAACGGTACAAAATTAAATGTTCCCTGATAAAAAACATTCAAAACAATAGTGTCTGTGGAAAATATCAGGAATGTACAAACACAGATGCTGTAGCAATATTTTGGATTGAGTTAGCCAAAACACAACCGGATATTTCCGGTTTCATCCTGTCTTATCCGGACAAAGTGGTGTGGAATTCGTATGCAATGGACCGAGAAAATCACAGTAAAAATGGTTTTGGAGAACAGCAAAGTCTTTTCGTTAGGCAAGTGCATAAAATGTCATCGATAAAAGCAGAAATATCATGTTTGTTTACCGCAGTTCCTCTAGCTATCTCCCTAGAAATAGCAAATGTGTAGAGCTGGTGTCTCCATGTGGAACCAATTATTGTTTCCAAGCACAAAATTAAATGTTCCCTGATAAAAAAACATTCAAAACAATAAAGTCCATGGATAATATCCGGAAAACACAAACACAGATGCTGCAGCAATATTTCAGATGGAGTTAGCCAAAACACAGCCGGATATTTCTGGTTTCTTCCAGTCATATCCGGACAAAGTGGTTTTGAATTCTTATGCAATGGATCGAGAAAATCAGAGTAGAAATGGTTTTGGAGAAAAGCAAAGTCTTTGCATTAGGTAAGTGCATAAAATGTCAGCTATACAAACAGAAATTTCATGTTTGTTTGTCAGTTCCTCTACCATTCTTCCTAGAAAATACGAATATGTAGAGCTGGTGTCTCCATGTGGAACCTATTACTGTATCCAAGCTCAAAATTAAATGTTCCCCGTTAAAAAACCTTCAAAACAATAAAATGCATTGATAATATTCAGAAAAAACAAACACAGAGGCTCTAGCAATATCTGGGATTCAGTTAGCCACACTAAACCGGATATTTCCGGTTTCATCCAGTAATATACAGAGAGACTCCTGTGGAAATCCTATGCAATGGACCGAGAAAATCACAGTAAAAAAGGTTTTGTAGAAAAGCAAAGTCTTTTCGTTAGGCAACTGCATAAAATGTCATCAATACAAACAGAAATATCATTTTGTTTGCCGCAGTTCCTCAAGCTTTCTCCCTAGAAAATACAAATATGTAGAGCTAGTGTCTCCATGTGGAACCAATTAGTGTTTCCAAGCGAAAAATAAAATGTTCCCTGATAAAAAACATTCAAAACAATAAAGTCCGTGGATAATATCCGGAAAACACAAACACATAGGCTGCAGCAATATCTGGGATTGAGTTTGCCAAAACACAACCGGATATTTCTGGTTTCATCCAGTCATATCCGGACAAAGTGGTGTGGAATTGGTATGCAATGGTCTGAGAAAATCAGAATAAAAATGGTTTTGGAGAAAAGCAAAGTCTTTTCATTAGGCAACTGCATAAAATGTCATATGTACAAACAGAAATATCAAGTTTGTTTGCCGCAGTTCCTCTAGCTTTCACCCTATAAAATATGAATTTGTAGAACTGCTGTCCCCATGATGAACCAATTAGCGTTTCCAAGCTGAAAATAAAATGTTCCCTGATAAAAACATTCAAAACAATAAAGTCCATCGTTAATATAAAGAAAACACAAGCACAGAGGCTTTCACAATATTTCGATTGAGTTAGCCAAAACACAACCGGATATTTCTGGTTTCATCCAGTCATATCCAGACAAACTGGTGTGGAATTCGTATACAATGGACTGAGAAAATCAGTGTACAAAGGGTTTTGGAGAAAAGCAAAGTCTTTTCGTTAGGCAACTGCATAAAATGTCATCTATACAATCAGATATATCATGTTTGTTTGCTGCATTTCCTCTAGCTTTCTCCCTAGAAAATACGAATGTGTAGAGCTGGTGTCCCCAGGGTGAACCAATTAGAGTTTCTACGGTACAAAATGAAATGCTCCCTGATAAAAACATTCAAAACAATAAAGTTCATCGATAATATCCAGAAAGCACAAACACAGAGGTTTTCGCAATATTTAGGATTGAGTTAGCCAAAACACAACCGGATATTTCTGATTTCATCCAGTAATATCCGGACAAAGTGGTGTTGAATTCTTATGCAATGGATTGAGAAAATCACAGTAAAAATGGTTTTGGAGAAAAGCAAAGTCTTTTCGTTAGGCAAGTGGATAAAATGTCAGCTATACAAACAGAAATATCATGTTTGTCAGTTGCTCTATATTTCTCCCTAGAAATACGAAAATGTAGAGCTGGTGTCTCCATGTGGAACCAATTACTGTATCTAAGCTCAAAATAAAATGTTCCCTGGTAATAAAACATTCAAAACAATAAAGTCCATTGATAATATCCAAAAATCACAAACACAGAGGCTGTAGCAATACCGCGGATTGAGTTAGCCAAAACACAACCGGATATTTCTGGTTTCATCCAGTCATATCTGGACAAACTGCCGTGGAATTCATATGCAATGGACCGAGAAAATCACAGTAAAATGGTTTTGGAGAAAAGCAAAGTCTTTTCGTTAGGCAAGTGCATAAAATGTCATCTATACAAACAGAAATATCATATTGTTTGCCGCAGTTCCTCGAGCTTTCTCCCTAGAAAATGCAAATATGTAGAGCTAGTGTCTCCATGTGGAACCAATTAGTGTTTCCAAGCTGAAAATGAAATGTTCCCTGATAAAAAACATTCAAAACAATAAAGTCCGTGGATAATATCAGGAATACGCAAACACAGAGGCTGTAGCAATATCTGGGATTGAGTTAGCCAAAACACAACCGGATATTTCCGGTTTCATCCTGTCTTATCCGGACAAAGTGGTGTGGAATTCGTATGCACTGGACCGAGAAAATCAGAATAAAAATGGTTTTGGAGAAAAGCAAAGGCTTTTCGTTAGGCAAGTGTATAAAATGTCATCCATACAAACAGATATATCATGTTTGTTTGCTGCAGTTCCTCTAGCTTTCTCTGTTGAAAATACGAATGTGTAGAGCTTGTGTCTCCATGCTGAAACATTTAGTGTTTCAACGGTACAAAATTAAATGTTCCCTGATAAAAAACATTCAAAACAATAGTGTCTGTGGAAAATATCAGGAATGTACAAACACAGATGCTGTAGCAATATTTTGGATTGAGTTAGCCAAAACACAACCGGATATTTCCGGTTTCATCCTGTCTTATCCGGACAAAGTGGTGTGGAATTCGTATGCAATGGACCGAGAAAATCACAGTAAAAATGGTTTTGGAGAACAGCAAAGTCTTTTCGTTAGGCAAGTGCATAAAATGTCATCGATAAAAGCAGAAATATCATGTTTGTTTACCGCAGTTCCTCTAGCTATCTCCCTAGAAATAGCAAATGTGTAGAGCTGGTGTCTCCATGTGGAACCAATTATTGTTTCCAAGCACAAAATTAAATGTTCCCTGATAAAAAAACATTCAAAACAATAAAGTCCATGGATAATATCCGGAAAACACAAACACAGATGCTGCAGCAATATTTCAGATGGAGTTAGCCAAAACACAGCCGGATATTTCTGGTTTCTTCCAGTCATATCCGGACAAAGTGGTTTTGAATTCTTATGCAATGGATCGAGAAAATCAGAGTAGAAATGGTTTTGGAGAAAAGCAAAGTCTTTGCATTAGGTAAGTGCATAAAATGTCAGCTATACAAACAGAAATTTCATGTTTGTTTGTCAGTTCCTCTACCATTCTTCCTAGAAAATACGAATATGTAGAGCTGGTGTCTCCATGTGGAACCTATTACTGTATCCAAGCTCAAAATTAAATGTTCCCCGTTAAAAAACCTTCAAAACAATAAAATGCATTGATAATATTCAGAAAAAACAAACACAGAGGCTCTAGCAATATCTGGGATTCAGTTAGCCACACTAAACCGGATATTTCCGGTTTCATCCAGTAATATACAGAGAGACTCCTGTGGAAATCCTATGCAATGGACCGAGAAAATCACAGTAAAAAAGGTTTTGTAGAAAAGCAAAGTCTTTTCGTTAGGCAACTGCATAAAATGTCATCAATACAAACAGAAATATCATTTTGTTTGCCGCAGTTCCTCAAGCTTTCTCCCTAGAAAATACAAATATGTAGAGCTAGTGTCTCCATGTGGAACCAATTAGTGTTTCCAAGCGAAAAATAAAATGTTCCCTGATAAAAAACATTCAAAACAATAAAGTCCGTGGATAATATCCGGAAAACACAAACACATAGGCTGCAGCAATATCTGGGATTGAGTTTGCCAAAACACAACCGGATATTTCTGGTTTCATCCAGTCATATCCGGACAAAGTGGTGTGGAATTGGTATGCAATGGTCTGAGAAAATCAGAATAAAAATGGTTTTGGAGAAAAGCAAAGTCTTTTCATTAGGCAACTGCATAAAATGTCATATGTACAAACAGAAATATCAAGTTTGTTTGCCGCAGTTCCTCTAGCTTTCACCCTATAAAATATGAATTTGTAGAACTGCTGTCCCCATGATGAACCAATTAGCGTTTCCAAGCTGAAAATAAAATGTTCCCTGATAAAAACATTCAAAACAATAAAGTCCATCGTTAATATAAAGAAAACACAAGCACAGAGGCTTTCACAATATTTCGATTGAGTTAGCCAAAACACAACCGGATATTTCTGGTTTCATCCAGTCATATCCAGACAAACTGGTGTGGAATTCGTATACAATGGACTGAGAAAATCAGTGTACAAAGGGTTTTGGAGAAAAGCAAAGTCTTTTCGTTAGGCAACTGCATAAAATGTCATCTATACAATCAGATATATCATGTTTGTTTGCTGCATTTCCTCTAGCTTTCTCCCTAGAAAATACGAATGTGTAGAGCTGGTGTCCCCAGGGTGAACCAATTAGAGTTTCTACGGTACAAAATGAAATGCTCCCTGATAAAAACATTCAAAACAATAAAGTTCATCGATAATATCCAGAAAGCACAAACACAGAGGTTTTCGCAATATTTAGGATTGAGTTAGCCAAAACACAACCGGATATTTCTGATTTCATCCAGTAATATCCGGACAAAGTGGTGTTGAATTCTTATGCAATGGATTGAGAAAATCACAGTAAAAATGGTTTTGGAGAAAAGCAAAGTCTTTTCGTTAGGCAAGTGGATAAAATGTCAGCTATACAAACAGAAATATCATGTTTGTCAGTTGCTCTATATTTCTCCCTAGAAATACGAAAATGTAGAGCTGGTGTCTCCATGTGGAACCAATTACTGTATCTAAGCTCAAAATAAAATGTTCCCTGGTAATAAAACATTCAAAACAATAAAGTCCATTGATAATATCCAAAAATCACAAACACAGAGGCTGTAGCAATACCGCGGATTGAGTTAGCCAAAACACAACCGGATATTTCTGGTTTCATCCAGTCATATCTGGACAAACTGCCGTGGAATTCATATGCAATGGACCGAGAAAATCACAGTAAAATGGTTTTGGAGAAAAGCAAAGTCTTTTCGTTAGGCAAGTGCATAAAATGTCATCTATACAAACAGAAATATCATATTGTTTGCCGCAGTTCCTCGAGCTTTCTCCCTAGAAAATGCAAATATGTAGAGCTAGTGTCTCCATGTGGAACCAATTAGTGTTTCCAAGCTGAAAATGAAATGTTCCCTGATAAAAAACATTCAAAACAATAAAGTCCGTGGATAATATCAGGAATACGCAAACACAGAGGCTGTAGCAATATCTGGGATTGAGTTAGCCAAAACACAACCGGATATTTCCGGTTTCATCCTGTCTTATCCGGACAAAGTGGTGTGGAATTCGTATGCACTGGACCGAGAAAATCAGAATAAAAATGGTTTTGGAGAAAAGCAAAGGCTTTTCGTTAGGCAAGTGTATAAAATGTCATCCATACAAACAGATATATCATGTTTGTTTGCTGCAGTTCCTCTAGCTTTCTCTGTTGAAAATACGAATGTGTAGAGCTTGTGTCTCCATGCTGAAACATTTAGTGTTTCAACGGTACAAAATTAAATGTTCCCTGATAAAAAACATTCAAAACAATAGTGTCTGTGGAAAATATCAGGAATGTACAAACACAGATGCTGTAGCAATATTTTGGATTGAGTTAGCCAAAACACAACCGGATATTTCCGGTTTCATCCTGTCTTATCCGGACAAAGTGGTGTGGAATTCGTATGCAATGGACCGAGAAAATCACAGTAAAAATGGTTTTGGAGAACAGCAAAGTCTTTTCGTTAGGCAAGTGCATAAAATGTCATCGATAAAAACAGAAATATCATGTTTGTTTACCGCAGTTCCTCTAGCTATCTCCCTAGAAATAGCAAATGTGTAGAGCTGGTGTCTCCATGTGGAACCAATTATTGTTTCCAAGCACAAAATTAAATGTTCCCTGATAAAAAAACATTCAAAACAATAAAGTCCATGGATAATATCCGGAAAACACAAACACAGATGCTGCAGCAATATTTCAGATGGAGTTAGCCAAAACACAGCCGGATATTTCTGGTTTCTTCCAGTCATATCCGGACAAAGTGGTTTTGAATTCTTATGCAATGGATCGAGAAAATCAGAGTAGAAATGGTTTTGGAGAAAAGCAAAGTCTTTGCATTAGGTAAGTGCATAAAATGTCAGCTATACAAACAGAAATTTCATGTTTGTTTGTCAGTTCCTCTACCATTCTTCCTAGAAAATACGAATATGTAGAGCTGGTGTCTCCATGTGGAACCTATTACTGTATCCAAGCTCAAAATTAAATGTTCCCCGTTAAAAAACCTTCAAAACAATAAAATGCATTGATAATATTCAGAAAAAACAAACACAGAGGCTCTAGCAATATCTGGGATTCAGTTAGCCACACTAAACCGGATATTTCCGGTTTCATCCAGTAATATACAGAGAGACTCCTGTGGAAATCCTATGCAATGGACCGAGAAAATCACAGTAAAAAAGGTTTTGTAGAAAAGCAAAGTCTTTTCGTTAGGCAACTGCATAAAATGTCATCAATACAAACAGAAATATCATTTTGTTTGCCGCAGTTCCTCAAGCTTTCTCCCTAGAAAATACAAATATGTAGAGCTAGTGTCTCCATGTGGAACCAATTAGTGTTTCCAAGCGAAAAATAAAATGTTCCCTGATAAAAAACATTCAAAACAATAAAGTCCGTGGATAATATCCGGAAAACACAAACACATAGGCTGCAGCAATATCTGGGATTGAGTTTGCCAAAACACAACCGGATATTTCTGGTTTCATCCAGTCATATCCGGACAAAGTGGTGTGGAATTGGTATGCAATGGTCTGAGAAAATCAGAATAAAAATGGTTTTGGAGAAAAGCAAAGTCTTTTCATTAGGCAACTGCATAAAATGTCATATGTACAAACAGAAATATCAAGTTTGTTTGCCGCAGTTCCTCTAGCTTTCACCCTATAAAATATGAATTTGTAGAACTGCTGTCCCCATGATGAACCAATTAGCATTTCCAAGCTGAAAATAAAATGTTCCCTGATAAAAACATTCAAAACAATAAAGTCCATCGTTAATATAAAGAAAACACAAGCACAGAGGCTTTCACAATATTTCGATTGAGTTAGCCAAAACACAACCGGATATTTCTGGTTTCATCCAGTCATATCCAGACAAACTGGTGTGGAATTCGTATACAATGGACTGAGAAAATCAGTGTACAAAGGGTTTTGGAGAAAAGCAAAGTCTTTTCGTTAGGCAACTGCATAAAATGTCATCTATACAATCAGATATATCATGTTTGTTTGCTGCATTTCCTCTAGCTTTCTCCCTAGAAAATACGAATGTGTAGAGCTGGTGTCCCCAGGGTGAACCAATTAGAGTTTCTACGGTACAAAATGAAATGCTCCCTGATAAAAACATTCAAAACAATAAAGTTCATCGATAATATCCAGAAAGCACAAACACAGAGGTTTTCGCAATATTTAGGATTGAGTTAGCCAAAACACAACCGGATATTTCTGATTTCATCCAGTAATATCCGGACAAAGTGGTGTTGAATTCTTATGCAATGGATTGAGAAAATCACAGTAAAAATGGTTTTGGAGAAAAGCAAAGTCTTTTCGTTAGGCAAGTGGATAAAATGTCAGCTATACAAACAGAAATATCATGTTTGTCAGTTGCTCTATATTTCTCCCTAGAAATACGAAAATGTAGAGCTGGTGTCTCCATGTGGAACCAATTACTGTATCTAAGCTCAAAATAAAATGTTCCCTGGTAATAAAACATTCAAAACAATAAAGTCCATTGATAATATCCAAAAATCACAAACACAGAGGCTGTAGCAATACCGCGGATTGAGTTAGCCAAAACACAACCGGATATTTCTGGTTTCATCCAGTCATATCTGGACAAACTGCCGTGGAATTCATATGCAATGGACCGAGAAAATCACAGTAAAATGGTTTTGGAGAAAAGCAAAGTCTTTTCGTTAGGCAAGTGCATAAAATGTCATCTATACAAACAGAAATATCATATTGTTTGCCGCAGTTCCTCGAGCTTTCTCCCTAGAAAATGCAAATATGTAGAGCTAGTGTCTCCATGTGGAACCAATTAGTGTTTCCAAGCTGAAAATGAAATGTTCCCTGATAAAAAACATTCAAAACAATAAAGTCCGTGGATAATATCAGGAATACGCAAACACAGAGGCTGTAGCAATATCTGGGATTGAGTTAGCCAAAACACAACCGGATATTTCCGGTTTCATCCTGTCTTATCCGGACAAAGTGGTGTGGAATTCGTATGCACTGGACCGAGAAAATCAGAATAAAAATGGTTTTGGAGAAAAGCAAAGGCTTTTCGTTAGGCAAGTGTATAAAATGTCATCCATACAAACAGATATATCATGTTTGTTTGCTGCAGTTCCTCTAGCTTTCTCTGTTGAAAATACGAATGTGTAGAGCTTGTGTCTCCATGCTGAAACATTTAGTGTTTCAACGGTACAAAATTAAATGTTCCCTGATAAAAAACATTCAAAACAATAGTGTCTGTGGAAAATATCAGGAATGTACAAACACAGATGCTGTAGCAATATTTTGGATTGAGTTAGCCAAAACACAACCGGATATTTCCGGTTTCATCCTGTCTTATCCGGACAAAGTGGTGTGGAATTCGTATGCAATGGACCGAGAAAATCACAGTAAAAATGGTTTTGGAGAACAGCAAAGTCTTTTCGTTAGGCAAGTGCATAAAATGTCATCGATAAAAACAGAAATATCATGTTTGTTTACCGCAGTTCCTCTAGCTATCTCCCTAGAAATAGCAAATGTGTAGAGCTGGTGTCTCCATGTGGAACCAATTATTGTTTCCAAGCACAAAATTAAATGTTCCCTGATAAAAAAACATTCAAAACAATAAAGTCCATGGATAATATCCGGAAAACACAAACACAGATGCTGCAGCAATATTTCAGATGGAGTTAGCCAAAACACAGCCGGATATTTCTGGTTTCTTCCAGTCATATCCGGACAAAGTGGTTTTGAATTCTTATGCAATGGATCGAGAAAATCAGAGTAGAAATGGTTTTGGAGAAAAGCAAAGTCTTTGCATTAGGTAAGTGCATAAAATGTCAGCTATACAAACAGAAATTTCATGTTTGTTTGTCAGTTCCTCTACCATTCTTCCTAGAAAATACGAATATGTAGAGCTGGTGTCTCCATGTGGAACCTATTACTGTATCCAAGCTCAAAATTAAATGTTCCCCGTTAAAAAACCTTCAAAACAATAAAATGCATTGATAATATTCAGAAAAAACAAACACAGAGGCTCTAGCAATATCTGGGATTCAGTTAGCCACACTAAACCAGATATTTCCGGTTTCATCCAGTAATATACAGAGAGACTCCTGTGGAAATCCTATGCAATGGACCGAGAAAATCACAGTAAAAAAGGTTTTGTAGAAAAGCAAAGTCTTTTCGTTAGGCAACTGCATAAAATGTCATCAATACAAACAGAAATATCATTTTGTTTGCCGCAGTTCCTCAAGCTTTCTCCCTAGAAAATACAAATATGTAGAGCTAGTGTCTCCATGTGGAACCAATTAGTGTTTCCAAGCGAAAAATAAAATGTTCCCTGATAAAAAACATTCAAAACAATAAAGTCCGTGGATAATATCCGGAAAACACAAACACATAGGCTGCAGCAATATCTGGGATTGAGTTTGCCAAAACACAACCGGATATTTCTGGTTTCATCCAGTCATATCCGGACAAAGTGGTGTGGAATTGGTATGCAATGGTCTGAGAAAATCAGAATAAAAATGGTTTTGGAGAAAAGCAAAGTCTTTTCATTAGGCAACTGCATAAAATGTCATATGTACAAACAGAAATATCAAGTTTGTTTGCCGCAGTTCCTCTAGCTTTCACCCTATAAAATATGAATTTGTAGAACTGCTGTCCCCATGATGAACCAATTAGCGTTTCCAAGCTGAAAATAAAATGTTCCCTGATAAAAACATTCAAAACAATAAAGTCCATCGTTAATATAAAGAAAACACAAGCACAGAGGCTTTCACAATATTTCGATTGAGTTAGCCAAAACACAACCGGATATTTCTGGTTTCATCCAGTCATATCCAGACAAACTGGTGTGGAATTCGTATACAATGGACTGAGAAAATCAGTGTACAAAGGGTTTTGGAGAAAAGCAAAGTCTTTTCGTTAGGCAACTGCATAAAATGTCATCTATACAATCAGATATATCATGTTTGTTTGCTGCATTTCCTCTAGCTTTCTCCCTAGAAAATACGAATGTGTAGAGCTGGTGTCCCCAGGGTGAACCAATTAGAGTTTCTACGGTACAAAATGAAATGCTCCCTGATAAAAACATTCAAAACAATAAAGTTCATCGATAATATCCAGAAAGCACAAACACAGAGGTTTTCGCAATATTTAGGATTGAGTTAGCCAAAACACAACCGGATATTTCTGATTTCATCCAGTAATATCCGGACAAAGTGGTGTTGAATTCTTATGCAATGGATTGAGAAAATCACAGTAAAAATGGTTTTGGAGAAAAGCAAAGTCTTTTCGTTAGGCAAGTGGATAAAATGTCAGCTATACAAACAGAAATATCATGTTTGTCAGTTGCTCTATATTTCTCCCTAGAAATACGAAAATGTAGAGCTGGTGTCTCCATGTGGAACCAATTACTGTATCTAAGCTCAAAATAAAATGTTCCCTGGTAATAAAACATTCAAAACAATAAAGTCCATTGATAATATCCAAAAATCACAAACACAGAGGCTGTAGCAATACCACGGATTGAGTTAGCCAAAACACAACCGGATATTTCTGGTTTCATCCAGTCATATCTGGACAAACTGCCGTGGAATTCATATGCAATGGACCGAGAAAATCACAGTAAAATGGTTTTGGAGAAAAGCAAAGTCTTTTCGTTAGGCAAGTGCATAAAATGTCATCTATACAAACAGAAATATCATATTGTTTGCCGCAGTTCCTCGAGCTTTCTCCCTAGAAAATGCAAATATGTAGAGCTAGTGTCTCCATGTGGAACCAATTAGTGTTTCCAAGCTGAAAATGAAATGTTCCCTGATAAAAAACATTCAAAACAATAAAGTCCGTGGATAATATCAGGAATACGCAAACACAGAGGCTGTAGCAATATCTGGGATTGAGTTAGCCAAAACACAACCGGATATTTCCGGTTTCATCCTGTCTTATCCGGACAAAGTGGTGTGGAATTCGTATGCACTGGACCGAGAAAATCAGAATAAAAATGGTTTTGGAGAAAAGCAAAGGCTTTTCGTTAGGCAAGTGTATAAAATGTCATCCATACAAACAGATATATCATGTTTGTTTGCTGCAGTTCCTCTAGCTTTCTCTGTTGAAAATACGAATGTGTAGAGCTTGTGTCTCCATGCTGAAACATTTAGTGTTTCAACGGTACAAAATTAAATGTTCCCTGATAAAAAACATTCAAAACAATAGTGTCTGTGGAAAATATCAGGAATGTACAAACACAGATGCTGTAGCAATATTTTGGATTGAGTTAGCCAAAACACAACCGGATATTTCCGGTTTCATCTTGTCTTATCCGGACAAAGTGGTGTGGAATTCGTATGCAATGGACCGAGAAAATCACAGTAAAAATGGTTTTGGAGAACAGCAAAGTCTTTTCGTTAGGCAAGTGCATAAAATGTCATCGATAAAAACAGAAATATCATGTTTGTTTACCGCAGTTCCTCTAGCTATCTCCCTAGAAATAGCAAATGTGTAGAGCTGGTGTCTCCATGTGGAACCAATTATTGTTTCCAAGCACAAAATTAAATGTTCCCTGATAAAAAAACATTCAAAACAATAAAGTCCATGGATAATATCCGGAAAACACAAACACAGATGCTGCAGCAATATTTCAGATGGAGTTAGCCAAAACACAGCCGGATATTTCTGGTTTCTTCCAGTCATATCCGGACAAAGTGGTTTTGAATTCTTATGCAATGGATCGAGAAAATCAGAGTAGAAATGGTTTTGGAGAAAAGCAAAGTCTTTGCATTAGGTAAGTGCATAAAATGTCAGCTATACAAACAGAAATTTCATGTTTGTTTGTCAGTTCCTCTACCATTCTTCCTAGAAAATACGAATATGTAGAGCTGGTGTCTCCATGTGGAACCTATTACTGTATCCAAGCTCAAAATTAAATGTTCCCCGTTAAAAAACCTTCAAAACAATAAAATGCATTGATAATATTCAGAAAAAACAAACACAGAGGCTCTAGCAATATCTGGGATTCAGTTAGCCACACTAAACCGGATATTTCCGGTTTCATCCAGTAATATACAGAGAGACTCCTGTGGAAATCCTATGCAATGGACCGAGAAAATCACAGTAAAAAAGGTTTTGTAGAAAAGCAAAGTCTTTTCGTTAGGCAACTGCATAAAATGTCATCAATACAAACAGAAATATCATTTTGTTTGCCGCAGTTCCTCAAGCTTTCTCCCTAGAAAATACAAATATGTAGAGCTAGTGTCTCCATGTGGAACCAATTAGTGTTTCCAAGCGAAAAATAAAATGTTCCCTGATAAAAAACATTCAAAACAATAAAGTCCGTGGATAATATCCGGAAAACACAAACACATAGGCTGCAGCAATATCTGGGATTGAGTTTGCCAAAACACAACCGGATATTTCTGGTTTCATCCAGTCATATCCGGACAAAGTGGTGTGGAATTGGTATGCAATGGTCTGAGAAAATCAGAATAAAAATGGTTTTGGAGAAAAGCAAAGTCTTTTCATTAGGCAACTGCATAAAATGTCATATGTACAAACAGAAATATCAAGTTTGTTTGCCGCAGTTCCTCTAGCTTTCACCCTATAAAATATGAATTTGTAGAACTGCTGTCCCCATGATGAACCAATTAGCGTTTCCAAGCTGAAAATAAAATGTTCCCTGATAAAAACATTCAAAACAATAAAGTCCATCGTTAATATAAAGAAAACACAAGCACAGAGGCTTTCACAATATTTCGATTGAGTTAGCCAAAACACAACCGGATATTTCTGGTTTCATCCAGTCATATCCAGACAAACTGGTGTGGAATTCGTATACAATGGACTGAGAAAATCAGTGTACAAAGGGTTTTGGAGAAAAGCAAAGTCTTTTCGTTAGGCAACTGCATAAAATGTCATCTATACAATCAGATATATCATGTTTGTTTGCTGCATTTCCTCTAGCTTTCTCCCTAGAAAATACGAATGTGTAGAGCTGGTGTCCCCAGGGTGAACCAATTAGAGTTTCTACGGTACAAAATGAAATGCTCCCTGATAAAAACATTCAAAACAATAAAGTTCATCGATAATATCCAGAAAGCACAAACACAGAGGTTTTCGCAATATTTAGGATTGAGTTAGCCAAAACACAACCGGATATTTCTGATTTCATCCAGTAATATCCGGACAAAGTGGTGTTGAATTCTTATGCAATGGATTGAGAAAATCACAGTAAAAATGGTTTTGGAGAAAAGCAAAGTCTTTTCGTTAGGCAAGTGGATAAAATGTCAGCTATACAAACAGAAATATCATGTTTGTCAGTTGCTCTATATTTCTCCCTAGAAATACGAAAATGTAGAGCTGGTGTCTCCATGTGGAACCAATTACTGTATCTAAGCTCAAAATAAAATGTTCCCTGGTAATAAAACATTCAAAACAATAAAGTCCATTGATAATATCCAAAAATCACAAACACAGAGGCTGTAGCAATACCGCGGATTGAGTTAGCCAAAACACAACCGGATATTTCTGGTTTCATCCAGTCATATCTGGACAAACTGCCGTGGAATTCATATGCAATGGACCGAGAAAATCACAGTAAAATGGTTTTGGAGAAAAGCAAAGTCTTTTCGTTAGGCAAGTGCATAAAATGTCATCTATACAAACAGAAATATCATATTGTTTGCCGCAGTTCCTCGAGCTTTCTCCCTAGAAAATGCAAATATGTAGAGCTAGTGTCTCCATGTGGAACCAATTAGTGTTTCCAAGCTGAAAATGAAATGTTCCCTGATAAAAAACATTCAAAACAATAAAGTCCGTGGATAATATCAGGAATACGCAAACACAGAGGCTGTAGCAATATCTGGGATTGAGTTAGCCAAAACACAACCGGATATTTCCGGTTTCATCCTGTCTTATCCGGACAAAGTGGTGTGGAATTCGTATGCACTGGACCGAGAAAATCAGAATAAAAATGGTTTTGGAGAAAAGCAAAGGCTTTTCGTTAGGCAAGTGTATAAAATGTCATCCATACAAACAGATATATCATGTTTGTTTGCTGCAGTTCCTCTAGCTTTCTCTGTTGAAAATACGAATGTGTAGAGCTTGTGTCTCCATGCTGAAACATTTAGTGTTTCAACGGTACAAAATTAAATGTTCCCTGATAAAAAACATTCAAAACAATAGTGTCTGTGGAAAATATCAGGAATGTACAAACACAGATGCTGTAGCAATATTTTGGATTGAGTTAGCCAAAACACAACCGGATATTTCCGGTTTCATCCTGTCTTATCCGGACAAAGTGGTGTGGAATTCGTATGCAATGGACCGAGAAAATCACAGTAAAAATGGTTTTGGAGAACAGCAAAGTCTTTTCGTTAGGCAAGTGCATAAAATGTCATCGATAAAAACAGAAATATCATGTTTGTTTACCGCAGTTCCTCTAGCTATCTCCCTAGAAATAGCAAATGTGTAGAGCTGGTGTCTCCATGTGGAACCAATTATTGTTTCCAAGCACAAAATTAAATGTTCCCTGATAAAAAAACATTCAAAACAATAAAGTCCATGGATAATATCCGGAAAACACAAACACAGATGCTGCAGCAATATTTCAGATGGAGTTAGCCAAAACACAGCCGGATATTTCTGGTTTCTTCCAGTCATATCCGGACAAAGTGGTTTTGAATTCTTATGCAATGGATCGAGAAAATCAGAGTAGAAATGGTTTTGGAGAAAAGCAAAGTCTTTGCATTAGGTAAGTGCATAAAATGTCAGCTATACAAACAGAAATTTCATGTTTGTTTGTCAGTTCCTCTACCATTCTTCCTAGAAAATACGAATATGTAGAGCTGGTGTCTCCATGTGGAACCTATTACTGTATCCAAGCTCAAAATTAAATGTTCCCCGTTAAAAAACCTTCAAAACAATAAAATGCATTGATAATATTTAGAAAAAACAAACACAGAGGCTCTAGCAATATCTGGGATTCAGTTAGCCACACTAAACCGGATATTTCCGGTTTCATCCAGTAATATACAGAGAGACTCCTGTGGAAATCCTATGCAATGGACCGAGAAAATCACAGTAAAAAAGGTTTTGTAGAAAAGCAAAGTCTTTTCGTTAGGCAACTGCATAAAATGTCATCAATACAAACAGAAATATCATTTTGTTTGCCGCAGTTCCTCAAGCTTTCTCCCTAGAAAATACAAATATGTAGAGCTAGTGTCTCCATGTGGAACCAATTAGTGTTTCCAAGCGAAAAATAAAATGTTCCCTGATAAAAAACATTCAAAACAATAAAGTCCGTGGATAATATCCGGAAAACACAAACACATAGGCTGCAGCAATATCTGGGATTGAGTTTGCCAAAACACAACCGGATATTTCTGGTTTCATCCAGTCATATCCGGACAAAGTGGTGTGGAATTGGTATGCAATGGTCTGAGAAAATCAGAATAAAAATGGTTTTGGAGAAAAGCAAAGTCTTTTCATTAGGCAACTGCATAAAATGTCATATGTACAAACAGAAATATCAAGTTTGTTTGCCGCAGTTCCTCTAGCTTTCACCCTATAAAATATGAATTTGTAGAACTGCTGTCCCCATGATGAACCAATTAGCGTTTCCAAGCTGAAAATAAAATGTTCCCTGATAAAAACATTCAAAACAATAAAGTCCATCGTTAATATAAAGAAAACACAAGCACAGAGGCTTTCACAATATTTCGATTGAGTTAGCCAAAACACAACCGGATATTTCTGGTTTCATCCAGTCATATCCAGACAAACTGGTGTGGAATTCGTATACAATGGACTGAGAAAATCAGTGTACAAAGGGTTTTGGAGAAAAGCAAAGTCTTTTCGTTAGGCAACTGCATAAAATGTCATCTATACAATCAGATATATCATGTTTGTTTGCTGCATTTCCTCTAGCTTTCTCCCTAGAAAATACGAATGTGTAGAGCTGGTGTCCCCAGGGTGAACCAATTAGAGTTTCTACGGTACAAAATGAAATGCTCCCTGATAAAAACATTCAAAACAATAAAGTTCATCGATAATATCCAGAAAGCACAAACACAGAGGTTTTCGCAATATTTAGGATTGAGTTAGCCAAAACACAACCGGATATTTCTGATTTCATCCAGTAATATCCGGACAAAGTGGTGTTGAATTCTTATGCAATGGATTGAGAAAATCACAGTAAAAATGGTTTTGGAGAAAAGCAAAGTCTTTTCGTTAGGCAAGTGGATAAAATGTCAGCTATACAAACAGAAATATCATGTTTGTCAGTTGCTCTATATTTCTCCCTAGAAATACGAAAATGTAGAGCTGGTGTCTCCATGTGGAACCAATTACTGTATCTAAGCTCAAAATAAAATGTTCCCTGGTAATAAAACATTCAAAACAATAAAGTCCATTGATAATATCCAAAAATCACAAACACAGAGGCTGTAGCAATACCGCGGATTGAGTTAGCCAAAACACAACCGGATATTTCTGGTTTCATCCAGTCATATCTGGACAAACTGCCGTGGAATTCATATGCAATGGACCGAGAAAATCACAGTAAAATGGTTTTGGAGAAAAGCAAAGTCTTTTCGTTAGGCAAGTGCATAAAATGTCATCTATACAAACAGAAATATCATATTGTTTGCCGCAGTTCCTCGAGCTTTCTCCCTAGAAAATGCAAATATGTAGAGCTAGTGTCTCCATGTGGAACCAATTAGTGTTTCCAAGCTGAAAATGAAATGTTCCCTGATAAAAAACATTCAAAACAATAAAGTCCGTGGATAATATCAGGAATACGCAAACACAGAGGCTGTAGCAATATCTGGGATTGAGTTAGCCAAAACACAACCGGATATTTCCGGTTTCATCCTGTCTTATCCGGACAAAGTGGTGTGGAATTCGTATGCACTGGACCGAGAAAATCAGAATAAAAATGGTTTTGGAGAAAAGCAAAGGCTTTTCGTTAGGCAAGTGTATAAAATGTCATCCATACAAACAGATATATCATGTTTGTTTGCTGCAGTTCCTCTAGCTTTCTCTGTTGAAAATACGAATGTGTAGAGCTTGTGTCTCCATGCTGAAACATTTAGTGTTTCAACGGTACAAAATTAAATGTTCCCTGATAAAAAACATTCAAAACAATAGTGTCTGTGGAAAATATCAGGAATGTACAAACACAGATGCTGTAGCAATATTTTGGATTGAGTTAGCCAAAACACAACCGGATATTTCCGGTTTCATCCTGTCTTATCCGGACAAAGTGGTGTGGAATTCGTATGCAATGGACCGAGAAAATCACAGTAAAAATGGTTTTGGAGAACAGCAAAGTCTTTTCGTTAGGCAAGTGCATAAAATGTCATCGATAAAAACAGAAATATCATGTTTGTTTACCGCAGTTCCTCTAGCTATCTCCCTAGAAATAGCAAATGTGTAGAGCTGGTGTCTCCATGTGGAACCAATTATTGTTTCCAAGCACAAAATTAAATGTTCCCTGATAAAAAAACATTCAAAACAATAAAGTCCATGGATAATATCCGGAAAACACAAACACAGATGCTGCAGCAATATTTCAGATGGAGTTAGCCAAAACACAGCCGGATATTTCTGGTTTCTTCCAGTCATATCCGGACAAAGTGGTTTTGAATTCTTATGCAATGGATCGAGAAAATCAGAGTAGAAATGGTTTTGGAGAAAAGCAAAGTCTTTGCATTAGGTAAGTGCATAAAATGTCAGCTATACAAACAGAAATTTCATGTTTGTTTGTCAGTTCCTCTACCATTCTTCCTAGAAAATACGAATATGTAGAGCTGGTGTCTCCATGTGGAACCTATTACTGTATCCAAGCTCAAAATTAAATGTTCCCCGTTAAAAAACCTTCAAAACAATAAAATGCATTCATAATATTCAGAAAAAACAAACACAGAGGCTCTAGCAATATCTGGGATTCAGTTAGCCACACTAAACCGGATATTTCCGGTTTCATCCAGTAATATACAGAGAGACTCCTGTGGAAATCCTATGCAATGGACCGAGAAAATCACAGTAAAAAAGGTTTTGTAGAAAAGCAAAGTCTTTTCGTTAGGCAACTGCATAAAATGTCATCAATACAAACAGAAATATCATTTTGTTTGCCGCAGTTCCTCAAGCTTTCTCCCTAGAAAATACAAATATGTAGAGCTAGTGTCTCCATGTGGAACCAATTAGTGTTTCCAAGCGAAAAATAAAATGTTCCCTGATAAAAAACATTCAAAACAATAAAGTCCGTGGATAATATCCGGAAAACACAAACACATAGGCTGCAGCAATATCTGGGATTGAGTTTGCCAAAACACAACCGGATATTTCTGGTTTCATCCAGTCATATCCGGACAAAGTGGTGTGGAATTGGTATGCAATGGTCTGAGAAAATCAGAATAAAAATGGTTTTGGAGAAAAGCAAAGTCTTTTCATTAGGCAACTGCATAAAATGTCATATGTACAAACAGAAATATCAAGTTTGTTTGCCGCAGTTCCTCTAGCTTTCACCCTATAAAATATGAATTTGTAGAACTGCTGTCCCCATGATGAACCAATTAGCGTTTCCAAGCTGAAAATAAAATGTTCCCTGATAAAAACATTCAAAACAATAAAGTCCATCGTTAATATAAAGAAAACACAAGCACAGAGGCTTTCACAATATTTCGATTGAGTTAGCCAAAACACAACCGGATATTTCTGGTTTCATCCAGTCATATCCAGACAAACTGGTGTGGAATTCGTATACAATGGACTGAGAAAATCAGTGTACAAAGGGTTTTGGAGAAAAGCAAAGTCTTTTCGTTAGGCAACTGCATAAAATGTCATCTATACAATCAGATATATCATGTTTGTTTGCTGCATTTCCTCTAGCTTTCTCCCTAGAAAATACGAATGTGTAGAGCTGGTGTCCCCAGGGTGAACCAATTAGAGTTTCTACGGTACAAAATGAAATGCTCCCTGATAAAAACATTCAAAACAATAAAGTTCATCGATAATATCCAGAAAGCACAAACACAGAGGTTTTCGCAATATTTAGGATTGAGTTAGCCAAAACACAACCGGATATTTCTGATTTCATCCAGTAATATCCGGACAAAGTGGTGTTGAATTCTTATGCAATGGATTGAGAAAATCACAGTAAAAATGGTTTTGGAGAAAAGCAAAGTCTTTTCGTTAGGCAAGTGGATAAAATGTCAGCTATACAAACAGAAATATCATGTTTGTCAGTTGCTCTATATTTCTCCCTAGAAATACGAAAATGTAGAGCTGGTGTCTCCATGTGGAACCAATTACTGTATCTAAGCTCAAAATAAAATGTTCCCTGGTAATAAAACATTCAAAACAATAAAGTCCATTGATAATATCCAAAAATCACAAACACAGAGGCTGTAGCAATACCGCGGATTGAGTTAGCCAAAACACAACCGGATATTTCTGGTTTCATCCAGTCATATCTGGACAAACTGCCGTGGAATTCATATGCAATGGACCGAGAAAATCACAGTAAAATGGTTTTGGAGAAAAGCAAAGTCTTTTCGTTAGGCAAGTGCATAAAATGTCATCTATACAAACAGAAATATCATATTGTTTGCCGCAGTTCCTCGAGCTTTCTCCCTAGAAAATGCAAATATGTAGAGCTAGTGTCTCCATGTGGAACCAATTAGTGTTTCCAAGCTGAAAATGAAATGTTCCCTGATAAAAAACATTCAAAACAATAAAGTCCGTGGATAATATCAGGAATACGCAAACACAGAGGCTGTAGCAATATCTGGGATTGAGTTAGCCAAAACACAACCGGATATTTCCGGTTTCATCCTGTCTTATCCGGACAAAGTGGTGTGGAATTCGTATGCACTGGACCGAGAAAATCAGAATAAAAATGGTTTTGGAGAAAAGCAAAGGCTTTTCGTTAGGCAAGTGTATAAAATGTCATCCATACAAACAGATATATCATGTTTGTTTGCTGCAGGTCCTCTAGCTTTCTCTGTTGAAAATACGAATGTGTAGAGCTTGTGTCTCCATGCTGAAACATTTAGTGTTTCAACGGTACAAAATTAAATGTTCCCTGATAAAAAACATTCAAAACAATAGTGTCTGTGGAAAATATCAGGAATGTACAAACACAGATGCTGTAGCAATATTTTGGATTGAGTTAGCCAAAACACAACCGGATATTTCCGGTTTCATCCTGTCTTATCCGGACAAAGTGGTGTGGAATTCGTATGCAATGGACTGAGAAAATCACAGTAAAAATGGTTTTGGAGAACAGCAAAGTCTTTTCGTTAGGCAAGTGCATAAAATGTCATCGATAAAAACAGAAATATCATGTTTGTTTACCGCAGTTCCTCTAGCTATCTCCCTAGAAATAGCAAATGTGTAGAGCTGGTGTCTCCATGTGGAACCAATTATTGTTTCCAAGCACAAAATTAAATGTTCCCTGATAAAAAAACATTCAAAACAATAAAGTCCATGGATAATATCCGGAAAACACAAACACAGATGCTGCAGCAATATTTCAGATGGAGTTAGCCAAAACACAGCCGGATATTTCTGGTTTCTTCCAGTCATATCCGGACAAAGTGGTTTTGAATTCTTATGCAATGGATCGAGAAAATCAGAGTAGAAATGGTTTTGGAGAAAAGCAAAGTCTTTGCATTAGGTAAGTGCATAAAATGTCAGCTATACAAACAGAAATTTCATGTTTGTTTGTCAGTTCCTCTACCATTCTTCCTAGAAAATACGAATATGTAGAGCTGGTGTCTCCATGTGGAACCTATTACTGTATCCAAGCTCAAAATTAAATGTTCCCCGTTAAAAAACCTTCAAAACAATAAAATGCATTGATAATATTTAGAAAAAACAAACACAGAGGCTCTAGCAATATCTGGGATTCAGTTAGCCACACTAAACCGGATATTTCCGGTTTCATCCAGTAATATACAGAGAGACTCCTGTGGAAATCCTATGCAATGGACCGAGAAAATCACAGTAAAAAAGGTTTTGTAGAAAAGCAAAGTCTTTTCGTTAGGCAACTGCATAAAATGTCATCAATACAAACAGAAATATCATTTTGTTTGCCGCAGTTCCTCAAGCTTTCTCCCTAGAAAATACAAATATGTAGAGCTAGTGTCTCCATGTGGAACCAATTAGTGTTTCCAAGCGAAAAATAAAATGTTCCCTGATAAAAAACATTCAAAACAATAAAGTCCGTGGATAATATCCGGAAAACACAAACACATAGGCTGCAGCAATATCTGGGATTGAGTTTGCCAAAACACAACCGGATATTTCTGGTTTCATCCAGTCATATCCGGACAAAGTGGTGTGGAATTGGTATGCAATGGTCTGAGAAAATCAGAATAAAAATGGTTTTGGAGAAAAGCAAAGTCTTTTCATTAGGCAACTGCATAAAATGTCATATGTACAAACAGAAATATCAAGTTTGTTTGCCGCAGTTCCTCTAGCTTTCACCCTATAAAATATGAATTTGTAGAACTGCTGTCCCCATGATGAACCAATTAGCGTTTCCAAGCTGAAAATAAAATGTTCCCTGATAAAAACATTCAAAACAATAAAGTCCATCGTTAATATAAAGAAAACACAAGCACAGAGGCTTTCACAATATTTCGATTGAGTTAGCCAAAACACAACCGGATATTTCTGGTTTCATCCAGTCATATCCAGACAAACTGGTGTGGAATTCGTATACAATGGACTGAGAAAATCAGTGTACAAAGGGTTTTGGAGAAAAGCAAAGTCTTTTCGTTAGGCAACTGCATAAAATGTCATCTATACAATCAGATATATCATGTTTGTTTGCTGCATTTCCTCTAGCTTTCTCCCTAGAAAATACGAATGTGTAGAGCTGGTGTCCCCAGGGTGAACCAATTAGAGTTTCTACGGTACAAAATGAAATGCTCCCTGATAAAAACATTCAAAACAATAAAGTTCATCGATAATATCCAGAAAGCACAAACACAGAGGTTTTCGCAATATTTAGGATTGAGTTAGCCAAAACACAACCGGATATTTCTGATTTCATCCAGTAATATCCGGACAAAGTGGTGTTGAATTCTTATGCAATGGATTGAGAAAATCACAGTAAAAATGGTTTTGGAGAAAAGCAAAGTCTTTTCGTTAGGCAAGTGGATAAAATGTCAGCTATACAAACAGAAATATCATGTTTGTCAGTTGCTCTATATTTCTCCCTAGAAATACGAAAATGTAGAGCTGGTGTCTCCATGTGGAACCAATTACTGTATCTAAGCTCAAAATAAAATGTTCCCTGGTAATAAAACATTCAAAACAATAAAGTCCATTGATAATATCCAAAAATCACAAACACAGAGGCTGTAGCAATACCGCGGATTGAGTTAGCCAAAACACAACCGGATATTTCTGGTTTCATCCAGTCATATCTGGACAAACTGCCGTGGAATTCATATGCAATGGACCGAGAAAATCACAGTAAAATGGTTTTGGAGAAAAGCAAAGTCTTTTCGTTAGGCAAGTGCATAAAATGTCATCTATACAAACAGAAATATCATATTGTTTGCCGCAGTTCCTCGAGCTTTCTCCCTAGAAAATGCAAATATGTAGAGCTAGTGTCTCCATGTGGAACCAATTAGTGTTTCCAAGCTGAAAATGAAATGTTCCCTGATAAAAAACATTCAAAACAATAAAGTCCGTGGATAATATCAGGAATACGCAAACACAGAGGCTGTAGCAATATCTGGGATTGAGTTAGCCAAAACACAACCGGATATTTCCGGTTTCATCCTGTCTTATCCGGACAAAGTGGTGTGGAATTCGTATGCACTGGACCGAGAAAATCAGAATAAAAATGGTTTTGGAGAAAAGCAAAGGCTTTTCGTTAGGCAAGTGTATAAAATGTCATCCATACAAACAGATATATCATGTTTGTTTGCTGCAGTTCCTCTAGCTTTCTCTGTTGAAAATACGAATGTGTAGAGCTTGTGTCTCCATGCTGAAACATTTAGTGTTTCAACGGTACAAAATTAAATGTTCCCTGATAAAAAACATTCAAAACAATAGTGTCTGTGGAAAATATCAGGAATGTACAAACACAGATGCTGTAGCAATATTTTGGATTGAGTTAGCCAAAACACAACCGGATATTTCCGGTTTCATCCTGTCTTATCCGGACAAAGTGGTGTGGAATTCGTATGCAATGGACCGAGAAAATCACAGTAAAAATGGTTTTGGAGAACAGCAAAGTCTTTTCGTTAGGCAAGTGCATAAAATGTCATCGATAAAAACAGAAATATCATGTTTGTTTACCGCAGTTCCTCTAGCTATCTCCCTAGAAATAGCAAATGTGTAGAGCTGGTGTCTCCATGTGGAACCAATTATTGTTTCCAAGCACAAAATTAAATGTTCCCTGATAAAAAAACATTCAAAACAATAAAGTCCATGGATAATATCCGGAAAACACAAACACAGATGCTGCAGCAATATTTCAGATGGAGTTAGCCAAAACACAGCCGGATATTTCTGGTTTCTTCCAGTCATATCCGGACAAAGTGGTTTTGAATTCTTATGCAATGGATCGAGAAAATCAGAGTAGAAATGGTTTTGGAGAAAAGCAAAGTCTTTGCATTAGGTAAGTGCATAAAATGTCAGCTATACAAACAGAAATTTCATGTTTGTTTGTCAGTTCCTCTACCATTCTTCCTAGAAAATACGAATATGTAGAGCTGGTGTCTCCATGTGGAACCTATTACTGTATCCAAGCTCAAAATTAAATGTTCCCCGTTAAAAAACCTTCAAAACAATAAAATGCATTGATAATATTTAGAAAAAACAAACACAGAGGCTCTAGCAATATCTGGGATTCAGTTAGCCACACTAAACCGGATATTTCCGGTTTCATCCAGTAATATACAGAGAGACTCCTGTGGAAATCCTATGCAATGGACCGAGAAAATCACAGTAAAAAAGGTTTTGTAGAAAAGCAAAGTCTTTTCGTTAGGCAACTGCATAAAATGTCATCAATACAAACAGAAATATCATTTTGTTTGCCGCAGTTCCTCAAGCTTTCTCCCTAGAAAATACAAATATGTAGAGCTAGTGTCTCCATGTGGAACCAATTAGTGTTTCCAAGCGAAAAATAAAATGTTCCCTGATAAAAAACATTCAAAACAATAAAGTCCGTGGATAATATCCGGAAAACACAAACACATAGGCTGCAGCAATATCTGGGATTGAGTTTGCCAAAACACAACCGGATATTTCTGGTTTCATCCAGTCATATCCGGACAAAGTGGTGTGGAATTGGTATGCAATGGTCTGAGAAAATCAGAATAAAAATGGTTTTGGAGAAAAGCAAAGTCTTTTCATTAGGCAACTGCATAAAATGTCATATGTACAAACAGAAATATCAAGTTTGTTTGCCGCAGTTCCTCTAGCTTTCACCCTATAAAATATGAATTTGTAGAACTGCTGTCCCCATGATGAACCAATTAGCGTTTCCAAGCTGAAAATAAAATGTTCCCTGATAAAAACATTCAAAACAATAAAGTCCATCGTTAATATAAAGAAAACACAAGCACAGAGGCTTTCACAATATTTCGATTGAGTTAGCCAAAACACAACCGGATATTTCTGGTTTCATCCAGTCATATCCAGACAAACTGGTGTGGAATTCGTATACAATGGACTGAGAAAATCAGTGTACAAAGGGTTTTGGAGAAAAGCAAAGTCTTTTCGTTAGGCAACTGCATAAAATGTCATCTATACAATCAGATATATCATGTTTGTTTGCTGCATTTCCTCTAGCTTTCTCCCTAGAAAATACGAATGTGTAGAGCTGGTGTCCCCAGGGTGAACCAATTAGAGTTTCTACGGTACAAAATGAAATGCTCCCTGATAAAAACATTCAAAACAATAAAGTTCATCGATAATATCCAGAAAGCACAAACACAGAGGTTTTCGCAATATTTAGGATTGAGTTAGCCAAAACACAACCGGATATTTCTGATTTCATCCAGTAATATCCGGACAAAGTGGTGTTGAATTCTTATGCAATGGATTGAGAAAATCACAGTAAAAATGGTTTTGGAGAAAAGCAAAGTCTTTTCGTTAGGCAAGTGGATAAAATGTCAGCTATACAAACAGAAATATCATGTTTGTCAGTTGCTCTATATTTCTCCCTAGAAATACGAAAATGTAGAGCTGGTGTCTCCATGTGGAACCAATTACTGTATCTAAGCTCAAAATAAAATGTTCCCTGGTAATAAAACATTCAAAACAATAAAGTCCATTGATAATATCCAAAAATCACAAACACAGAGGCTGTAGCAATACCGCGGATTGAGTTAGCCAAAACACAACCGGATATTTCTGGTTTCATCCAGTCATATCTGGACAAACTGCCGTGGAATTCATATGCAATGGACCGAGAAAATCACAGTAAAATGGTTTTGGAGAAAAGCAAAGTCTTTTCGTTAGGCAAGTGCATAAAATGTCATCTATACAAACAGAAATATCATATTGTTTGCCGCAGTTCCTCGAGCTTTCTCCCTAGAAAATGCAAATATGTAGAGCTAGTGTCTCCATGTGGAACCAATTAGTGTTTCCAAGCTGAAAATGAAATGTTCCCTGATAAAAAACATTCAAAACAATAAAGTCCGTGGATAATATCAGGAATACGCAAACACAGAGGCTGTAGCAATATCTGGGATTGAGTTAGCCAAAACACAACCGGATATTTCCGGTTTCATCCTGTCTTATCCGGACAAAGTGGTGTGGAATTCGTATGCACTGGACCGAGAAAATCAGAATAAAAATGGTTTTGGAGAAAAGCAAAGGCTTTTCGTTAGGCAAGTGTATAAAATGTCATCCATACAAACAGATATATCATGTTTGTTTGCTGCAGGTCCTCTAGCTTTCTCTGTTGAAAATACGAATGTGTAGAGCTTGTGTCTCCATGCTGAAACATTTAGTGTTTCAACGGTACAAAATTAAATGTTCCCTGATAAAAAACATTCAAAACAATAGTGTCTGTGGAAAATATCAGGAATGTACAAACACAGATGCTGTAGCAATATTTTGGATTGAGTTAGCCAAAACACAACCGGATATTTCCGGTTTCATCCTGTCTTATCCGGACAAAGTGGTGTGGAATTCGTATGCAATGGACCGAGAAAATCACAGTAAAAATGGTTTTGGAGAACAGCAAAGTCTTTTCGTTAGGCAAGTGCATAAAATGTCATCGATAAAAACAGAAATATCATGTTTGTTTACCGCAGTTCCTCTAGCTATCTCCCTAGAAATAGCAAATGTGTAGAGCTGGTGTCTCCATGTGGAACCAATTATTGTTTCCAAGCACAAAATTAAATGTTCCCTGATAAAAAAACATTCAAAACAATAAAGTCCATGGATAATATCCGGAAAACACAAACACAGATGCTGCAGCAATATTTCAGATGGAGTTAGCCAAAACACAGCCGGATATTTCTGGTTTCTTCCAGTCATATCCGGACAAAGTGGTTTTGAATTCTTATGCAATGGATCGAGAAAATCAGAGTAGAAATGGTTTTGGAGAAAAGCAAAGTCTTTGCATTAGGTAAGTGCATAAAATGTCAGCTATACAAACAGAAATTTCATGTTTGTTTGTCAGTTCCTCTACCATTCTTCCTAGAAAATACGAATATGTAGAGCTGGTGTCTCCATGTGGAACCTATTACTGTATCCAAGCTCAAAATTAAATGTTCCCCGTTAAAAAACCTTCAAAACAATAAAATGCATTGATAATATTTAGAAAAAACAAACACAGAGGCTCTAGCAATATCTGGGATTCAGTTAGCCACACTAAACCGGATATTTCCGGTTTCATCCAGTAATATACAGAGAGACTCCTGTGGAAATCCTATGCAATGGACCGAGAAAATCACAGTAAAAAAGGTTTTGTAGAAAAGCAAAGTCTTTTCGTTAGGCAACTGCATAAAATGTCATCAATACAAACAGAAATATCATTTTGTTTGCCGCAGTTCCTCAAGCTTTCTCCCTAGAAAATACAAATATGTAGAGCTAGTGTCTCCATGTGGAACCAATTAGTGTTTCCAAGCGAAAAATAAAATGTTCCCTGATAAAAAACATTCAAAACAATAAAGTCCGTGGATAATATCCGGAAAACACAAACACATAGGCTGCAGCAATATCTGGGATTGAGTTTGCCAAAACACAACCGGATATTTCTGGTTTCATCCAGTCATATCCGGACAAAGTGGTGTGGAATTGGTATGCAATGGTCTGAGAAAATCAGAATAAAAATGGTTTTGGAGAAAAGCAAAGTCTTTTCATTAGGCAACTGCATAAAATGTCATATGTACAAACAGAAATATCAAGTTTGTTTGCCGCAGTTCCTCTAGCTTTCACCCTATAAAATATGAATTTGTAGAACTGCTGTCCCCATGATGAACCAATTAGCGTTTCCAAGCTGAAAATAAAATGTTCCCTGATAAAAACATTCAAAACAATAAAGTCCATCGTTAATATAAAGAAAACACAAGCACAGAGGCTTTCACAATATTTCGATTGAGTTAGCCAAAACACAACCGGATATTTCTGGTTTCATCCAGTCATATCCAGACAAACTGGTGTGGAATTCGTATACAATGGACTGAGAAAATCAGTGTACAAAGGGTTTTGGAGAAAAGCAAAGTCTTTTCGTTAGGCAACTGCATAAAATGTCATCTATACAATCAGATATATCATGTTTGTTTGCTGCATTTCCTCTAGCTTTCTCCCTAGAAAATACGAATGTGTAGAGCTGGTGTCCCCAGGGTGAACCAATTAGAGTTTCTACGGTACAAAATGAAATGCTCCCTGATAAAAACATTCAAAACAATAAAGTTCATCGATAATATCCAGAAAGCACAAACACAGAGGTTTTCGCAATATTTAGGATTGAGTTAGCCAAAACACAACCGGATATTTCTGATTTCATCCAGTAATATCCGGACAAAGTGGTGTTGAATTCTTATGCAATGGATTGAGAAAATCACAGTAAAAATGGTTTTGGAGAAAAGCAAAGTCTTTTCGTTAGGCAAGTGGATAAAATGTCAGCTATACAAACAGAAATATCATGTTTGTCAGTTGCTCTATATTTCTCCCTAGAAATACGAAAATGTAGAGCTGGTGTCTCCATGTGGAACCAATTACTGTATCTAAGCTCAAAATAAAATGTTCCCTGGTAATAAAACATTCAAAACAATAAAGTCCATTGATAATATCCAAAAATCACAAACACAGAGGCTGTAGCAATACCGCGGATTGAGTTAGCCAAAACACAACCGGATATTTCTGGTTTCATCCAGTCATATCTGGACAAACTGCCGTGGAATTCATATGCAATGGACCGAGAAAATCACAGTAAAATGGTTTTGGAGAAAAGCAAAGTCTTTTCGTTAGGCAAGTGCATAAAATGTCATCTATACAAACAGAAATATCATATTGTTTGCCGCAGTTCCTCGAGCTTTCTCCCTAGAAAATGCAAATATGTAGAGCTAGTGTCTCCATGTGGAACCAATTAGTGTTTCCAAGCTGAAAATGAAATGTTCCCTGATAAAAAACATTCAAAACAATAAAGTCCGTGGATAATATCAGGAATACGCAAACACAGAGGCTGTAGCAATATCTGGGATTGAGTTAGCCAAAACACAACCGGATATTTCCGGTTTCATCCTGTCTTATCCGGACAAAGTGGTGTGGAATTCGTATGCACTGGACCGAGAAAATCAGAATAAAAATGGTTTTGGAGAAAAGCAAAGGCTTTTCGTTAGGCAAGTGTATAAAATGTCATCCATACAAACAGATATATCATGTTTGTTTGCTGCAGTTCCTCTAGCTTTCTCTGTTGAAAATACGAATGTGTAGAGCTTGTGTCTCCATGCTGAAACATTTAGTGTTTCAACGGTACAAAATTAAATGTTCCCTGATAAAAAACATTCAAAACAATAGTGTCTGTGGAAAATATCAGGAATGTACAAACACAGATGCTGTAGCAATATTTTGGATTGAGTTAGCCAAAACACAACCGGATATTTCCGGTTTCATCCTGTCTTATCCGGACAAAGTGGTGTGGAATTCGTATGCAATGGACCGAGAAAATCACAGTAAAAATGGTTTTGGAGAACAGCAAAGTCTTTTCGTTAGGCAAGTGCATAAAATGTCATCGATAAAAACAGAAATATCATGTTTGTTTACCGCAGTTCCTCTAGCTATCTCCCTAGAAATAGCAAATGTGTAGAGCTGGTGTCTCCATGTGGAACCAATTATTGTTTCCAAGCACAAAATTAAATGTTCCCTGATAAAAAAACATTCAAAACAATAAAGTCCATGGATAATATCCGGAAAACACAAACACAGATGCTGCAGCAATATTTCAGATGGAGTTAGCCAAAACACAGCCGGATATTTCTGGTTTCTTCCAGTCATATCCGGACAAAGTGGTTTTGAATTCTTATGCAATGGATCGAGAAAATCAGAGTAGAAATGGTTTTGGAGAAAAGCAAAGTCTTTGCATTAGGTAAGTGCATAAAATGTCAGCTATACAAACAGAAATTTCATGTTTGTTTGTCAGTTCCTCTACCATTCTTCCTAGAAAATACGAATATGTAGAGCTGGTGTCTCCATGTGGAACCTATTACTGTATCCAAGCTCAAAATTAAATGTTCCCCGTTAAAAAACCTTCAAAACAATAAAATGCATTGATAATATTTAGAAAAAACAAACACAGAGGCTCTAGCAATATCTGGGATTCAGTTAGCCACACTAAACCGGATATTTCCGGTTTCATCCAGTAATATACAGAGAGACTCCTGTGGAAATCCTATGCAATGGACCGAGAAAATCACAGTAAAAAAGGTTTTGTAGAAAAGCAAAGTCTTTTCGTTAGGCAACTGCATAAAATGTCATCAATACAAACAGAAATATCATTTTGTTTGCCGCAGTTCCTCAAGCTTTCTCCCTAGAAAATACAAATATGTAGAGCTAGTGTCTCCATGTGGAACCAATTAGTGTTTCCAAGCGAAAAATAAAATGTTCCCTGATAAAAAACATTCAAAACAATAAAGTCCGTGGATAATATCCGGAAAACACAAACACATAGGCTGCAGCAATATCTGGGATTGAGTTTGCCAAAACACAACCGGATATTTCTGGTTTCATCCAGTCATATCCGGACAAAGTGGTGTGGAATTGGTATGCAATGGTCTGAGAAAATCAGAATAAAAATGGTTTTGGAGAAAAGCAAAGTCTTTTCATTAGGCAACTGCATAAAATGTCATATGTACAAACAGAAATATCAAGTTTGTTTGCCGCAGTTCCTCTAGCTTTCACCCTATAAAATATGAATTTGTAGAACTGCTGTCCCCATGATGAACCAATTAGCGTTTCCAAGCTGAAAATAAAATGTTCCCTGATAAAAACATTCAAAACAATAAAGTCCATCGTTAATATAAAGAAAACACAAGCACAGAGGCTTTCACAATATTTCGATTGAGTTAGCCAAAACACAACCGGATATTTCTGGTTTCATCCAGTCATATCCAGACAAACTGGTGTGGAATTCGTATACAATGGACTGAGAAAATCAGTGTACAAAGGGTTTTGGAGAAAAGCAAAGTCTTTTCGTTAGGCAACTGCATAAAATGTCATCTATACAATCAGATATATCATGTTTGTTTGCTGCATTTCCTCTAGCTTTCTCCCTAGAAAATACGAATGTGTAGAGCTGGTGTCCCCAGGGTGAACCAATTAGAGTTTCTACGGTACAAAATGAAATGCTCCCTGATAAAAACATTCAAAACAATAAAGTTCATCGATAATATCCAGAAAGCACAAACACAGAGGTTTTCGCAATATTTAGGATTGAGTTAGCCAAAACACAACCGGATATTTCTGATTTCATCCAGTAATATCCGGACAAAGTGGTGTTGAATTCTTATGCAATGGATTGAGAAAATCACAGTAAAAATGGTTTTGGAGAAAAGCAAAGTCTTTTCGTTAGGCAAGTGGATAAAATGTCAGCTATACAAACAGAAATATCATGTTTGTCAGTTGCTCTATATTTCTCCCTAGAAATACGAAAATGTAGAGCTGGTGTCTCCATGTGGAACCAATTACTGTATCTAAGCTCAAAATAAAATGTTCCCTGGTAATAAAACATTCAAAACAATAAAGTCCATTGATAATATCCAAAAATCACAAACACAGAGGCTGTAGCAATACCGCGGATTGAGTTAGCCAAAACACAACCGGATATTTCTGGTTTCATCCAGTCATATCTGGACAAACTGCCGTGGAATTCATATGCAATGGACCGAGAAAATCACAGTAAAATGGTTTTGGAGAAAAGCAAAGTCTTTTCGTTAGGCAAGTGCATAAAATGTCATCTATACAAACAGAAATATCATATTGTTTGCCGCAGTTCCTCGAGCTTTCTCCCTAGAAAATGCAAATATGTAGAGCTAGTGTCTCCATGTGGAACCAATTAGTGTTTCCAAGCTGAAAATGAAATGTTCCCTGATAAAAAACATTCAAAACAATAAAGTCCGTGGATAATATCAGGAATACGCAAACACAGAGGCTGTAGCAATATCTGGGATTGAGTTAGCCAAAACACAACCGGATATTTCCGGTTTCATCCTGTCTTATCCGGACAAAGTGGTGTGGAATTCGTATGCACTGGACCGAGAAAATCAGAATAAAAATGGTTTTGGAGAAAAGCAAAGGCTTTTCGTTAGGCAAGTGTATAAAATGTCATCCATACAAACAGATATATCATGTTTGTTTGCTGCAGGTCCTCTAGCTTTCTCTGTTGAAAATACGAATGTGTAGAGCTTGTGTCTCCATGCTGAAACATTTAGTGTTTCAACGGTACAAAATTAAATGTTCCCTGATAAAAAACATTCAAAACAATAGTGTCTGTGGAAAATATCAGGAATGTACAAACACAGATGCTGTAGCAATATTTTGGATTGAGTTAGCCAAAACACAACCGGATATTTCCGGTTTCATCCTGTCTTATCCGGACAAAGTGGTGTGGAATTCGTATGCAATGGACCGAGAAAATCACAGTAAAAGTGGTTTTGGAGAACAGCAAAGTCTTTTCGTTAGGCAAGTGCATAAAATGTCATCGATAAAAACAGAAATATCATGTTTGTTTACCGCAGTTCCTCTAGCTATCTCCCTAGAAATAGCAAATGTGTAGAGCTGGTGTCTCCATGTGGAACCAATTATTGTTTCCAAGCACAAAATTAAATGTTCCCTGATAAAAAAACATTCAAAACAATAAAGTCCATGGATAATATCCGGAAAACACAAACACAGATGCTGCAGCAATATTTCAGATGGAGTTAGCCAAAACACAGCCGGATATTTCTGGTTTCTTCCAGTCATATCCGGACAAAGTGGTTTTGAATTCTTATGCAATGGATCGAGAAAATCAGAGTAGAAATGGTTTTGGAGAAAAGCAAAGTCTTTGCATTAGGTAAGTGCATAAAATGTCAGCTATACAAACAGAAATTTCATGTTTGTTTGTCAGTTCCTCTACCATTCTTCCTAGAAAATACGAATATGTAGAGCTGGTGTCTCCATGTGGAACCTATTACTGTATCCAAGCTCAAAATTAAATGTTCCCCGTTAAAAAACCTTCAAAACAATAAAATGCATTGATAATATTCAGAAAAAACAAACACAGAGGCTCTAGCAATATCTGGGATTCAGTTAGCCACACTAAACCGGATATTTCCGGTTTCATCCAGTAATATACAGAGAGACTCCTGTGGAAATCCTATGCAATGGACCGAGAAAATCACAGTAAAAAAGGTTTTGTAGAAAAGCAAAGTCTTTTCGTTAGGCAACTGCATAAAATGTCATCAATACAAACAGAAATATCATTTTGTTTGCCGCAGTTCCTCAAGCTTTCTCCCTAGAAAATACAAATATGTAGAGCTAGTGTCTCCATGTGGAACCAATTAGTGTTTCCAAGCGAAAAATAAAATGTTCCCTGATAAAAAACATTCAAAACAATAAAGTCCGTGGATAATATCCGGAAAACACAAACACATAGGCTGCAGCAATATCTGGGATTGAGTTTGCCAAAACACAACCGGATATTTCTGGTTTCATCCAGTCATATCCGGACAAAGTGGTGTGGAATTGGTATGCAATGGTCTGAGAAAATCAGAATAAAAATGGTTTTGGAGAAAAGCAAAGTCTTTTCATTAGGCAACTGCATAAAATGTCATATGTACAAACAGAAATATCAAGTTTGTTTGCCGCAGTTCCTCTAGCTTTCACCCTATAAAATATGAATTTGTAGAACTGCTGTCCCCATGATGAACCAATTAGCGTTTCCAAGCTGAAAATAAAATGTTCCCTGATAAAAACATTCAAAACAATAAAGTCCATCGTTAATATAAAGAAAACACAAGCACAGAGGCTTTCACAATATTTCGATTGAGTTAGCCAAAACACAACCGGATATTTCTGGTTTCATCCAGTCATATCCAGACAAACTGGTGTGGAATTCGTATACAATGGACTGAGAAAATCAGTGTACAAAGGGTTTTGGAGAAAAGCAAAGTCTTTTCGTTAGGCAACTGCATAAAATGTCATCTATACAATCAGATATATCATGTTTGTTTGCTGCATTTCCTCTAGCTTTCTCCCTAGAAAATACGAATGTGTAGAGCTGGTGTCCCCAGGGTGAACCAATTAGAGTTTCTACGGTACAAAATGAAATGCTCCCTGATAAAAACATTCAAAACAATAAAGTTCATCGATAATATCCAGAAAGCACAAACACAGAGGTTTTCGCAATATTTAGGATTGAGTTAGCCAAAACACAACCGGATATTTCTGATTTCATCCAGTAATATCCGGACAAAGTGGTGTTGAATTCTTATGCAATGGATTGAGAAAATCACAGTAAAAATGGTTTTGGAGAAAAGCAAAGTCTTTTCGTTAGGCAAGTGGATAAAATGTCAGCTATACAAACAGAAATATCATGTTTGTCAGTTGCTCTATATTTCTCCCTAGAAATACGAAAATGTAGAGCTGGTGTCTCCATGTGGAACCAATTACTGTATCTAAGCTCAAAATAAAATGTTCCCTGGTAATAAAACATTCAAAACAATAAAGTCCATTGATAATATCCAAAAATCACAAACACAGAGGCTGTAGCAATACCGCGGATTGAGTTAGCCAAAACACAACCGGATATTTCTGGTTTCATCCAGTCATATCTGGACAAACTGCCGTGGAATTCATATGCAATGGACCGAGAAAATCACAGTAAAATGGTTTTGGAGAAAAGCAAAGTCTTTTCGTTAGGCAAGTGCATAAAATGTCATCTATACAAACAGAAATATCATATTGTTTGCCGCAGTTCCTCGAGCTTTCTCCCTAGAAAATGCAAATATGTAGAGCTAGTGTCTCCATGTGGAACCAATTAGTGTTTCCAAGCTGAAAATGAAATGTTCCCTGATAAAAAACATTCAAAACAATAAAGTCCGTGGATAATATCAGGAATACGCAAACACAGAGGCTGTAGCAATATCTGGGATTGAGTTAGCCAAAACACAACCGGATATTTCCGGTTTCATCCTGTCTTATCCGGACAAAGTGGTGTGGAATTCGTATGCACTGGACCGAGAAAATCAGAATAAAAATGGTTTTGGAGAAAAGCAAAGGCTTTTCGTTAGGCAAGTGTATAAAATGTCATCCATACAAACAGATATATCATGTTTGTTTGCTGCAGGTCCTCTAGCTTTCTCTGTTGAAAATACGAATGTGTAGAGCTTGTGTCTCCATGCTGAAACATTTAGTGTTTCAACGGTACAAAATTAAATGTTCCCTGATAAAAAACATTCAAAACAATAGTGTCTGTGGAAAATATCAGGAATGTACAAACACAGATGCTGTAGCAATATTTTGGATTGAGTTAGCCAAAACACAACCGGATATTTCCGGTTTCATCCTGTCTTATCCGGACAAAGTGGTGTGGAATTCGTATGCAATGGACCGAGAAAATCACAGTAAAAATGGTTTTGGAGAACAGCAAAGTCTTTTCGTTAGGCAAGTGCATAAAATGTCATCGATAAAAACAGAAATATCATGTTTGTTTACCGCAGTTCCTCTAGCTATCTCCCTAGAAATAGCAAATGTGTAGAGCTGGTGTCTCCATGTGGAACCAATTATTGTTTCCAAGCACAAAATTAAATGTTCCCTGATAAAAAAACATTCAAAACAATAAAGTCCATGGATAATATCCGGAAAACACAAACACAGATGCTGCAGCAATATTTCAGATGGAGTTAGCCAAAACACAGCCGGATATTTCTGGTTTCTTCCAGTCATATCCGGACAAAGTGGTTTTGAATTCTTATGCAATGGATCGAGAAAATCAGAGTAGAAATGGTTTTGGAGAAAAGCAAAGTCTTTGCATTAGGTAAGTGCATAAAATGTCAGCTATACAAACAGAAATTTCATGTTTGTTTGTCAGTTCCTCTACCATTCTTCCTAGAAAATACGAATATGTAGAGCTGGTGTCTCCATGTGGAACCTATTACTGTATCCAAGCTCAAAATTAAATGTTCCCCGTTAAAAAACCTTCAAAACAATAAAATGCATTGATAATATTTAGAAAAAACAAACACAGAGGCTCTAGCAATATCTGGGATTCAGTTAGCCACACTAAACCGGATATTTCCGGTTTCATCCAGTAATATACAGAGAGACTCCTGTGGAAATCCTATGCAATGGACCGAGAAAATCACAGTAAAAAAGGTTTTGTAGAAAAGCAAAGTCTTTTCGTTAGGCAACTGCATAAAATGTCATCAATACAAACAGAAATATCATTTTGTTTGCCGCAGTTCCTCAAGCTTTCTCCCTAGAAAATACAAATATGTAGAGCTAGTGTCTCCATGTGGAACCAATTAGTGTTTCCAAGCGAAAAATAAAATGTTCCCTGATAAAAAACATTCAAAACAATAAAGTCCGTGGATAATATCCGGAAAACACAAACACATAGGCTGCAGCAATATCTGGGATTGAGTTTGCCAAAACACAACCGGATATTTCTGGTTTCATCCAGTCATATCCGGACAAAGTGGTGTGGAATTGGTATGCAATGGTCTGAGAAAATCAGAATAAAAATGGTTTTGGAGAAAAGCAAAGTCTTTTCATTAGGCAACTGCATAAAATGTCATATGTACAAACAGAAATATCAAGTTTGTTTGCCGCAGTTCCTCTAGCTTTCACCCTATAAAATATGAATTTGTAGAACTGCTGTCCCCATGATGAACCAATTAGCGTTTCCAAGCTGAAAATAAAATGTTCCCTGATAAAAACATTCAAAACAATAAAGTCCATCGTTAATATAAAGAAAACACAAGCACAGAGGCTTTCACAATATTTCGATTGAGTTAGCCAAAACACAACCGGATATTTCTGGTTTCATCCAGTCATATCCAGACAAACTGGTGTGGAATTCGTATACAATGGACTGAGAAAATCAGTGTACAAAGGGTTTTGGAGAAAAGCAAAGTCTTTTCGTTAGGCAACTGCATAAAATGTCATCTATACAATCAGATATATCATGTTTGTTTGCTGCATTTCCTCTAGCTTTCTCCCTAGAAAATACGAATGTGTAGAGCTGGTGTCCCCAGGGTGAACCAATTAGAGTTTCTACGGTACAAAATGAAATGCTCCCTGATAAAAACATTCAAAACAATAAAGTTCATCGATAATATCCAGAAAGCACAAACACAGAGGTTTTCGCAATATTTAGGATTGAGTTAGCCAAAACACAACCGGATATTTCTGATTTCATCCAGTAATATCCGGACAAAGTGGTGTTGAATTCTTATGCAATGGATTGAGAAAATCACAGTAAAAATGGTTTTGGAGAAAAGCAAAGTCTTTTCGTTAGGCAAGTGGATAAAATGTCAGCTATACAAACAGAAATATCATGTTTGTCAGTTGCTCTATATTTCTCCCTAGAAATACGAAAATGTAGAGCTGGTGTCTCCATGTGGAACCAATTACTGTATCTAAGCTCAAAATAAAATGTTCCCTGGTAATAAAACATTCAAAACAATAAAGTCCATTGATAATATCCAAAAATCACAAACACAGAGGCTGTAGCAATACCGCGGATTGAGTTAGCCAAAACACAACCGGATATTTCTGGTTTCATCCAGTCATATCTGGACAAACTGCCGTGGAATTCATATGCAATGGACCGAGAAAATCACAGTAAAATGGTTTTGGAGAAAAGCAAAGTCTTTTCGTTAGGCAAGTGCATAAAATGTCATCTATACAAACAGAAATATCATATTGTTTGCCGCAGTTCCTCGAGCTTTCTCCCTAGAAAATGCAAATATGTAGAGCTAGTGTCTCCATGTGGAACCAATTAGTGTTTCCAAGCTGAAAATGAAATGTTCCCTGATAAAAAACATTCAAAACAATAAAGTCCGTGGATAATATCAGGAATACGCAAACACAGAGGCTGTAGCAATATCTGGGATTGAGTTAGCCAAAACACAACCGGATATTTCCGGTTTCATCCTGTCTTATCCGGACAAAGTGGTGTGGAATTCGTATGCACTGGACCGAGAAAATCAGAATAAAAATGGTTTTGGAGAAAAGCAAAGGCTTTTCGTTAGGCAAGTGTATAAAATGTCATCCATACAAACAGATATATCATGTTTGTTTGCTGCAGGTCCTCTAGCTTTCTCTGTTGAAAATACGAATGTGTAGAGCTTGTGTCTCCATGCTGAAACATTTAGTGTTTCAACGGTACAAAATTAAATGTTCCCTGATAAAAAACATTCAAAACAATAGTGTCTGTGGAAAATATCAGGAATGTACAAACACAGATGCTGTAGCAATATTTTGGATTGAGTTAGCCAAAACACAACCGGATATTTCCGGTTTCATCCTGTCTTATCCGGACAAAGTGGTGTGGAATTCGTATGCAATGGACCGAGAAAATCACAGTAAAAATGGTTTTGGAGAACAGCAAAGTCTTTTCGTTAGGCAAGTGCATAAAATGTCATCGATAAAAACAGAAATATCATGTTTGTTTACCGCAGTTCCTCTAGCTATCTCCCTAGAAATAGCAAATGTGTAGAGCTGGTGTCTCCATGTGGAACCAATTATTGTTTCCAAGCACAAAATTAAATGTTCCCTGATAAAAAAACATTCAAAACAATAAAGTCCATGGATAATATCCGGAAAACACAAACACAGATGCTGCAGCAATATTTCAGATGGAGTTAGCCAAAACACAGCCGGATATTTCTGGTTTCTTCCAGTCATATCCGGACAAAGTGGTTTTGAATTCTTATGCAATGGATCGAGAAAATCAGAGTAGAAATGGTTTTGGAGAAAAGCAAAGTCTTTGCATTAGGTAAGTGCATAAAATGTCAGCTATACAAACAGAAATTTCATGTTTGTTTGTCAGTTCCTCTACCATTCTTCCTAGAAAATACGAATATGTAGAGCTGGTGTCTCCATGTGGAACCTATTACTGTATCCAAGCTCAAAATTAAATGTTCCCCGTTAAAAAACCTTCAAAACAATAAAATGCATTGATAATATTTAGAAAAAACAAACACAGAGGCTCTAGCAATATCTGGGATTCAGTTAGCCACACTAAACCGGATATTTCCGGTTTCATCCAGTAATATACAGAGAGACTCCTGTGGAAATCCTATGCAATGGACCGAGAAAATCACAGTAAAAAAGGTTTTGTAGAAAAGCAAAGTCTTTTCGTTAGGCAACTGCATAAAATGTCATCAATACAAACAGAAATATCATTTTGTTTGCCGCAGTTCCTCAAGCTTTCTCCCTAGAAAATACAAATATGTAGAGCTAGTGTCTCCATGTGGAACCAATTAGTGTTTCCAAGCGAAAAATAAAATGTTCCCTGATAAAAAACATTCAAAACAATAAAGTCCGTGGATAATATCCGGAAAACACAAACACATAGGCTGCAGCAATATCTGGGATTGAGTTTGCCAAAACACAACCGGATATTTCTGGTTTCATCCAGTCATATCCGGACAAAGTGGTGTGGAATTGGTATGCAATGGTCTGAGAAAATCAGAATAAAAATGGTTTTGGAGAAAAGCAAAGTCTTTTCATTAGGCAACTGCATAAAATGTCATGTGTACAAACAGAAATATCAAGTTTGTTTGCCGCAGTTCCTCTAGCTTTCACCCTATAAAATATGAATTTGTAGAACTGCTGTCCCCATGATGAACCAATTAGCGTTTCCAAGCTGAAAATAAAATGTTCCCTGATAAAAACATTCAAAACAATAAAGTCCATCGTTAATATAAAGAAAACACAAGCACAGAGGCTTTCACAATATTTCGATTGAGTTAGCCAAAACACAACCGGATATTTCTGGTTTCATCCAGTCATATCCAGACAAACTGGTGTGGAATTCGTATACAATGGACTGAGAAAATCAGTGTACAAAGGGTTTTGGAGAAAAGCAAAGTCTTTTCGTTAGGCAACTGCATAAAATGTCATCTATACAATCAGATATATCATGTTTGTTTGCTGCATTTCCTCTAGCTTTCTCCCTAGAAAATACGAATGTGTAGAGCTGGTGTCCCCAGGGTGAACCAATTAGAGTTTCTACGGTACAAAATGAAATGCTCCCTGATAAAAACATTCAAAACAATAAAGTTCATCGATAATATCCAGAAAGCACAAACACAGAGGTTTTCGCAATATTTAGGATTGAGTTAGCCAAAACACAACCGGATATTTCTGATTTCATCCAGTAATATCCGGACAAAGTGGTGTTGAATTCTTATGCAATGGATTGAGAAAATCACAGTAAAAATGGTTTTGGAGAAAAGCAAAGTCTTTTCGTTAGGCAAGTGGATAAAATGTCAGCTATACAAACAGAAATATCATGTTTGTCAGTTGCTCTATATTTCTCCCTAGAAATACGAAAATGTAGAGCTGGTGTCTCCATGTGGAACCAATTACTGTATCTAAGCTCAAAATAAAATGTTCCCTGGTAATAAAACATTCAAAACAATAAAGTCCATTGATAATATCCAAAAATCACAAACACAGGCTTGTAGCAATACCGCGGATTGAGTTAGCCAAAACACAACCGGATATTTCTGGTTTCATCCAGTCATATCTGGACAAACTGCCGTGGAATTCATATGCAATGGACCGAGAAAATCACAGTAAAATGGTTTTGGAGAAAAGCAAAGTCTTTTCGTTAGGCAAGTGCATAAAATGTCATCTATACAAACAGAAATATCATATTGTTTGCCGCAGTTCCTCGAGCTTTCTCCCTAGAAAATGCAAATATGTAGAGCTAGTGTTCCATGTGGAACCAATTAGTGTTTCCAAGCTGAAAATGAAATGTTCCCTGATAAAAAACATTCAAAACAATAAAGTTCCGTGGATAATATCAGGAATACGCAAACACAGAGGCTGTAGCAATATCTGGGATTGAGTTAGCCAAAACAACAACCGGATATTTCCGGTTTCATCCTGTCTTATCCGGACAAAGTGGTGTGGAATTCGTATGCACTGGACCGAGAAAATCAGAATAAAAATGGTTTTGGAGAAAAGCAAAGGCTTTTCGTTAGGCAAGTGTATAAAAATGTCATCCATACAAACAGATATATCATGTTTGTTTGCTGCAGGTCCTCTAGCTTTCTCTGTTGAAAATACGAATGTGTAGAGCTTGTGTCTCCATGCTGAAACATTTAGTGTTTCAACGGTACAAAATTAAATGTTCCCTGATAAAAAACATTCAAAACAATAGTGTCTGTGGAAAATATCAGGAATGTACAAACACAGATGCTGTAGCAATATTTTGGATTGATTTAGCCAAAACACAACCGGATATTTCCGGTTTCATCCTGTCTTATCCGGACAAAGTGTGTGGAATTCGGTATGCAATGGACCGAGAAAATCACAGTAAAATGGTTTTGGAGAACAGCAAAGTCTTTTCGTTAGGCAAGTGCATAAAATGTCATCGATAAAAACAGAAATATCATGTTTGTTTAACCCGCAGTTCCTCTAGCTATCTCCCTAGAAATAGCAAATGTGTAGAGCTGGTGTCTCCATGTGGAACCAATTATTGTTTCCAAGCACAAAATTAAATGTTCCCTGATAAAAAAACATTCAAAACAATAAAGTCCATGGATAATATCCGGAAAACACAAACACAGATGCTGCAGCAATATTTCAGATGGAGTTAGCCAAAACACAGCCGGATATTTCTGGTTTCTTCCAGTCATATCCGGACAAAGTGGTTTTGAATTCTTATAGCAATGGATCGAGAAAATCAGAGTAGAAATGGTTTTGGAGAAAAGCAAAGTCTTTGCATTAGGTAAGTGCATAAAATGTCAGCTATACAAACAGAAATTTCATGTTTGTTTGTCAGTTCCTCTACCATTCTCCTAGAAAATACGAATATGTAGAGCTGGTGTCTCCATGTGGAACCTATTACTGTATCCAAGCTCAAAATTAAATGTTCCCGTTAAAAAACCTTCAAAACAATAAAATGCATTGATAATATTCAGAAAAAACAAACACAGAGGCTCTAGCAATATCTGGGATTCAGTTAGCCACACTAAACCGGATATTTCCGGTTTCATCCAGTTAATATACAGAGAGACTCCTGTGGAAATCCTATGCAATGGACCGAGAAAATCACAGTAAAAAAGGTTTTGTAGAAAAGCAAAGTCTTTTCGTTAGGCAACTGCATAAAATGTCATCAATACAAACAGAAATATCATTTTGTTTGCCGCAGTTCTCAAGCTTTCTCCCTAGAAAATACAAATATGTAGAGCTAGTGTCTCCATGTGGAACCAATAGTGTTTCCAAGCGAAAAATAAATGTTCCCTGATAAAAAACATCAAAACAATAAAGTCCGTGATAATATCCGGAAAACACAAACACATAGGCTGCAGCAATATCTGGGATTGAGTTTGCAAACACAACCGGAATTCTGTTTCATCCAGTCATATCCGGACAAAGTGGTGTGGATTGGTATGCAATGGTCTGAGAAATCAGAATAAAAATGGTTTTGGAGAAAAGCAAAGTCTTTTCATTAGGCAACTGCATAAAATGTCATATGTACAAACCAGAAATATCAAGTTTGTTTGCCGCAGTTCCTCTAGCTTTCACCCTATAAAATATGAATTTGTAGAACTGCTGTCCCCCATGATGAACCAATTAAGCGTTTCCAAGCTGAAAATAAATGTTCCCTGATAAAAACATTCAAACAATAAAGTCCATCGTTTAATATAAAGAAAACACAAGCACAGAGGCTTTCACAATATTTCGATGAGTTAGCCAAAACACAACCGGATATTTCTGGTTTCATCCAGTCATATCCAGACAAACTGGTGTGGAATTCGTATACAATGACTGAGAAAATCAGTGTACAAAGGGTTTTGGAGAAAAGCAAAGTCTTTTCGTTAGGCAACTGCATAAAATGTCATCTATACAATCAGATATATCATGTTTGTTTGCTGCATTTCCTCTAGCTTTCTCCCTAGAAAATACGAATGTGTAGAGCTGGTGTCCCCAGGGTGAACCAATTAGAGTTTCTACGGTACAAAATGAAATGCTCCCTGATAAAAACATTTCAAAACAATAAAGTCATCGATAATATCCAGAAAGCACAAACACAGAGGTTTTCGCAATATTTAGGATTGAGTTAGCCAAAACACAACCGGATATTTCTGATTTCATCCAGTAATATCCGGACAAAGTGGTGTTGACTTCTTATGCAATGGATTGAGAAAATCACAGTAAAAATGGTTTTGGAGAAAAGCAAGTCTTTTCGTTAGGCAAGTGGATAAAATGTCAGCTATACAAACAGAAATATCATGTTTGTCAGTTGCTCTATATTTCTCCCTAGAAATACGAAAATGTAGAGCTGGTGTCTCCATGTGGAACCAATTACTGTATCTAAGCTCAAATAAAATGTTCCCTGGTAATAAAACATTCAAAACAATAAAGTCCATTGATAATATCCAAAAATCACAAACACAGAGGCTGTAGCAATACCGCGGATTGAGTTAGCCAAAACACAACCGGATATTTCTGGTTTCATCCAGTCATATCTGGACAAACTGCCGTGGAATTCATATGCAATGGACCGAGAAAATCACAGTAAAATGGTTTTGGAGAAAAGCAAAGTCTTTTCGTTAGGCAAGTGCATAAAATGTCATCTATACAAACAGAAATATCATATTGTTTGCCGCAGTTCCTCGAGCTTTCTCCCTAGAAAATGCAAATATGTAGAGCTAGTGTCTCCATGTGGAACCAATTAGTGTTTCCAAGCTGAAAATGAAATGTTCCCTGATAAAAAACATTCAAAACAATAAAGTCCGTGGATAATATCAGGAATACGCAAACACAGAGGCTGTAGCAATATCTGGGATTGAGTTAGCCAAAACACAACCGGATATTTCCGGTTTCATCCTGTCTTATCCGGACAAAGTGGTGTGGAATTCGTATGCACTGGACCGAGAAAATCAGAATAAAAATGGTTTTGGAGAAAAGCAAAGGCTTTTCGTTAGGCAAGTGTATAAAATGTCATCCATACAAACAGATATATCATGTTTGTTTGCTGCAGTTCCTCTAGCTTTCTCTGTTGAAAATACGAATGTGTAGAGCTTGTGTCTCCATGCTGAAACATTTAGTGTTTCAACGGTACAAAATTAAATGTTCCCTGATAAAAAACATTCAAAACAATAGTGTCTGTGGAAAATATCAGGAATGTACAAACACAGATGCTGTAGCAATATTTTGGATTGAGTTAGCCAAAACACAACCGGATATTTCCGGTTTCATCCTGTCTTATCCGGACAAAGTGGTGTGGAATTCGTATGCAATGGACCGAGAAAATCACAGTAAAAATGGTTTTGGAGAACAGCAAAGTCTTTTCGTTAGGCAAGTGCATAAAATGTCATCGATAAAAACAGAAATATCATGTTTGTTTACCGCAGTTCCTCTAGCTATCTCCCTAGAAATAGCAAATGTGTAGAGCTGGTGTCTCCATGTGGAACCAATTATTGTTTCCAAGCACAAAATTAAATGTTCCCTGATAAAAAAACATTCAAAACAATAAAGTCCATGGATAATATCCGGAAAACACAAACACAGATGCTGCAGCAATATTTCAGATGGAGTTAGCCAAAACACAGCCGGATATTTCTGGTTTCTTCCAGTCATATCCGGACAAAGTGGTTTTGAATTCTTATGCAATGGATCGAGAAAATCAGAGTAGAAATGGTTTTGGAGAAAAGCAAAGTCTTTGCATTAGGTAAGTGCATAAAATGTCAGCTATACAAACAGAAATTTCATGTTTGTTTGTCAGTTCCTCTACCATTCTTCCTAGAAAATACGAATATGTAGAGCTGGTGTCTCCATGTGGAACCTATTACTGTATCCAAGCTCAAAATTAAATGTTCCCCGTTAAAAAACCTTCAAAACAATAAAATGCATTGATAATATTCAGAAAAAACAAACACAGAGGCTCTAGCAATATCTGGGATTCAGTTAGCCACACTAAACCGGATATTTCCGGTTTCATCCAGTAATATACAGAGAGACTCCTGTGGAAATCCTATGCAATGGACCGAGAAAATCACAGTAAAAAAGGTTTTGTAGAAAAGCAAAGTCTTTTCGTTAGGCAACTGCATAAAATGTCATCAATACAAACAGAAATATCATTTTGTTTGCCGCAGTTCCTCAAGCTTTCTCCCTAGAAAATACAAATATGTAGAGCTAGTGTCTCCATGTGGAACCAATTAGTGTTTCCAAGCGAAAAATAAAATGTTCCCTGATAAAAAACATTCAAAACAATAAAGTCCGTGGATAATATCCGGAAAACACAAACACATAGGCTGCAGCAATATCTGGGATTGAGTTTGCCAAAACACAACCGGATATTTCTGGTTTCATCCAGTCATATCCGGACAAAGTGGTGTGGAATTGGTATGCAATGGTCTGAGAAAATCAGAATAAAAATGGTTTTGGAGAAAAGCAAAGTCTTTTCATTAGGCAACTGCATAAAATGTCATATGTACAAACAGAAATATCAAGTTTGTTTGCCGCAGTTCCTCTAGCTTTCACCCTATAAAATATGAATTTGTAGAACTGCTGTCCCCATGATGAACCAATTAGCGTTTCCAAGCTGAAAATAAAATGTTCCCTGATAAAAACATTCAAAACAATAAAGTCCATCGTTAATATAAAGAAAACACAAGCACAGAGGCTTTCACAATATTTCGATTGAGTTAGCCAAAACACAACCGGATATTTCTGGTTTCATCCAGTCATATCCAGACAAACTGGTGTGGAATTCGTATACAATGGACTGAGAAAATCAGTGTACAAAGGGTTTTGGAGAAAAGCAAAGTCTTTTCGTTAGGCAACTGCATAAAATGTCATCTATACAATCAGATATATCATGTTTGTTTGCTGCATTTCCTCTAGCTTTCTCCCTAGAAAATACGAATGTGTAGAGCTGGTGTCCCCAGGGTGAACCAATTAGAGTTTCTACGGTACAAAATGAAATGCTCCCTGATAAAAACATTCAAAACAATAAAGTTCATCGATAATATCCAGAAAGCACAAACACAGAGGTTTTCGCAATATTTAGGATTGAGTTAGCCAAAACACAACCGGATATTTCTGATTTCATCCAGTAATATCCGGACAAAGTGGTGTTGAATTCTTATGCAATGGATTGAGAAAATCACAGTAAAAATGGTTTTGGAGAAAAGCAAAGTCTTTTCGTTAGGCAAGTGGATAAAATGTCAGCTATACAAACAGAAATATCATGTTTGTCAGTTGCTCTATATTTCTCCCTAGAAATACGAAAATGTAGAGCTGGTGTCTCCATGTGGAACCAATTACTGTATCTAAGCTCAAAATAAAATGTTCCCTGGTAATAAAACATTCAAAACAATAAAGTCCATTGATAATATCCAAAAATCACAAACACAGAGGCTGTAGCAATACCGCGGATTGAGTTAGCCAAAACACAACCGGATATTTCTGGTTTCATCCAGTCATATCTGGACAAACTGCCGTGGAATTCATATGCAATGGACCGAGAAAATCACAGTAAAATGGTTTTGGAGAAAAGCAAAGTCTTTTCGTTAGGCAAGTGCATAAAATGTCATCTATACAAACAGAAATATCATATTGTTTGCCGCAGTTCCTCGAGCTTTCTCCCTAGAAAATGCAAATATGTAGAGCTAGTGTCTCCATGTGGAACCAATTAGTGTTTCCAAGCTGAAAATGAAATGTTCCCTGATAAAAAACATTCAAAACAATAAAGTCCGTGGATAATATCAGGAATACGCAAACACAGAGGCTGTAGCAATATCTGGGATTGAGTTAGCCAAAACACAACCGGATATTTCCGGTTTCATCCTGTCTTATCCGGACAAAGTGGTGTGGAATTCGTATGCACTGGACCGAGAAAATCAGAATAAAAATGGTTTTGGAGAAAAGCAAAGGCTTTTCGTTAGGCAAGTGTATAAAATGTCATCCATACAAACAGATATATCATGTTTGTTTGCTGCAGGTCCTCTAGCTTTCTCTGTTGAAAATACGAATGTGTAGAGCTTGTGTCTCCATGCTGAAACATTTAGTGTTTCAACGGTACAAAATTAAATGTTCCCTGATAAAAAACATTCAAAACAATAGTGTCTGTGGAAAATATCAGGAATGTACAAACACAGATGCTGTAGCAATATTTTGGATTGAGTTAGCCAAAACACAACCGGATATTTCCGGTTTCATCCTGTCTTATCCGGACAAAGTGGTGTGGAATTCGTATGCAATGGACCGAGAAAATCACAGTAAAAATGGTTTTGGAGAACAGCAAAGTCTTTTCGTTAGGCAAGTGCATAAAATGTCATCGATAAAAACAGAAATATCATGTTTGTTTACCGCAGTTCCTCTAGCTATCTCCCTAGAAATAGCAAATGTGTAGAGCTGGTGTCTCCATGTGGAACCAATTATTGTTTCCAAGCACAAAATTAAATGTTCCCTGATAAAAAAACATTCAAAACAATAAAGTCCATGGATAATATCCGGAAAACACAAACACAGATGCTGCAGCAATATTTCAGATGGAGTTAGCCAAAACACAGCCGGATATTTCTGGTTTCTTCCAGTCATATCCGGACAAAGTGGTTTTGAATTCTTATGCAATGGATCGAGAAAATCAGAGTAGAAATGGTTTTGGAGAAAAGCAAAGTCTTTGCATTAGGTAAGTGCATAAAATGTCAGCTATACAAACAGAAATTTCATGTTTGTTTGTCAGTTCCTCTACCATTCTTCCTAGAAAATACGAATATGTAGAGCTGGTGTCTCCATGTGGAACCTATTACTGTATCCAAGCTCAAAATTAAATGTTCCCCGTTAAAAAACCTTCAAAACAATAAAATGCATTGATAATATTTAGAAAAAACAAACACAGAGGCTCTAGCAATATCTGGGATTCAGTTAGCCACACTAAACCGGATATTTCCGGTTTCATCCAGTAATATACAGAGAGACTCCTGTGGAAATCCTATGCAATGGACCGAGAAAATCACAGTAAAAAAGGTTTTGTAGAAAAGCAAAGTCTTTTCGTTAGGCAACTGCATAAAATGTCATCAATACAAACAGAAATATCATTTTGTTTGCCGCAGTTCCTCAAGCTTTCTCCCTAGAAAATACAAATATGTAGAGCTAGTGTCTCCATGTGGAACCAATTAGTGTTTCCAAGCGAAAAATAAAATGTTCCCTGATAAAAAACATTCAAAACAATAAAGTCCGTGGATAATATCCGGAAAACACAAACACATAGGCTGCAGCAATATCTGGGATTGAGTTTGCCAAAACACAACCGGATATTTCTGGTTTCATCCAGTCATATCCGGACAAAGTGGTGTGGAATTGGTATGCAATGGTCTGAGAAAATCAGAATAAAAATGGTTTTGGAGAAAAGCAAAGTCTTTTCATTAGGCAACTGCATAAAATGTCATATGTACAAACAGAAATATCAAGTTTGTTTGCCGCAGTTCCTCTAGCTTTCACCCTATAAAATATGAATTTGTAGAACTGCTGTCCCCATGATGAACCAATTAGCGTTTCCAAGCTGAAAATAAAATGTTCCCTGATAAAAACATTCAAAACAATAAAGTCCATCGTTAATATAAAGAAAACACAAGCACAGAGGCTTTCACAATATTTCGATTGAGTTAGCCAAAACACAACCGGATATTTCTGGTTTCATCCAGTCATATCCAGACAAACTGGTGTGGAATTCGTATACAATGGACTGAGAAAATCAGTGTACAAAGGGTTTTGGAGAAAAGCAAAGTCTTTTCGTTAGGCAACTGCATAAAATGTCATCTATACAATCAGATATATCATGTTTGTTTGCTGCATTTCCTCTAGCTTTCTCCCTAGAAAATACGAATGTGTAGAGCTGGTGTCCCCAGGGTGAACCAATTAGAGTTTCTACGGTACAAAATGAAATGCTCCCTGATAAAAACATTCAAAACAATAAAGTTCATCGATAATATCCAGAAAGCACAAACACAGAGGTTTTCGCAATATTTAGGATTGAGTTAGCCAAAACACAACCGGATATTTCTGATTTCATCCAGTAATATCCGGACAAAGTGGTGTTGAATTCTTATGCAATGGATTGAGAAAATCACAGTAAAAATGGTTTTGGAGAAAAGCAAAGTCTTTTCGTTAGGCAAGTGGATAAAATGTCAGCTATACAAACAGAAATATCATGTTTGTCAGTTGCTCTATATTTCTCCCTAGAAATACGAAAATGTAGAGCTGGTGTCTCCATGTGGAACCAATTACTGTATCTAAGCTCAAAATAAAATGTTCCCTGGTAATAAAACATTCAAAACAATAAAGTCCATTGATAATATCCAAAAATCACAAACACAGAGGCTGTAGCAATACCGCGGATTGAGTTAGCCAAAACACAACCGGATATTTCTGGTTTCATCCAGTCATATCTGGACAAACTGCCGTGGAATTCATATGCAATGGACCGAGAAAATCACAGTAAAATGGTTTTGGAGAAAAGCAAAGTCTTTTCGTTAGGCAAGTGCATAAAATGTCATCTATACAAACAGAAATATCATATTGTTTGCCGCAGTTCCTCGAGCTTTCTCCCTAGAAAATGCAAATATGTAGAGCTAGTGTCTCCATGTGGAACCAATTAGTGTTTCCAAGCTGAAAATGAAATGTTCCCTGATAAAAAACATTCAAAACAATAAAGTCCGTGGATAATATCAGGAATACGCAAACACAGAGGCTGTAGCAATATCTGGGATTGAGTTAGCCAAAACACAACCGGATATTTCCGGTTTCATCCTGTCTTATCCGGACAAAGTGGTGTGGAATTCGTATGCACTGGACCGAGAAAATCAGAATAAAAATGGTTTTGGAGAAAAGCAAAGGCTTTTCGTTAGGCAAGTGTATAAAATGTCATCCATACAAACAGATATATCATGTTTGTTTGCTGCAGTTCCTCTAGCTTTCTCTGTTGAAAATACGAATGTGTAGAGCTTGTGTCTCCATGCTGAAACATTTAGTGTTTCAACGGTACAAAATTAAATGTTCCCTGATAAAAAACATTCAAAACAATAGTGTCTGTGGAAAATATCAGGAATGTACAAACACAGATGCTGTAGCAATATTTTGGATTGAGTTAGCCAAAACACAACCGGATATTTCCGGTTTCATCCTGTCTTATCCGGACAAAGTGGTGTGGAATTCGTATGCAATGGACCGAGAAAATCACAGTAAAAATGGTTTTGGAGAACAGCAAAGTCTTTTCGTTAGGCAAGTGCATAAAATGTCATCGATAAAAACAGAAATATCATGTTTGTTTACCGCAGTTCCTCTAGCTATCTCCCTAGAAATAGCAAATGTGTAGAGCTGGTGTCTCCATGTGGAACCAATTATTGTTTCCAAGCACAAAATTAAATGTTCCCTGATAAAAAAACATTCAAAACAATAAAGTCCATGGATAATATCCGGAAAACACAAACACAGATGCTGCAGCAATATTTCAGATGGAGTTAGCCAAAACACAGCCGGATATTTCTGGTTTCTTCCAGTCATATCCGGACAAAGTGGTTTTGAATTCTTATGCAATGGATCGAGAAAATCAGAGTAGAAATGGTTTTGGAGAAAAGCAAAGTCTTTGCATTAGGTAAGTGCATAAAATGTCAGCTATACAAACAGAAATTTCATGTTTGTTTGTCAGTTCCTCTACCATTCTTCCTAGAAAATACGAATATGTAGAGCTGGTGTCTCCATGTGGAACCTATTACTGTATCCAAGCTCAAAATTAAATGTTCCCCGTTAAAAAACCTTCAAAACAATAAAATGCATTGATAATATTCAGAAAAAACAAACACAGAGGCTCTAGCAATATCTGGGATTCAGTTAGCCACACTAAACCGGATATTTCCGGTTTCATCCAGTAATATACAGAGAGACTCCTGTGGAAATCCTATGCAATGGACCGAGAAAATCACAGTAAAAAAGGTTTTGTAGAAAAGCAAAGTCTTTTCGTTAGGCAACTGCATAAAATGTCATCAATACAAACAGAAATATCATTTTGTTTGCCGCAGTTCCTCAAGCTTTCTCCCTAGAAAATACAAATATGTAGAGCTAGTGTCTCCATGTGGAACCAATTAGTGTTTCCAAGCGAAAAATAAAATGTTCCCTGATAAAAAACATTCAAAACAATAAAGTCCGTGGATAATATCCGGAAAACACAAACACATAGGCTGCAGCAATATCTGGGATTGAGTTTGCCAAAACACAACCGGATATTTCTGGTTTCATCCAGTCATATCCGGACAAAGTGGTGTGGAATTGGTATGCAATGGTCTGAGAAAATCAGAATAAAAATGGTTTTGGAGAAAAGCAAAGTCTTTTCATTAGGCAACTGCATAAAATGTCATATGTACAAACAGAAATATCAAGTTTGTTTGCCGCAGTTCCTCTAGCTTTCACCCTATAAAATATGAATTTGTAGAACTGCTGTCCCCATGATGAACCAATTAGCGTTTCCAAGCTGAAAATAAAATGTTCCCTGATAAAAACATTCAAAACAATAAAGTCCATCGTTAATATAAAGAAAACACAAGCACAGAGGCTTTCACAATATTTCGATTGAGTTAGCCAAAACACAACCGGATATTTCTGGTTTCATCCAGTCATATCCAGACAAACTGGTGTGGAATTCGTATACAATGGACTGAGAAAATCAGTGTACAAAGGGTTTTGGAGAAAAGCAAAGTCTTTTCGTTAGGCAACTGCATAAAATGTCATCTATACAATCAGATATATCATGTTTGTTTGCTGCATTTCCTCTAGCTTTCTCCCTAGAAAATACGAATGTGTAGAGCTGGTGTCCCCAGGGTGAACCAATTAGAGTTTCTACGGTACAAAATGAAATGCTCCCTGATAAAAACATTCAAAACAATAAAGTTCATCGATAATATCCAGAAAGCACAAACACAGAGGTTTTCGCAATATTTAGGATTGAGTTAGCCAAAACACAACCGGATATTTCTGATTTCATCCAGTAATATCCGGACAAAGTGGTGTTGAATTCTTATGCAATGGATTGAGAAAATCACAGTAAAAATGGTTTTGGAGAAAAGCAAAGTCTTTTCGTTAGGCAAGTGGATAAAATGTCAGCTATACAAACAGAAATATCATGTTTGTCAGTTGCTCTATATTTCTCCCTAGAAATACGAAAATGTAGAGCTGGTGTCTCCATGTGGAACCAATTACTGTATCTAAGCTCAAAATAAAATGTTCCCTGGTAATAAAACATTCAAAACAATAAAGTCCATTGATAATATCCAAAAATCACAAACACAGAGGCTGTAGCAATACCGCGGATTGAGTTAGCCAAAACACAACCGGATATTTCTGGTTTCATCCAGTCATATCTGGACAAACTGCCGTGGAATTCATATGCAATGGACCGAGAAAATCACAGTAAAATGGTTTTGGAGAAAAGCAAAGTCTTTTCGTTAGGCAAGTGCATAAAATGTCATCTATACAAACAGAAATATCATATTGTTTGCCGCAGTTCCTCGAGCTTTCTCCCTAGAAAATGCAAATATGTAGAGCTAGTGTCTCCATGTGGAACCAATTAGTGTTTCCAAGCTGAAAATGAAATGTTCCCTGATAAAAAACATTCAAAACAATAAAGTCCGTGGATAATATCAGGAATACGCAAACACAGAGGCTGTAGCAATATCTGGGATTGAGTTAGCCAAAACACAACCGGATATTTCCGGTTTCATCCTGTCTTATCCGGACAAAGTGGTGTGGAATTCGTATGCACTGGACCGAGAAAATCAGAATAAAAATGGTTTTGGAGAAAAGCAAAGGCTTTTCGTTAGGCAAGTGTATAAAATGTCATCCATACAAACAGATATATCATGTTTGTTTGCTGCAGTTCCTCTAGCTTTCTCTGTTGAAAATACGAATGTGTAGAGCTTGTGTCTCCATGCTGAAACATTTAGTGTTTCAACGGTACAAAATTAAATGTTCCCTGATAAAAAACATTCAAAACAATAGTGTCTGTGGAAAATATCAGGAATGTACAAACACAGATGCTGTAGCAATATTTTGGATTGAGTTAGCCAAAACACAACCGGATATTTCCGGTTTCATCCTGTCTTATCCGGACAAAGTGGTGTGGAATTCGTATGCAATGGACCGAGAAAATCACAGTAAAAATGGTTTTGGAGAACAGCAAAGTCTTTTCGTTAGGCAAGTGCATAAAATGTCATCGATAAAAACAGAAATATCATGTTTGTTTACCGCAGTTCCTCTAGCTATCTCCCTAGAAATAGCAAATGTGTAGAGCTGGTGTCTCCATGTGGAACCAATTATTGTTTCCAAGCACAAAATTAAATGTTCCCTGATAAAAAAACATTCAAAACAATAAAGTCCATGGATAATATCCGGAAAACACAAACACAGATGCTGCAGCAATATTTCAGATGGAGTTAGCCAAAACACAGCCGGATATTTCTGGTTTCTTCCAGTCATATCCGGACAAAGTGGTTTTGAATTCTTATGCAATGGATCGAGAAAATCAGAGTAGAAATGGTTTTGGAGAAAAGCAAAGTCTTTGCATTAGGTAAGTGCATAAAATGTCAGCTATACAAACAGAAATTTCATGTTTGTTTGTCAGTTCCTCTACCATTCTTCCTAGAAAATACGAATATGTAGAGCTGGTGTCTCCATGTGGAACCTATTACTGTATCCAAGCTCAAAATTAAATGTTCCCCGTTAAAAAACCTTCAAAACAATAAAATGCATTGATAATATTCAGAAAAAACAAACACAGAGGCTCTAGCAATATCTGGGATTCAGTTAGCCACACTAAACCGGATATTTCCGGTTTCATCCAGTAATATACAGAGAGACTCCTGTGGAAATCCTATGCAATGGACCGAGAAAATCACAGTAAAAAAGGTTTTGTAGAAAAGCAAAGTCTTTTCGTTAGGCAACTGCATAAAATGTCATCAATACAAACAGAAATATCATTTTGTTTGCCGCAGTTCCTCAAGCTTTCTCCCTAGAAAATACAAATATGTAGAGCTAGTGTCTCCATGTGGAACCAATTAGTGTTTCCAAGCGAAAAATAAAATGTTCCCTGATAAAAAACATTCAAAACAATAAAGTCCGTGGATAATATCCGGAAAACACAAACACATAGGCTGCAGCAATATCTGGGATTGAGTTTGCCAAAACACAACCGGATATTTCTGGTTTCATCCAGTCATATCCGGACAAAGTGGTGTGGAATTGGTATGCAATGGTCTGAGAAAATCAGAATAAAAATGGTTTTGGAGAAAAGCAAAGTCTTTTCATTAGGCAACTGCATAAAATGTCATATGTACAAACAGAAATATCAAGTTTGTTTGCCGCAGTTCCTCTAGCTTTCACCCTATAAAATATGAATTTGTAGAACTGCTGTCCCCATGATGAACCAATTAGCGTTTCCAAGCTGAAAATAAAATGTTCCCTGATAAAAACATTCAAAACAATAAAGTCCATCGTTAATATAAAGAAAACACAAGCACAGAGGCTTTCACAATATTTCGATTGAGTTAGCCAAAACACAACCGGATATTTCTGGTTTCATCCAGTCATATCCAGACAAACTGGTGTGGAATTCGTATACAATGGACTGAGAAAATCAGTGTACAAAGGGTTTTGGAGAAAAGCAAAGTCTTTTCGTTAGGCAACTGCATAAAATGTCATCTATACAATCAGATATATCATGTTTGTTTGCTGCATTTCCTCTAGCTTTCTCCCTAGAAAATACGAATGTGTAGAGCTGGTGTCCCCAGGGTGAACCAATTAGAGTTTCTACGGTACAAAATGAAATGCTCCCTGATAAAAACATTCAAAACAATAAAGTTCATCGATAATATCCAGAAAGCACAAACACAGAGGTTTTCGCAATATTTAGGATTGAGTTAGCCAAAACACAACCGGATATTTCTGATTTCATCCAGTAATATCCGGACAAAGTGGTGTTGAATTCTTATGCAATGGATTGAGAAAATCACAGTAAAAATGGTTTTGGAGAAAAGCAAAGTCTTTTCGTTAGGCAAGTGGATAAAATGTCAGCTATACAAACAGAAATATCATGTTTGTCAGTTGCTCTATATTTCTCCCTAGAAATACGAAAATGTAGAGCTGGTGTCTCCATGTGGAACCAATTACTGTATCTAAGCTCAAAATAAAATGTTCCCTGGTAATAAAACATTCAAAACAATAAAGTCCATTGATAATATCCAAAAATCACAAACACAGAGGCTGTAGCAATACCGCGGATTGAGTTAGCCAAAACACAACCGGATATTTCTGGTTTCATCCAGTCATATCTGGACAAACTGCCGTGGAATTCATATGCAATGGACCGAGAAAATCACAGTAAAATGGTTTTGGAGAAAAGCAAAGTCTTTTCGTTAGGCAAGTGCATAAAATGTCATCTATACAAACAGAAATATCATATTGTTTGCCGCAGTTCCTCGAGCTTTCTCCCTAGAAAATGCAAATATGTAGAGCTAGTGTCTCCATGTGGAACCAATTAGTGTTTCCAAGCTGAAAATGAAATGTTCCCTGATAAAAAACATTCAAAACAATAAAGTCCGTGGATAATATCAGGAATACGCAAACACAGAGGCTGTAGCAATATCTGGGATTGAGTTAGCCAAAACACAACCGGATATTTCCGGTTTCATCCTGTCTTATCCGGACAAAGTGGTGTGGAATTCGTATGCACTGGACCGAGAAAATCAGAATAAAAATGGTTTTGGAGAAAAGCAAAGGCTTTTCGTTAGGCAAGTGTATAAAATGTCATCCATACAAACAGATATATCATGTTTGTTTGCTGCAGGTCCTCTAGCTTTCTCTGTTGAAAATACGAATGTGTAGAGCTTGTGTCTCCATGCTGAAACATTTAGTGTTTCAACGGTACAAAATTAAATGTTCCCTGATAAAAAACATTCAAAACAATAGTGTCTGTGGAAAATATCAGGAATGTACAAACACAGATGCTGTAGCAATATTTTGGATTGAGTTAGCCAAAACACAACCGGATATTTCCGGTTTCATCCTGTCTTATCCGGACAAAGTGGTGTGGAATTCGTATGCAATGGACCGAGAAAATCACAGTAAAAATGGTTTTGGAGAACAGCAAAGTCTTTTCGTTAGGCAAGTGCATAAAATGTCATCGATAAAAACAGAAATATCATGTTTGTTTACCGCAGTTCCTCTAGCTATCTCCCTAGAAATAGCAAATGTGTAGAGCTGGTGTCTCCATGTGGAACCAATTATTGTTTCCAAGCACAAAATTAAATGTTCCCTGATAAAAAAACATTCAAAACAATAAAGTCCATGGATAATATCCGGAAAACACAAACACAGATGCTGCAGCAATATTTCAGATGGAGTTAGCCAAAACACAGCCGGATATTTCTGGTTTCTTCCAGTCATATCCGGACAAAGTGGTTTTGAATTCTTATGCAATGGATCGAGAAAATCAGAGTAGAAATGGTTTTGGAGAAAAGCAAAGTCTTTGCATTAGGTAAGTGCATAAAATGTCAGCTATACAAACAGAAATTTCATGTTTGTTTGTCAGTTCCTCTACCATTCTTCCTAGAAAATACGAATATGTAGAGCTGGTGTCTCCATGTGGAACCTATTACTGTATCCAAGCTCAAAATTAAATGTTCCCCGTTAAAAAACCTTCAAAACAATAAAATGCATTGATAATATTCAGAAAAAACAAACACAGAGGCTCTAGCAATATCTGGGATTCAGTTAGCCACACTAAACCGGATATTTCCGGTTTCATCCAGTAATATACAGAGAGACTCCTGTGGAAATCCTATGCAATGGACCGAGAAAATCACAGTAAAAAAGGTTTTGTAGAAAAGCAAAGTCTTTTCGTTAGGCAACTGCATAAAATGTCATCAATACAAACAGAAATATCATTTTGTTTGCCGCAGTTCCTCAAGCTTTCTCCCTAGAAAATACAAATATGTAGAGCTAGTGTCTCCATGTGGAACCAATTAGTGTTTCCAAGCGAAAAATAAAATGTTCCCTGATAAAAAACATTCAAAACAATAAAGTCCGTGGATAATATCCGGAAAACACAAACACATAGGCTGCAGCAATATCTGGGATTGAGTTTGCCAAAACACAACCGGATATTTCTGGTTTCATCCAGTCATATCCGGACAAAGTGGTGTGGAATTGGTATGCAATGGTCTGAGAAAATCAGAATAAAAATGGTTTTGGAGAAAAGCAAAGTCTTTTCATTAGGCAACTGCATAAAATGTCATATGTACAAACAGAAATATCAAGTTTGTTTGCCGCAGTTCCTCTAGCTTTCACCCTATAAAATATGAATTTGTAGAACTGCTGTCCCCATGATGAACCAATTAGCGTTTCCAAGCTGAAAATAAAATGTTCCCTGATAAAAACATTCAAAACAATAAAGTCCATCGTTAATATAAAGAAAACACAAGCACAGAGGCTTTCACAATATTTCGATTGAGTTAGCCAAAACACAACCGGATATTTCTGGTTTCATCCAGTCATATCCAGACAAACTGGTGTGGAATTCGTATACAATGGACTGAGAAAATCAGTGTACAAAGGGTTTTGGAGAAAAGCAAAGTCTTTTCGTTAGGCAACTGCATAAAATGTCATCTATACAATCAGATATATCATGTTTGTTTGCTGCATTTCCTCTAGCTTTCTCCCTAGAAAATACGAATGTGTAGAGCTGGTGTCCCCAGGGTGAACCAATTAGAGTTTCTACGGTACAAAATGAAATGCTCCCTGATAAAAACATTCAAAACAATAAAGTTCATCGATAATATCCAGAAAGCACAAACACAGAGGTTTTCGCAATATTTAGGATTGAGTTAGCCAAAACACAACCGGATATTTCTGATTTCATCCAGTAATATCCGGACAAAGTGGTGTTGAATTCTTATGCAATGGATTGAGAAAATCACAGTAAAAATGGTTTTGGAGAAAAGCAAAGTCTTTTCGTTAGGCAAGTGGATAAAATGTCAGCTATACAAACAGAAATATCATGTTTGTCAGTTGCTCTATATTTCTCCCTAGAAATACGAAAATGTAGAGCTGGTGTCTCCATGTGGAACCAATTACTGTATCTAAGCTCAAAATAAAATGTTCCCTGGTAATAAAACATTCAAAACAATAAAGTCCATTGATAATATCCAAAAATCACAAACACAGAGGCTGTAGCAATACCGCGGATTGAGTTAGCCAAAACACAACCGGATATTTCTGGTTTCATCCAGTCATATCTGGACAAACTGCCGTGGAATTCATATGCAATGGACCGAGAAAATCACAGTAAAATGGTTTTGGAGAAAAGCAAAGTCTTTTCGTTAGGCAAGTGCATAAAATGTCATCTATACAAACAGAAATATCATATTGTTTGCCGCAGTTCCTCGAGCTTTCTCCCTAGAAAATGCAAATATGTAGAGCTAGTGTCTCCATGTGGAACCAATTAGTGTTTCCAAGCTGAAAATGAAATGTTCCCTGATAAAAAACATTCAAAACAATAAAGTCCGTGGATAATATCAGGAATACGCAAACACAGAGGCTGTAGCAATATCTGGGATTGAGTTAGCCAAAACACAACCGGATATTTCCGGTTTCATCCTGTCTTATCCGGACAAAGTGGTGTGGAATTCGTATGCACTGGACCGAGAAAATCAGAATAAAAATGGTTTTGGAGAAAAGCAAAGGCTTTTCGTTAGGCAAGTGTATAAAATGTCATCCATACAAACAGATATATCATGTTTGTTTGCTGCAGTTCCTCTAGCTTTCTCTGTTGAAAATACGAATGTGTAGAGCTTGTGTCTCCATGCTGAAACATTTAGTGTTTCAACGGTACAAAATTAAATGTTCCCTGATAAAAAACATTCAAAACAATAGTGTCTGTGGAAAATATCAGGAATGTACAAACACAGATGCTGTAGCAATATTTTGGATTGAGTTAGCCAAAACACAACCGGATATTTCCGGTTTCATCCTGTCTTATCCGGACAAAGTGGTGTGGAATTCGTATGCAATGGACCGAGAAAATCACAGTAAAAATGGTTTTGGAGAACAGCAAAGTCTTTTCGTTAGGCAAGTGCATAAAATGTCATCGATAAAAACAGAAATATCATGTTTGTTTACCGCAGTTCCTCTAGCTATCTCCCTAGAAATAGCAAATGTGTAGAGCTGGTGTCTCCATGTGGAACCAATTATTGTTTCCAAGCACAAAATTAAATGTTCCCTGATAAAAAAACATTCAAAACAATAAAGTCCATGGATAATATCCGGAAAACACAAACACAGATGCTGCAGCAATATTTCAGATGGAGTTAGCCAAAACACAGCCGGATATTTCTGGTTTCTTCCAGTCATATCCGGACAAAGTGGTTTTGAATTCTTATGCAATGGATCGAGAAAATCAGAGTAGAAATGGTTTTGGAGAAAAGCAAAGTCTTTGCATTAGGTAAGTGCATAAAATGTCAGCTATACAAACAGAAATTTCATGTTTGTTTGTCAGTTCCTCTACCATTCTTCCTAGAAAATACGAATATGTAGAGCTGGTGTCTCCATGTGGAACCTATTACTGTATCCAAGCTCAAAATTAAATGTTCCCCGTTAAAAAACCTTCAAAACAATAAAATGCATTGATAATATTCAGAAAAAACAAACACAGAGGCTCTAGCAATATCTGGGATTCAGTTAGCCACACTAAACCGGATATTTCCGGTTTCATCCAGTAATATACAGAGAGACTCCTGTGGAAATCCTATGCAATGGACCGAGAAAATCACAGTAAAAAAGGTTTTGTAGAAAAGCAAAGTCTTTTCGTTAGGCAACTGCATAAAATGTCATCAATACAAACAGAAATATCATTTTGTTTGCCGCAGTTCCTCAAGCTTTCTCCCTAGAAAATACAAATATGTAGAGCTAGTGTCTCCATGTGGAACCAATTAGTGTTTCCAAGCGAAAAATAAAATGTTCCCTGATAAAAAACATTCAAAACAATAAAGTCCGTGGATAATATCCGGAAAACACAAACACATAGGCTGCAGCAATATCTGGGATTGAGTTTGCCAAAACACAACCGGATATTTCTGGTTTCATCCAGTCATATCCGGACAAAGTGGTGTGGAATTGGTATGCAATGGTCTGAGAAAATCAGAATAAAAATGGTTTTGGAGAAAAGCAAAGTCTTTTCATTAGGCAACTGCATAAAATGTCATATGTACAAACAGAAATATCAAGTTTGTTTGCCGCAGTTCCTCTAGCTTTCACCCTATAAAATATGAATTTGTAGAACTGCTGTCCCCATGATGAACCAATTAGCGTTTCCAAGCTGAAAATAAAATGTTCCCTGATAAAAACATTCAAAACAATAAAGTCCATTGATAATATCCAGAAAACACAAATACAGAGGCTGTAGCAATATTTTGGATTGAGTTAGCCAAAAAAGAAATGGATATTTCTGGTTTCATTCAGTCATATCTGGACAAAGTGATGTGGAATTCGAATGCAATGGACCGAGAAAATCACAGTAAAAATGGTTTTGGAAAAAAGCAAAGTCTTTTCGTTAGGCAAGTTCATAAAATGTCATCTACACAAACATAAATATCATGTGTGCCACAGTACCTCTAGCTTTCTCCCTAGAAAATATGAATGTGTAGAGCTGGTATCCCATGATGAACCACTTACTGTTTCTTCGGTACAAAAATAAATGTTCCCTGAAAAAATTTTCAAAACAATAAAGTCCATCGATAATATTCAGAAAACACAAACACAGAATCTTTCACAATATTTTGGATTGAGTTAGCCAAAACAAAGCCGGATATTTCTGGTATCTTCCAATAATATCCGGACAAAGTGGTTTGGAATTCGTATTCAATGGACCGAGAAAATCACAGAAAAAATGGTTTTGGAGAAAAGCAAAGTCTTTTCGTTAGGCAAGTGCATAAAATGTCATCTACACAAACATAAATATCATGTGTGCCACAGTACCTCTAACTTTCTCCCTACAAAATACGAATGTGTAGAGCTGGTATCCCATGATGAACCACTTACTGTTTCTTCGGTACAAAAATAAATGTTCCCTGATAAAAATATTCAAAACAATAAAGTCCATCGATAATATCAAGAAAACACAAACACAGAGGCTTTCACAATATTTTGGATTGAGTTTGCCAAAACACAGCCGGATATTTCTGGTTTCTTCCAATAATATCCAGACAAAGTGGTTTGGAATTCGTATGCAATGGTTCGAGAAAATCACAGTAAAAATGGTTTTGGAGAAAAGCAAAGTCTTTTTCGTTAGGAAAGTGCATAAAATGTCATCTATACAAACAGTAATATCATGTTTGTTTGCAGCAGTTCCTCTAGCTATCTCCCTAGAAATTACGAATGTGTAGAGCTGGTGTCTCCATGTGGAACCAATTAGTGTTTCCAAGCACAAAATTAAATGTTCCCTGATAAAAAACATTCAAAACAATAAAGTCCATGGATAATATCAGGAACACACAAAAACAGATGCTGTAGCAATATCTGCGATTGAGTTAGCCAAAACAAAACCGGATATTTCTGGTTTCATTCAGTCATATCCGGACAAAGTGGTGTGGAATTTGTATGCAGTGGACCGAAAAAATCACAGTAAAAGTGATTTTGGAGAAAACCAAAGTCTTTTCTTTAGGCAAATAGATAAAATATCATCAACACAAACAGAAATATCATGTTTGTTTGCCGCAGTTCCTCTAGCTATCTCCCTAGAAATTACGAATTTTTAGAGCTGGTGTCACCATTTGCAACCAATTTGTGTTTCCTAGAAAAAAATTAAATGTCCCCTGATAAAAAACATTCAATTCAATAAAGTCCATGGATAATATCCAGAAAACACAAACACAGAGTCTGTAGCAATATCCAGGATTCTGTTAGCCAAAACAAAACCGGATTTTTCTGGTTTCATCCAGTCATATCCGGACAAACTGGTGTGGAATTCGTATGCAATGGACAGAGAAAATCACAGTAAAAATGGTTTTGGAGAAAAGAAAAGTCTTTTTGTTAGGCAAGTGCATAAAATGTCATCTATACAAACAGTAATATCATGTTTGTTTGCAGCAGTTCCTCTAGCTATCTCCCTAGAAATTACGAATGTGTAGAGCTGGTGTCTCCATGTGGAACCAATTAGTGTTTCCAAGAACAAAATTAAATGTTCCCTGATAAAAAACATTCAAAACAATAAAGTCCATGGATAATATCAGGAACACACAAACACAGAGGCTGTAGCAATATCTGCGATTGAGTTAGCCAAAACAAAACCGGATATTTCCGGTTTCATTCAGTCATATCCGGACAAAGTGGTGTGGAATTTGCATGCAGTGGACCGAGAAAATCACAGTAAAAATGATTTTGGAGAAAAGCAAAGTCTTTTCTTTAGGCAAATAGATAAAATATCATCAATACAAACAGAAATATCATGTTTGTTTGCCGCAGTTCCTCTAGCTATCTCCCTAGAAATTACGAACTTTTAGAGCTGGTGTCACCATTTGCAACCAATTTGTGTTTCCTAGAAAAAATTTAAATGTTCCCTGATAAAAAACATTCAATTCAATAAAGTCCATGGATAATATCCAGAAAACACAAACACAGAGGCTGTAGCAATATCCAGGATTCTGTTAGCCAAAACAAAACCGGATTTTTCTGGTTTCATCCAGTCATATCCGGACAAACTGGTGTGGAATTCGTATGCAATGGACAGAGAAAATCACAGTAAAAATGGTTTTGGAGAAAAGCAAAGTCTTTTTGTTCAGCAAGTGCATAAAATGTCATCTATACAAACAGTAATATCATCTTTGTTTGACTCAGTTCCTGTAGCTGTCTCCCTAGAAATTACGAATGTGTAGAGCTGGTGTCTCCATGTGGAACCAATTAGTGTTTCCAAGCACAAAATTAAATGTTCCATAAAAAAAACATTCAAAACAATAAAGTCCATGGATAATATCAGGAATACACAAAACAGAGACTGTAGCAGTATCTGGGATTGAGTTAGCCAAAACTAAACCGGATATTTCTGGTTTAATCCAGTCATATCCGGACAAAGTGGTGTGGAATTCGTATGCAATGGACCGAGAAAATCAGAGGAAAAATGGTTTTGGAGAAAAGCAAAGTCTTTTCATAAGGCAAGTAGATAAAATATCATCGATACAAACAGAAATATCATTTTGTTTACCGCAATTCCTCTAGCTTTCTACCTAGAAATAACGAATGTGTAGAGCTGGTGTGTTCATGTGGAACCAATTAGTGTTTCCAAGCAAAAATTTAAATGTTCCCTGATAAAAAACATTCAAAACAATAAAGTCTATGGATTATATCCGGAAAACACAAACACAGAGGCTGCAGCAATATTTCAGATGGAGTTAGCCAAAACACAGCCGGATATTTCTGGTTTCTTCCAGTCATATCCAAAGTGGTTTGCAATTCATATGCAATGGACCGATAAAATCACAATAAAAATGGTTTTGGAGAAAAGCAAAGTCTTTTTGTTCGGCAAGTGCATAAAATGTCATCGCTACAGAAAAAATTATATCATGTTTGTTTGCCGCAGTTCCTCTAGCTTTCTCCCTAGAAAATACGAATGTGTAGAGCTGGTGTCTCCATGCGGAACCAATTAGTGTTTCTACGGTACAAAATTAAATGCTCCCTGATAAAACACATTCAAAACAATAAAGTCCATCGATAATATCCAGAAAACACAAACACAGAGGCTTTCACAATATTTCGGATTGAGTTAGCCAAAACACAACCGGATATTTCTGCTTTCATCCAGTCAAAACTGTACAAAGTGGTTTTGAATTCTTATGCAATGGATCGAGAAAATCAGAGTAGAAATGATTTTGTAGAAAAGCAAAGTCTTTTCATTAGGCAAGTGCATAAAATGTCAGCTATACAAACAGAAATATCATGTTTGTTTGTCAGTTCCTCTACATTTCTTCCTAGAAAATACGAATATGTAGAGCTGGTGTCTCCATGTGGAACCAATTACTGTATCCAAGCTCAAAATAAGATGTTCCCCGTTAAAAAACATTCAAAACAATAAAGTCCATTGATAATATCCAGAAAAAACAAACACAGAGGCTGTAGAAATATCTGGGATTCAGTTAGCCAAACCAAAACAGGATATTTCCGGTTTCATCAGTGATTTCCGGAGAAACTCCTGTGGAATTCCTATACAATGTACCGAGAAAATCACAGTAAAAAAGGTTTTGGAGAAAAGCAAAGTCTTTTCGTTAGGCAAGTGCATAAAATGTCAACTATACAAACAGAAATATCGTCTTTGTTTGCCACAGTTCCTCGAGTTTTCTCCCTAGAAAATACAAATATGTAGAGCTAATGTCTCCATGTGGCACCAATTAGTGTTTCCAAGCTCAAAATAAAGTGTTCCCTGATAAAAAACATTCAAAACAATAAAGTCCGTGGATAATATCAGGAATACACAAACACAGATGCTGTAGCAATATCTGGGATTGAGTTAGCCAAAACACAACCGGATATTTCTGGTTTCATCCAGTCAAAATTGGACAAATCGGTGTGGAATTGGTATGCAATGGGCTGAGAAAATCAGAATAAAAATTGTTTTGGAGAAAAGCAAAGTCTTTTCGTTAGGGAAGTGCATAAAATGTCATATGTACAAATAGAAATATCAAGTTTGTTTGCCGCAGTTCCTCTAGCTTTCTACCTAGGAAATACGAATCTGTAGAGCTGCTGTCCCCATGATGAACCAATCAGTGTTTCCAAGCTCAAAATATAATGTTCCCTGATAAAAATATTCAAAACAATAAAGTCCATCGATAATAACCAGAAAAAACAAACAGAGAGGTTTTCAAAATATTTCGGATTGAGTTAGCCTAAACACAACCCGATATTTCTGGTATCATCCAGTCATATGCGGACAAACTGGTGTAGAATTCCTATGCAATGGACTGAGAAAATCATAGTAAAAATGGTTTTGGAGAAAAGCAAAGTCCTTTCGTTAGGCAACTGCATAAAATGTCATCTATACAAACAGAAATATCAGCTATGTTTGCTGCAGTTCCTCTAGCTTTCTACCTAGAAAATAATAATACGTAGAGCTGGTGTCTCCATGTGGAACCACTTAATGTATCCAAGCTCAAAATAAATTGTTTCCCGATAAAAAACATTCAAAACAATAAAGTCCATTCATAATATCAAGAAAACACAAACACAGATGCTTTCACAATATTTCGGATTGAGTTATACAAAACACAGCCTGATATTTCTGGTTTCATCCAGTCATATCCGGACAAACTGGTGTGGAATTCATATGCAATGGACTGAGAAAATCACCGTAAAAATGGTTTTGGAAAAAGGCAACTGCATAAAATGTCATCTACACAAACATAAATATCATGTTTGTTTGCCGCAGTTCCTCTAGCTATCTCCCTAGAAATTACGAACTTTTAGAGCTGGTGTCACCATTTGCAACCAATTTGTGTTTCCTAGAAAAAATTTAAATGTTCCCTGATAAAAAACATTCAATTCAATAAAGTCCATGGATAATATCCAGAAAACACAAACACAGAGGCTGTAGCAATATCCAGGATTCTGTTAGCCAAAACAAAACCGGATTTTTCTGGTTTCATCCAGTCATATCCGGACAAACTGGTGTGGAATTCGTATGCAATGGACAGAGAAAATCACAGTAAAAATGGTTTTGGAGAAAAGCAAAGTCTTTTTGTTCAGCAAGTGCATAAAATGTCATCTACACAAACATAAATATCATGTTTGTTTGCCGCAGTTCCTCTACCTTTCTACCTAGAAAATAATAATACGTAGAGCTGGTGTCTAAATGTGGAACCAATTAATGTATCCAAGCACAAAATTAAATGTTCCATAAAAAAACATTCAAAACAATAAAGTCCATGGATAATATCAGGAATACACAAAACAGAGACTGTAGCAGTATCTGGGATTGAGTTAGCCAAAACTAAACCAGATATTTCTGGTTTAATCCAGTCATATCCGGACAAAGTGGTGTGGAATTCGTATGCAATGGACCGAGAAAATCAGAGGAAAAATGGTTTTGGAGAAAAGCAAAGTCTTTTCATAAGGCAAGTAGATAAAATATCATCGATACAAACAGAAATATCATTTTGTTTACCGCAATTCCTCTAGCTTTCTACCTAGAAATAACGAATGTGTAGAGCTGGTGTGTTCATGTGGAACCAATTAGTGTTTCCAAGCAAAAATTTAAATGTTCCCTGATAAAAAACATTCAAAACAATAAAGTCTATGGATTATATCCGGAAAACACAAACACAGAGGCTGCAGCAATATTTCAGATGGAGTTAGCCAAAACACAGCCGGATATTTCTGGTTTCTTCCAGTCATATCCAGACAAAGTGGTTTGCAATTCATATGCAATGGACCGATAAAATCACAATAAAAATGGTTTTGGAGAAAAGCAAAGTCTTTTTGTTCGGCAAGTGCATAAAATGTCATCGCTACAGAAAAAATTATATCATGTTTGTTTGCCGCAGTTCCTCTAGCTTTCTCCCTAGAAAATACGAATGTGTAGAGCTGGTGTCTCCATGCGGAACCAATTAGTGTTTCTACGGTACAAGATTAAATGCTCTCTGATAAAACACATTCAAAACAATAAAGTCCATCGATAATATCCAGAAAACACAAACACAGAGGCTTTCACAATATTTCGGATTGAGTTAGCCAAAACACAACCGGATATTTCTGCTTTCATCCAGTCAAAACTGTACAAAGTGGTTTTGAATTCTTATGCAATGGATCGAGAAAATCAGAGTAGAAATGATTTTGTAGAAAAGCAAAGTCTTTTCATTAGGCAAGTGCATAAAATGTCAGCTATACAAACAGAAATATCATGTTTGTTTGTCAGTTCCTCTACATTTCTTCCTAGAAAATACGAATATGTAGAGCTGGTGTCTCCATGTGGAACCAATTACTGTATCCAAGCTCAAAATAAGATGTTCCCCGTTAAAAAACATTCAAAACAATAAAGTCCATTGATAATATCCAGAAAAAACAAACACAGAGGCTGTAGAAATATCTGGGATTCAGTTAGCCAAACCAAAACAGGATATTTCCGGTTTCATCAGTGATTTCCGGAGAAACTCCTGTGGAATTCCTATACAATGTACCGAGAAAATCACAGTAAAAAAGGTTTTGGAGAAAAGCAAAGTCTTTTCGTTAGGCAAGTGCATAAAATGTCAACTATACAAACAGAAATATCGTCTTTGTTTGCCACAGTTCCTCGAGTTTTCTCCCTAGAAAATACAAATATGTAGAGCTAATGTCTCCATGTGGCACCAATTAGTGTTTCCAAGCTCAAAATAAAGTGTTCCCTGATAAAAAACATTCAAAACAATAAAGTCCGTGGATAATATCAGGAATACACAAACACAGATGCTGTAGCAATATCTGGGATTGAGTTAGCCAAAACACAACCGGATATTTCTGGTTTCATCCAGTCAAAATTGGACAAATCGGTGTGGAATTGGTATGCAATGGGCTGAGAAAATCAGAATAAAAATTGTTTTGGAGAAAAGCAAAGTCTTTTCATTAGGGAAGTGCATAAAATGTCATATGTACAAATAGAAATATCAAGTTTGTTTGCCGCAGTTCCTCTAGCTTTCTACCTAGGAAATACGAATCTGTAGAGCTGCTGTCCCCATGATGAACCAATCAGTGTTTCCAAGCTCAAAATATAATGTTCCCTGATAAAAATATTCAAAACAATAAAGTCCATCGATAATAACCAGAAAAAACAAACAGAGAGGTTTTCAAAATATTTCGGATTGAGTTAGCCTAAACACAACCCGATATTTCTGGTATCATCCAGTCATATGCGGACAAACTGGTGTAGAATTCCTATGCAATGGACTGAGAAAATCATAGTAAAAATGGTTTTGGAGAAAAGCAAAGTCTTTTCGTTAGGCAACTGCATAAAATGTCATCTATACAAACAGAAATATCAGCTATGTTTGCTGCAGTTCCTCTAGCTTTCTACCTAGAAAATAATAATACGTAGAGCTGGTGTCTCCATGTGGAACCACTTAATGTATCCAAGCTCAAAATAAATTGTTTCCCGATAAAAAACATTCAAAACAATAAAGTCCATTCATAATATCAAGAAAACACAAACACAGATGCTTTCACAATATTTCGGATTGAGTTATACAAAACACAGCCTGATATTTCTGGTTTCATCCAGTCATATCCGGACAAACTGGTGTGGAATTCATATGCAATGGACTGAGAAAATCACCGTAAAAATGGTTTTGGAAAAAGGCAACTGCATAAAATGTCATCTACACAAACATAAATATCATGTTTGTTTGCCGCAGTTCCTCTAGCTATCTCCCTAGAAATTACGAACTTTTAGAGCTGGTGTCACCATTTGCAACCAATTTGTGTTTCCTAGAAAAAATTTAAATGTTCCCTGATAAAAAACATTCAATTCAATAAAGTCCATGGATAATATCCAGAAAACACAAACACAGAGGCTGTAGCAATATCCAGGATTCTGTTAGCCAAAAAAAACCGGATTTTTCTGGTTTCATCCAGTCATATCCGGACAAACTGGTGTGGAATTCATATGCAATGGACTGAGAAAATCACCGTAAAAATGGTTTTGGAAAAAGGCAACTGCATAAAATGTCATCTACACAAACATAAATATCATGTTTGTTTGCCGCAGTTCCTCTACCTTTCTACCTAGAAAATAATAATACGTAGAGCTGGTGTCTAAATGTGGAACCAATTAATGTATCCAAGCTCAAAATAAAATGTTCCCCGATAAAAAACATTCAATACAATAAAGTCCATTGATAATATCCGGAAAACACAGAGAGGCTGTAGCAATATCTGGGATTGAGTTAGCCAAAACAAAACCGGATATTTCCGGTTTCATCCAGTCATTTTTGGACAAATTGGTGTGCAATTTGTATGCAATGGACCGAGAAAATCACAGTACATATGGTTTTGGAGAAAGCAAAGTCTTTTCGTTAGGCAAGTGCATAAAATGTCATCGATACAAACAGTAATATCAGGTTTGTTTGCCGCAGTTCCTCTAGCTTTCTCCCTAGAAAATATGAATGTGTAGAGCTGGTGTCCCCATGATGAACCAATTAGTGTTTCCAAGCTGAAAATAAAATGTTCCCTGATAAAAACTTTCAAAACAATAAAGTCCATCGATAATATCCAGAAAACACAAACAGGGAGGTTTTCAAAATATTTCGGATTGAGTAGCCAAGACACAACCGGATATTTCTCGTTTCATCCAGTCATATCCGGACAAAGTGGTGTGCAATTTGTATCCAATGGACTGAGAAAATAGAGTACAAATGGTTTTGGAGAAAAGCAAAGTCTTTTCGTTAGGCAAGTGTATAAAATGTCATCTATACAAACAGAAATATCATGTTTGTTTGCCGCATTTCCTCTAGCTTTCTACCTAGAAAATAATAATACGTCGAGCTGGTGTCTCCATGTGAAACCAATACTGTATCCAAGCTCAAAATAAAATGTTCCCTGATAAAAAACATTCAAAACAATAAAGTCCATCGATAATATCCAGAAAACACAAACACAGAGGCTGTAGCAATGTTTCGGATTGAGTTAGCCAAAACACAACCGGATATTTCTGGTTTCACCCAGTCATATCTGGATAAACTGGTGTGGTATTGGTATGCAATGGACAGAGAAAATCACAGTAAAAATGGTTTTGGAGAAAAGCAATGTGTTTTCGTTAGGCAAGTGCATAAAATGTCATTGATACAAACAGAAATATCATAGAAAATACGAATATGCAGAGCTGGTGTCTCCATGTGGAACCAATTACTCTATCCAAGCTCAAAATTAAATATTCCACGATAAGAAACAGTCAGAACAGTAAAGTCCGTGGATAATATCTGGAAAACAGTAACACAGAGGCTGTAGCAATATCTGGGATTGAGTTAGCTAAAACAAAACCGGATATTTCCGGTTTCATACAGTCATATCGGGACAAAGTTGTGTGGAATTCGTATGCAATGGACTGAGAAAACCAAGTAAAAATAGTTTTGGAGAAAAGCAGTCTTTTCATTAGGGAAGTGCATAAAATGTCATCGATACAAATAGAAATATCATGCTTGTTTGTCGCAGTTCCTCTAGCTTTCTACCTAGAAAATAAGAATATATATACAGCTGGTGTTTCCATGTGGTACCAATTACTGTATCCAAGCTCAAAATAAAATATTCCCCTCAAAAAACACTCAACACAGTAAAGTCCGTGGATAATATCCGGTAAACCCAAACACAGAGGCTGTAGGAATATCTGGGATTGAGTTAGCCAAAATATAACCGGATATTTCCGGTTTCATCCAGTCATATCCGACAAACTGGTGTGGAATTCGTATGCAATGGGCTGAGAAAATCACAGTAAAATGTTTTTGGAGAAAAGCAAAGTCTTTTCCTTAGGCAAGTACATAAATTGTCATCTATACAAACAGAAATATCATGTTTGCTTGCCGCAGTTCCTTGAGATTTCGCCCTAGAAAATATGAATGTTAGAGCCGGTGTCCCCAGGATGAACCAATTTGTGTTCCTAAAGTACATAATGAAATGTTCCCTGATAAAAAACATTCAAAACAATAAAGTCCATTGATAATATCCAGAAAACACAAACACAGAGGCTGTAGCAATATCTGGGATTGAGTTAGCCAAATCAAAACCAGATATTTCTGGTTTCATCCAGTCCTATCCGGAAAACGTGGTGTGGAATGCGTATGCAATGGACTGAGATAATAACAGTAAAATGGTTTTGGAGAAAGGCAAAGTCTTTTCATTAGGCAAGTGCATAAAATATAATCGATACAAACAGAAATATCATGTTTGTTTGTCGCAGTTCCTCTAGCTTTCTCCCTAGAAAATAAGAATGTGCAGAGCTTGTGTCTCCATGTGGAACCAATTAGAGATTTCAACCAAAACTTAAATGTTCCCTGATAAAAAAACATTCAAAACAATAAAGTCGGTGGATTATATCAGGAATACACATACACAAAGTCTGTAGCAATATCTGGGATTGAGTTAGCCAAAATATACAACCGGATATTTCTGGTTTCTTCCAGTCAAAATTGGACAAATCGGTGTGGAATTGGTATGCAATGGGCTGAGAAAATCAGAATAAAAATTGTTTTGGAGAAAAGCAAAGTCTTTTCATTAGGGAAGTGCATAAAATGTCATATGTACAAATAGAAATATCAAGTTTGTTTGCCGCAGTTCCTCTAGCTTTCTACCTAGGAAATACGAATCTGTAGAGCTGCTGTCCCCATGATGAACCAATCAGTGTTTCCAAGCTCAAAATATAATGTTCCCTGATAAAAATATTCAAAACAATAAAGTCCATCGATAATAACCAGAAAAAACAAACAGAGAGGTTTTCAAAATATTTCGGATTGAGTTAGCCTAAACACAACCCGATATTTCTGGTATCATCCAGTCATATGCGGACAAACTGGTGTAGAATTCCTATGCAATGGACTGAGAAAATCATAGTAAAAATGGTTTTGGAGAAAAGCAAAGTCTTTTCGTTAGGCAACTGCATAAAATGTCATCTATACAAACAGAAATATCAGCTATGTTTGCTGCAGTTCCTCTAGCTTTCTACCTAGAAAATAATAATACGTAGAGCTGGTGTCTCCATGTGGAACCACTTAATGTATCCAAGCTCAAAATAAATTGTTTCCCGATAAAAAACATTCAAAACAATAAAGTCCATTCATAATATCAAGAAAACACAAACACAGATGCTTTCACAATATTTCGGATTGAGTTATACAAAACACAGCCTGATATTTCTGGTTTCATCCAGTCATATCCGGACAAACTGGTGTGGAATTCATATGCAATGGACTGAGAAAATCACCGTAAAAATGGTTTTGGAAAAAGGCAACTGCATAAAATGTCATCTACACAAACATAAATATCATGTTTGTTTGCCGCAGTTCCTCTAGCTATCTCCCTAGAAATTACGAACTTTTAGAGCTGGTGTCACCATTTGCAACCAATTTGTGTTTCCTAGAAAAAATTTAAATGTTCCCTGATAAAAAACATTCAATTCAATAAAGTCCATGGATAATATCCAGAAAACACAAACACAGAGGCTGTAGCAATATCCAGGATTCTGTTAGCCAAAAAAAACCGGATTTTTCTGGTTTCATCCAGTCATATCCGGACAAACTGGTGTGGAATTCATATGCAATGGACTGAGAAAATCACCGTAAAAATGGTTTTGGAAAAAGGCAACTGCATAAAATGTCATCTACACAAACATAAATATCATGTTTGTTTGCCGCAGTTCCTCTACCTTTCTACCTAGAAAATAATAATACGTAGAGCTGGTGTCTAAATGTGGAACCAATTAATGTATCCAAGCTCAAAATAAAATGTTCCCCGATAAAAAACATTCAATACAATAAAGTCCATTGATAATATCCGGAAAACACAGAGAGGCTGTAGCAATATCTGGGATTGAGTTAGCCAAAACAAAACCGGATATTTCCGGTTTCATCCAGTCATTTTTGGACAAATTGGTGTGCAATTTGTATGCAATGGACCGAGAAAATCACAGTACATATGGTTTTGGAGAAAGCAAAGTCTTTTCGTTAGGCAAGTGCATAAAATGTCATCGATACAAACAGTAATATCAGGTTTGTTTGCCGCAGTTCCTCTAGCTTTCTCCCTAGAAAATATGAATGTGTAGAGCTGGTGTCCCCATGATGAACCAATTAGTGTTTCCAAGCTGAAAATAAAATGTTCCCTGATAAAAACTTTCAAAACAATAAAGTCCATCGATAATATCCAGAAAACACAAACAGGGAGGTTTTCAAAATATTTCGGATTGAGTAGCCAAGACACAACCGGATATTTCTCGTTTCATCCAGTCATATCCGGACAAAGTGGTGTGCAATTTGTATCCAATGGACTGAGAAAATAGAGTACAAATGGTTTTGGAGAAAAGCAAAGTCTTTTCGTTAGGCAAGTGTATAAAATGTCATCTATACAAACAGAAATATCATGTTTGTTTGCCGCATTTCCTCTAGCTTTCTACCTAGAAAATAATAATACGTCGAGCTGGTGTCTCCATGTGAAACCAATACTGTATCCAAGCTCAAAATAAAATGTTCCCTGATAAAAAACATTCAAAACAATAAAGTCCATCGATAATATCCAGAAAACACAAACACAGAGGCTGTAGCAATGTTTCGGATTGAGTTAGCCAAAACACAACCGGATATTTCTGGTTTCACCCAGTCATATCTGGATAAACTGGTGTGGTATTGGTATGCAATGGACAGAGAAAATCACAGTAAAAATGGTTTTGGAGAAAAGCAATGTGTTTTCGTTAGGCAAGTGCATAAAATGTCATTGATACAAACAGAAATATCATAGAAAATACGAATATGCAGAGCTGGTGTCTCCATGTGGAACCAATTACTCTATCCAAGCTCAAAATTAAATATTCCACGATAAGAAACAGTCAGAACAGTAAAGTCCGTGGATAATATCTGGAAAACAGTAACACAGAGGCTGTAGCAATATCTGGGATTGAGTTAGCTAAAACAAAACCGGATATTTCCGGTTTCATACAGTCATATCGGGACAAAGTTGTGTGGAATTCGTATGCAATGGACTGAGAAAACCAAGTAAAAATAGTTTTGGAGAAAAGCAGTCTTTTCATTAGGGAAGTGCATAAAATGTCATCGATACAAATAGAAATATCATGCTTGTTTGTCGCAGTTCCTCTAGCTTTCTACCTAGAAAATAAGAATATATATACAGCTGGTGTTTCCATGTGGTACCAATTACTGTATCCAAGCTCAAAATAAAATATTCCCCTCAAAAAACACTCAACACAGTAAAGTCCGTGGATAATATCCGGTAAACCCAAACACAGAGGCTGTAGGAATATCTGGGATTGAGTTAGCCAAAATATAACCGGATATTTCCGGTTTCATCCAGTCATATCCGACAAACTGGTGTGGAATTCGTATGCAATGGGCTGAGAAAATCACAGTAAAATGTTTTTGGAGAAAAGCAAAGTCTTTTCCTTAGGCAAGTACATAAATTGTCATCTATACAAACAGAAATATCATGTTTGCTTGCCGCAGTTCCTTGAGATTTCGCCCTAGAAAATATGAATGTTAGAGCCGGTGTCCCCAGGATGAAACATTTTGTGTTCCTAAAGTACATAATGAAATGTTCCCTGATAAAAAACATTCAAAACAATAAAGTCCATTGATAATATCCAGAAAACACAAACACAGAGGCTGTAGCAATATCTGGGATTGAGTTAGCCAAATCAAAACCAGATATTTCTGGTTTCATCCAGTCCTATCCGGAAAACGTGGTGTGGAATGCGTATGCAATGGACTGAGATAATAACAGTAAAATGGTTTTGGAGAAAGGCAAAGTCTTTTCATTAGGCAAGTGCATAAAATATAATCGATACAAACAGAAATATCATGTTTGTTTGTCGCAGTTCCTCTAGCTTTCTCCCTAGAAAATAAGAATGTGCAGAGCTTGTGTCTCCATGTGGAACCAATTAGAGATTTCAACCAAAACTTAAATGTTCCCTGATAAAAAAACATTCAAAACAATAAAGTCGGTGGATTATATCAGGAATACACATACACAAAGTCTGTAGCAATATCTGGGATTGAGTTAGCCAAAACACAACCGGATATTTCTGGTTTCTTCCAGTCATATCCGGACAAAGTGGTGTGGAATTCGCATGCAATTCACCGAGAAAATCACAATACAAATGGTTTTGGAGTAAAGCAAAGTCTTTTCGTTAGGAAAGTGCATAAAATGTCATCGATACAAACAGAAATATCATGTTTGTTTGCCGCAGTTCCTCTAGCTTTCACTTAGAAAATATGAATGTGTAGAGCTGGTGCCCCCATGATGAACCAATTAGTGTTTCTACAGTACAAAATGAAATGTTACCTGATAAAAAACACTCAAAACTATAAAGTCCATCGATAATATCCAGAAAACACAAACACAGAAACTTTCACAATTTTTGGATTGAGTTAGCCAAAACACAACCGGATAGTTCTGGTTTCATCCAGTCATATCCGGAAAAAGTGCTGTGGAATTCGTATGCAATGGGCTAAGAAAATCACAGTAAAAATGGTTTTGGAGAAAAGCAAAGTTTTTTCCTTAGGCAAGTGCATAAAAAATCATCTATACAAACAGAAATATCATGTTTCTTTGCCACAGTTCCTCTAGCTTTCTCCCTAGAAAATAGGAATATGTAGAGCTGCTGTCTCCATGATGAACCAATTACTGTATCCAAGCGAAAAATAAAATGTCCCCCGATAAAAAACATTCAAAACAATAAAGACCATTGATAATATCCAGAAAACACAAACACAGAGGCTGTAGGAATATATGGGATTGAGTTAGCCAAAACAAAACTGGATATTTCCGGTTTCAGCCCGTCATGTCCGGAAAAAGTACTTTGGAATTCGAATGCAATGGACCAAAAAAATCACAGTAAAAATGGTTTTGGAGAAAAGCAAAGTCTTTTCATTAGGCAAGTGCATAAAATGTCATTGATACAAACAAAAATATCATGTTTGTTTGCCGCAGTTCCTCTAGCTTTCTCCCTAGAAAATACGAATGTGTAGAGCTGGTGTCCCAATGATGAACCAATTAGTGTTTCAACGTTACAAAATTAAATGTTCCCTGATGAAAACTTTCAAAACAATAAATACCATTGATAATATCTTGGAAACACAAACACAGAATCTTTCACAATATTTCAGATTGAGTTAGCCAAAACACAAGTGGATATTTCCGCTTTCATCCAGTCATATCCGGACAACGTGGTGTGGTATTCGTATGCAATGGACCGATAAAATCACAGTAAAAATGGTTTTGGAAAAAGGAAAATCTTTTCGTTAGGCATGTGCATAAAATGTCATCGATACAAACAGAAATATCATGTTTGTTTGTCGCAGTTCCTCTAGCTTTCTCCCTAGAAAATACGAATGTGTAGAGCTGGTGTCTCCATGTGGAACCCATTAGTGATTCCAAGCACAAATTAAATGTTCCCTGAGAAAAAAACATTCAAAACAATAAAGTCCGTGGATAATATCAGGAATACACAAACACAGAGTCTGTAGCAATATCTGGGATTGAGATAGCAAAAAAAAAAATCCGATGTTTCCAGTTTCATGCAGTCATATCTGCAGAAACTGTTGTGGAATTCGTATGCACTGTATCGAGAAAATCACAGAAAAATGGTTTTGGAGAAAAGCAAAGTCTTTTCGTTAGGCAAGTGCATAAAATGTCATCGATAGAAACAGAAATATCATATTTGTTTGCCGCAGTTCCTCTAGATTTCTCCCTAGAAATACGCATGTGTAGAGCTGCTGATCCCATGATGAACTAATTAGTGTTTCAACATTACAAAATGAAATGTTCCCTGATAACAACATTCAAAACCATAAAGTCCATCGATAATATCCAGAAAACTCAAACACAGAGGCTTTCACAATATTTTGGATTGAGTTAGCCAAAACACAACCGTATATTTCCGGTTTCATGCAGTCATATCCGGAGAAACTGCCGTGGAATTAATATGAAACGGACTGAGAAAATCACAGTACAAATGGTTTTGGAGAAAAGCAAAGTCTTTTCGTTAGGCAAGTGCGTAAAATATCATCGATACAAACAGAAATATCATGTTTGTTTGCAGCAGTTCCTCTAGCTTTCTCCCTAGAAAATTCGAATATAGAGCTGGTGTCTCCATGTGGAACCAATTAGTGTTTCCAAGCACAAATTAAATGTTCCCTGATAAAAACATTCAAAACAATAAAGTCCATGGATAGTATCAGGAATACACCAACACAGAGGCTGTAGCAATATCTGGGATTGAGTAGGCCAGGAAAAAAAATGGATATTTCAGGTTTCATCCAGTCATATCCGGACAAAGTAGCCTGGAATTCGTATGCAACGGACCGAGAAAATCACAGTAAAAATGGTTTTGGAGAAAAGCAAAGTCTTTTCGTTAGGCACGTGCATAAAATGTCATCTGTACAAACAGAAATATCATCTTTGTTTGCCGCAGTTCCTCTAGATTTCTCCCTAGAAAATACGCATGTGTAGAGATGCTGATCCCATGATGAACTAATTAGTGTTTCAACATTACAAAATGAAATGTTCCCTGATAAAAACATTCAAAACCATAAAGTCCATCGTTAATAGCCAGAAAACACAAACACAGAGGCTTTCACAATATTTCCGATTGAGTAGCCAAGACACAACCGGATATTTCTCGTTTCATCCAGTCATATCCGGACAAAGTGGTGTGCAATTTGTATCCAATGGACTGAGAAAATCACAGTACAAATGGTTTTGGAGAAAAGCAAAGTCTTTTCGTTAGGCAAGTGTATAAAATGTCATCTATACCAACAGAAATATCATGTTTGTTTGCCGCATTTCCTCTAGCTTTCTACCTATAAAATAATAATACGTCGAGCTGGTGTCTCCATGTGGAACCCATTAGTGATTCCAAGCACAAATTAAATGTTCCCTGAGAAAAAACATTCAAAACAATAAAGTCCATGGATAATATCAGGAATACACAAACACAGAGTCTGTAGCAATATCTGGGATTGAGATAGCAAAAAAAAAAAAATCCGATGTTTCCAGTTTCATGCAGTCATATCTGGAGAAACTGTTGTGGAATTCGTATGCACTGTATCGAGAAAATCTCAGAAAAATGGTTTTGGAGAAAAGCAAAGTCTTTTCGTTAGGCAAGTGCATAAAATGTCATCTATACAAACAGAAATATCATGTTTGTTTTCCGCAGTTACTCTAGTTTTCTCCCTAGAAAATTCGAATATAGAGCTGGTGTCTCCATGTGGAACCAATTAGTGTTTCCAAGCACAAATTAAATGTTCCCTGATAAAAACATACAAAACAATAAAGTCCATCGATAATATCAGGAATACACAAACACAGAGTCTGTAGCAATATCTGGGATTGAGTAGGCCAGAAAAAAATGGATATTTCAGGTTTCATCCAGTCATATCCGGACAAAGTAGCCTGGAATTCGTATGCAACGGACCGAGAAAATCACAGTACAAATGGTTTTGGAGAAAAGCAAAGTCTTTTAGTTAGGCAAGTGCATAAATGTCATCTATACAAACAGAAATATCATATTTGTTTGCCGCAGTTCCTCTAGATTTCTCCCTAGAAAATACGAATGTGTAGAGCTGGTGTCCCAATGATGAACCAATTAGTGTTTCTACGGTACAAAATGAAATGTTCTATGATAAAAACTTTCAAAACAATAAAGTCCATTGATAATATCTTGAAAACACAAACACAGAATCTTTCACAATATTTCAGATTGAGTTAGCCAAAACACAAGCAGATATTTCCGGTTTCATCCTGTCATATCCGGACAACCTGGTGTGGAATTCGTATGCAATGTACCTTGAAAATCACAGTAAAAATGGTTTTAGAGAAAAGCAAAGTGTTTTCGTTAGGCAAGTGCATAAAATGTCATCGATACAAACAGAAATATCATGTTTGTTTGTCGCAGTTCCTCTAGCTTTCTCCCTAGAAAATACGAATGTATAGAGCTGTTGTCTCCATGTGGAACCAATTAGTGTATCGAAGCACAAAATTAAATGTTCCCTGATAGAAAACATTCAAAACAATAAAGTATGTGGTTAATATCAGGAATACACAAACAAAGAGGCGGTGGCAATATCAGGGAGTGTTAGCCAAAACAGAACCGGATATTTCCGTTTTCATCCAGTCATATAAGGACAAATATGTGTGGAATTCGTATGCAATGGATGGAGAAAATCAGAGTAAAAATGGTTTTGCCGAAAAGCAAAGTTTTTCGTTAGGCAACTGCATAAAATGTCATCGATACAAACAGAAATATCATATTTGTTTACCACTGTTCCTCTAGCATTCTCCCTAGAAAATACCAATGTGTAGACCTGGTGTCTCGATGTGGAAGCAATTACTGTATCCAAGAACAAAATTAAATGTTCCCTGATAAAAAACTTTCAAAACAATAAAGTCCACCGTTAATAGCCAGAAAACACAAACACAGAGGTTGTAGCAATATCTGGAATTGAGTTAGCCAAAACACAACCGGATATTTACCCTTTCATCCAGTCATATCCGGACAAACTGCTGTGGAATTCGTATGCAATGGACTGAGAAATCACAGTAAAAATGGTTTTGGAGAAAAGCAAAGTCTTTTCGTTAGGCAAGTGCATAAAATGTCATCTATACAAACAGAAATATCATGTTTGTTTGCTGCAGTTCCTCAAGCTTTCTCCCTAGAAAATACGCATGTGTAGAGATGCTGATCCCATGATGAACTAATTAGTGTTTCAACATTACAAAATGAAATGTTCCCTGATAAAAACATTCAAAACCATAAAGTCCATCGTTAATAGCCAGAAAACACAAACACAGAGGCTTTCACAATATTTCGGATTGAATTAGCCAAAACACAACTGGATATTTCCGGTTTCATGCAGTCATACCGGAGAAACTGCTGTGGAATTCGTATGAAATGGACTGAGAACATCACAGTAAAAATGGTTTTGGAGAAAAGCAAAGTCTTTTCGTTAGGCAAGTGCATAAAATGTCATCTATGCAAACAGAAATATCATGTTTGTTTGCGTAGTTCCTCTAGCTTTCTCCCTAGAAAATATGAATGTGTAGAGCTGGTGTCTCTATGTGGAACCCATTAGTGATTCCAAGCACAAATTAAATGTTCCCTGAGAAAAAACATTCAAAACCATAAAGTCCACCGTTAATAGCCAGAAAACACAAACACAGAGGCTTTCACAATATTTCGGGTTGAATTAGCCAAAACACAACCGGATATTTCCAGTTTCATGCAGTCATACCGGAGAAACTGCTGTGGAATTCGTATGAAACGGACTGAGAAAATCACAGTAAAAATGGTTTTGGAGAAAAGCAAAGTCTTTTCGTTAGGCAAGTGCATAAAATGTCATCTATACAAACAGAAATATCATGTTTGTTTGCGTAGTTACTCTAGCTTTCTCCCTAGAAAATACGAATGTGTAGAGCTGGTGTCTCTATGTGGAACCCATTAGTGATTCCAAGCACAAATTAAATGTTCCCTGAGAAAAAACATTCAAAACAATAAAGTCCGTGGATAATATCTGGAATACACAAACACAGAGTCTGTAGTAATATCTGGGATTGAGTTAGCCAAAACAAAACTGGATATTTCCCCTTTCTTCCAGTCATATCCGGACAAACTGCTGTGGAATTCGTATGCAATGGACTGAGAAAATCACAGTAAAAATGGTTTTGGAGAAAAGCAAAGTCTTTTCGTTAGGCAAGTGCATAAAATGTCATCTATACAAACAGAAATATCATGTTTGTTTGCCGCAGTTCCTCTAGCTTTCTCCCTAGAAAATATGCATGTGTAGAGCTGCTCATCCCATGATGAACTAATTAGTGTTTCAACGTTACAAAATGAAATGTTCCCTGGTAACAACATTCAAAACAACAAAGTCCTTCGATAATATCCAGAAAACACAAACACAGAGGCTGTAGCAATATTTCGGATATAGACAGCCACAACACAACCGGATATTTCTGGTTTCATCCAGTCATATCTTGCTGCGCCCACAGCTGTTGTAACACCTGCGTAGCAAACTTTTGTTACGTCAAGGGTTCACGCTGCAGGGACGAGGCGAGAACCCTGTGGGGTGTGGCCTCGGTGGCTTCTGTGTAGCCCAGGGTTGTAAAGACTTTCGGCTACGTAACAAGAAGTGGAAGACCTAATTACTGCTGGTTAATAAAGCAATGTGTCTCAACATTAATAGTGATTTTGTATTTAGTAGTTATGCCACGTAGTGCGTCAGGACAAGTGCACCATGATTAGAGACAAAGGAGTCAAGTAGTGCCAATAAGCATTTCACAAAAATCAACAAAAAGCACTTTAGACTTTGGCCCACCAGTCATTAGGGCAATTTACGAGGAGGCATTAAACACTGACAAAAAACAGCACACCCTAGACAAGATAAAACAAAGGTAGCTGAGGTGTTAGCTTTAGAGAGCTGAGGTGTGATTTAGGTTCTGGGTTATCAAGTTTAGGCAGCATGGGGATGAGAAAGCTACATTCAATCTTACATAGGTGATATATGAAACTTGGGCTAACAAGCACCACCATCTGATAACTCCCCTGTCCCAGGTTCTCCTAATGAGAGGTTAACTAGTAACCTGACCTTTACCTTTTCTTAAAAGTAGGACTGCGAATCATCACCACAATGTCTCCCTGTGTCTCTTGTAAAGTTAATCATGTAACCCCATTAGCCTTAACAAGTTTTTGTAATCTTGGAATTTCTTTTGTCTTCAGCAATGTAAGCTTCCCTATATAAACTCTGGTTTTCCCGCCAATAAACTGCAGACAGACAACTGCAGGCAGACAACTGCAGCAACAGCATACTCAAAAAGTGTGTGTGTCTGTCTGTCATTCCCCTAGCCGATTTCTGTTCCTCCTGTGCTTTTGTCCCCCGTTCTCCCTCGGGTCTGGTGTCTACGCGAAAGCCGGTCCGCGGCAGGTGGCGCCCGAACAGGGACCTGAAGGACAGGTAATCTTTTTCTTTCTTTTTCTTCAGGAATAAGAAACGGCTTTTACCAGGATTCTGCAGATCCGCCAGTGAAGGCTTACTGGTTAAGTGTAAATAATCATTGTAAAGGGGAATCATGGGGCATGCTTTAACCAAAAAAGAAAAAATGCTAGTTGTCATGCTACGGAAAATGCTGACTAAATCTGGATTTCCTGTCTCGGTAAAAACAGTAAAAACTTTTACTTCTTTTCTCAGAAGGGTTAGTCCTTGGTTCCTGGAGGGAGGCTCTTTAGTCTTAGAGGATTGGAAAAAGGTTGGCAAAGAAATGCGTAGGTATGTACAAAACCAAGGGGAAAATACCTTGCCCCCACAAGCATATCAACTTTGGTACCAAATTAAAGAACTTCTGGCAGAAACCACGCCATTTGAAGGCTTGTGCCGTGAGACAGCCTCTGATATAGGAGAAGCTACAGGTTATAAAATATCGGACTGTGCTCCAGGGGGTCCCAGGCAGTGTATTTCTTTGATGGCTTCTGCACCTCCTATGGTGTATAATGCCATAAAAAAGGATGAAAAGAAAGATGATGATTATAGCGAGGTAGATTGGAAGGAATTGGAGGACGAAGAACGAGAGGAGGACGAGGAGGATAATTATAGAGGCCACCATAGGCCTCCTCCTGTTCCTATGCAATCTATGATGGGGAAGCCTCCTAAGCCTAGAAGGCGCCCTCCTCCATTACCCCCTCCTCCAATGGGCTTTAAAGGTGCCATAGCTGAGGCTCGGAAAAATGGGGATGTTGCCTTTGGCATCTTTCCTGTTGTGGAAACCTCTGAAAATGAAGAACCTATCTGGGAGCCCTTACCTTTGAAAACGCTCAAAGAACTGCAGAGTGCGGTAAAAACTAGTGGTGCTACCGTGCCTTACACTTTACAAATTGTGGACATGATAGCCAGCTTATGGCTGACCCCTTATGATTGGATGCAAACAGCTAAGGCCACTCTTAATCCTGGGGATTTTATCCTTTGGAGAACGGAGTATGAGGATAAGTGTAAGAAAACTATTGACCAAAGTAACAAGAAAAGAGGCCCTAAGCCTACATTGTCTATGCTTATGGGGTCAGGGGAATATGCCCCCTTAAATGCTCAGCAAAAAATTCCAAAAGACATTTTAAAGATAATAACAAACAATGCAATATACGCTTGGCGTAACATTCCCCCTACAGGAACCAAACCAGGAACATTGGCAGGTATTAGACAGGGAACGGAAGAGCCTTATCAGGATTTCATTTCCAGATTGGAAGAAGCAGTAACTAGGATGCTGCCCCCTTCTGAGGGGACAGACATGCTCTTAAAACACTTGGCTTGGGAAAACGCTAATCCACTGTGTCAGGATTTAATTCGGCCTATTAGAAAGACAGGAGCTATTCAAGATTATGTAAAAGCATGTTTAGATGCCTCACCAGCTATAGTCCAGGGAATGGCCTATGCTGCAGCTATGAAAGGTCAGAAGTTTAGTGCATATGTTAAGAAAACATACAGAGGAGGCGCCAAATCATCATCCATGGATGTTTGCTATAATTGTGGCCAACCAGGGCATATGCAGAGGGAATGCAAACATTCAAAAGAAGGCTCAAAGAAGCAAGGGCCGCCGGGGCTGTGTCCTCGGTGTAAGAAGGGAAAACATTGGAAAAATGAGTGTAAATCCAAGTTCCATAAAGATGGGACTCCTTTAAATAAGGAAAAAGAGAAACAGGAGGAAGCAAAAAACTAGATGAGGGGCGGTCTCCTAGCCCCACTCCAAAGGGAGAGGAGTCAGCAGGGCAGAAACATCAATTAAACCCTAAAGCCCCGGAATTTACGGTGCATGATTTGCCTAGGGCAACACCGGGTAGTGCAGGGCTGGATTTAGCTAGCTCAAAAGACATTATAGTGTCTAAGTGGGACGGAGTAACTTTAGTGCCCACTAATGTAAAAGGAACTTTGTTGCCTCAGACAGTCGGATTAATAATTGGCAGAAGTTCAAATTATGCAAAAAATTTTGAAGTGCTTCCTGGTGTCTTAGACGCGGACACTGAAGCAGACATAAAGATAATGATCAGACCTTTAAAAGAGACAATTCAAATTCACAGAGGACAAAGGATAGCTCAATTATTATTATTACCTTATATAAACCTGCCAAACAAAATTTTACAACAAAACAGGGGCCAAGGCCAGTTTGGCAGCACTGATGAGGGTGTATTTTTAATGCAAGATCTTGGCCAGCGTCCATTTAAAATCGTGTCTCTCAATGGCAAAAAATTTAAAGGGCTCCTTGACACCGGAGCAGATAGAACATGTATAGCTTCCTCGGATTGGCCTTCTGCCTGGCCAGTGCATAGGACAGGTTCATCATTGTTAGGCTTGGGGACAGCTAATGGTGTCCTGCAAAGTTCAGCAATGTTAAAATGGACTTGTGAAGGTAAGGAAGGTTATATACAGCCTTATGTTCTTCCCTCTTTACCATTTACACTATGGGGAAGAGATTTCTTGGACGCAATGGAAGTTAGGTTGGTAACAGCAGATAATTTGAATGAACAGCATTTTTCATAGGGGCCACTGCAGAAAATCTTTTTGCAGATAAAATTCAGTGGCTGACTCAAGAACCTGTGTGGGTGAGTCAGTGGCCCCTTACGGAAGAGAAAATACAGGCTCTTGAGCAGCTAGTACAAGAACAACTAGAAAAAGGGCATTTAGTAGAATCAAAAAGTCCTTGGAATACACCAGTATTTGTTATAAAGAAAAAATCAGATAAATGGAGGCTCTTACAAGATTTAAGAGCCGTTAATGCAGTTATGAGGGACATGGGTCCGCTGCAACCTGGACTGCCATCTCCGGTTGCTGTTCCTAAAGGATGGAAAGTTATTATTATAGATCTACAAGATTGTTTCTTTACCATAAAATTGGATCCTGCAGATTGTGAACATTTTGCTTTCAGTGTGCCATCATCAAATTTTAAGCAACCTTATAAAAGGTATCAGTGGGTCACTTTACCACAAGGGATGAAGAATTCTCCTACATTATGTCAAAAATTTGTAGACAAAGCTATGCAAGTTATAAGGAAAAAATATGCTACTGCATATATAATTCATTATATGGATGATATATTATTGGCTCATAAAAATTCTGCTATATTAGATAATTTGTTGTATGATACTATTCAAACTTTAACTGCTCATGGCTTGGTTATTGCTCCTGATAAAGTGCAGAGAGATCGACCTCTAAATTATTTGGGTCAAATTATAAAGGATGATTATATTATTTCACAAAAAATTACAATAAGAAGGGATAGGCTAAAGACATTAAATGATTATCAAAAATTATTAGGAGACATTAATTGGTTAAGACCTCATTTAAAAATAACCACAGGGGAATTGAGTCCCTTATATTCTATCTTGCATGGGGATTCAGATCCAAAGTCACTTAGAATTATGACCCCGGAAGCTTTACAGGCTTTACAGTTAGTTGAAGAGGCATTATCAAAAGCAAGAGTGCATCAGGTAAATTATACTAAGCCATGGAGTCTGTTAATATTTTCCACAGCTTATACGCCTACAGCTTGCCTATGGCAGGAGGGAGTCTTGGAATGGCTTCACTTGCCTCATACACAGACAAAAATGCTTGCAGATTATCCTTATTTATGTGCTTTACTAATTACCAAAGGTAGAGCTCGCTCTAAAGAATTGTTTGGCAAGGAGCCAGCCATTATTGTCACACCATACAATAAAAGTCAAGTAGAGGAGCTAATGCAAAATAATGAAGATTGGGTCATAGCGCTGCAAAACTATGCAGGGCAAATAAAATATCATTATCCAAAACATCCTATTATAGAATTTGCAAGACATGTGGAATTGGTATTTCCAGTCTGGTTTTCGCCACAACCCTTGGCTAAAGCTCGAAATATTTTTACTGATGGGTCATCTTCAGGTTGTGCTGTGGTTTATTCTAAAGAGCACGGTGTGTATGTTAAAAGTGGTGAAAAAACCTCTGCCCAGCAGGCGGAAATTAAAGCAGTCATTTTGGCCTTTACAAAATTTTCACAACCATTTAACCTTTATTCAGATTCTAAATATGTGGTTAATTTATTTCCGGCTCTAGAGACAGCTCTCTTATCAGGAAAATCACCCATTCTTATTTTATTAAGACAATTACAAAAGTTAATCAGGGAAAGAACGGCAAAGTTTTACATAGGGCATATAAGGGGCCATAGTAAATTGCCAGGGCCTCTGGCAGAAGGAAATGCCATAGCAGATATGCATACCCAGTCTATTGTAGCTACAGTGCAGGAGGCATTAGAGAGTCATAACATTCATTACCAAAACGCAGCCTCTTTGCGAAAAATGTTCTCTATTACTAGAGAACAGGCAAGACAGATTGTAAAACAATGTACTCATTGTCCCCCCGTATATCATCCTCCAAAGATGGGTGTAAATCCCCGAGGTTTAAAAGCTAACATTATTTGGTAGATGGATGTAACTCATGTGTCTTCTTTTGGTAAGTCGGGATATGTGCATGTGACTGTTGACACTTTTTCTCATTTTGTGCATGCTTCTGCTAGAACGGGAGAAGCAGTAAAAGATGTTATTCAACATCTAATTCAGTGTTTTCAAATTATGGGCATTCCTTCTCAAATAAAAAACTGATAATGGACCAGCTTATATTTCTAAAGCATTTGCAAATTTTTGTGCCCAGTGGCACATAACTCATATTACAGAAATTCCTTATAATCCTCAAGGACAGGCAATCATTAAAAGAGCTCATCAAACATTAAAATTACAATTGGAGCGTCTTCAAACTGCAAATTCTTATTTCTCACCTCATCATGTACTGTCTCATTCATTGTTTGTTTTAAATCATTTAAATGCTGATGAAAAGGGCCTTACAGCAGCCCTACGACACTGGGACAGGGAGGTCTATAAGACCCCCCTGCCCAAAGTTCTCTGGAAAGACCTCTTAACAGGAATGTGGAAAGGTCCGGATGTGCTAATCACCTCGGGGCGAGGTTATGCTTGTGTTTTTCCACAGGATGCAGACTCTCCTGTCTGGATCCCAGATAGGCTCATCAGGGAGGCCCCCGGCACAGCGCCGCAGGCAGCGACGCTGGAAGAAGCAGAAAAAACGCATGCAACATCAGATGAAAAAATTGGAAATAGTCCAGCAGAGGCAGAAAATCACTTGGACGATGATCCGTCATCTAGCTCGACAAGCCAAGGAACTTCTCGCTGAACAAAAGAAGCCTCGTACAACCTCTTATCTTTTTGTGGCTTTTCTTGCTTTGATTTCAACTCCAAAAACTGAGGGGACTTCATATTGGGCTTATGTTCCTAATCCTCCCATTGTACAGCCTGTGGGGTGGTTGGATAGGGAACCCGTAAAAGTGTTAAAAAATGATTCATTGCGGTTAGGCGGCATACAGGACTCTAACGCAAGAGTCTCCTCCTCCTCTATAATTTCCTTTGAAGGGAGAGCAGACTCATTGCCGATTTGTCTCACGCTGCAAGGAAAAGCTACTAATGGTTGTCTCACCACGAGCTATAAAACTTTCCTAACTAATAGTCCAGACCACGACAATCCCGGTAAACGGTGGGTCTGGAAAACACAAATTCAAACATTAGGGGCTCAGGCTCCTTATTTCAATGACAACTTTACACATGTTTCAGAGATTAATCTACCACTCACGCCATGTGTAAAAAAGTATCAAAACCCAGATAAGACGTGGTTATCGTCTTTAACTAAATTCCCAACCTGGTTATCTTGTGAATTTTCTGTTGCTGCTTGGTATCAACCTGAGGGTGGTGACATAACAATTTGGGACTTTTCTAATTCAAATCCTGGGGATAAAAATTATAAAAAGTACTTAAAAAAAAGAGTAATAAATTTCATAATTATGCTTATCTTAAACCGGGAAAACCTTTACGGCGATGGTTTTCTCCTGGCTTTGTAGAACCTATTTGGTTTGCAACAAAGGATAATGTAACTCGTAAACATACTGATTTATTTCGCTTAACAGCTGCTACAAATATGTTGTTAGAAAAACAACCCAATCAAACTTTTTCACAGCCTATTACGGTTAAAGCATGTGTAGCTTATCCTAGTGCTATCTTGTTAGCTCAAACTGAAGCTGTAAAAATAACAAAAGAAGGTCGCTCATATAAAATTACTTGTGCTGCATGTAAAATGACAAATTGTATTACTTCTGCTGAGCCTAAAAATTTTACTACCATACTGTTGGTGCATAGACCGCCGTTTGTGCTGCTACCTGTTAAATTAGGAGAAGAGAATTGGTATGATAATTCTGCTTTACAAGTATTAGATCTGTTAAGTGGGCTTTTACGTCCGAAACGCTTTGTTGCTGCCTTGATCTTAGGAATTACTACTTTAATTACTATTATCACTACTTTTGCAATTGCAACTACTGCTTTAGTTCAGGAAATTCAAACTGCTCACTATGTCAATACATTAAATAAAAATATTACCATGGCATTAATTACACAAGAAGCAATAGATCAGAAATTAGAAACAAAAATAAATGTGTTAGAGGAAGTAGTCTTGGCTTTGGGACAGGATGTTGCTAATCTGCAAACAATGTTTTCTGCTCGTTGTCATAGTAATTTTAAGTCAATCTGTGTTACTCCGCTACCATACAATACTTCAAAACCTTGGGAGAAAATAAAAGCACACTTACAGGGTGTATGGCATGATAATGAGGTTACACATGATTTACATGCTTTGCAAAAGGAGATAGCTGCCGTTAGTCAATCTAGGTTGCAAATAGGGAATTTACAGAGTATAGCGACAAGCTTAGAAGCAAAAATCAAAAACTTAAACCCCATAACTTGAAAAAACTACCTCATATATATAGGGATAGTGGCATTGACAGTTTTGCTAATAATTCTTTTTCTTCCTGAAATCTTAAAGCTTCTATTTAGCTCATTGCAAGATGTCCAGCAGGAGGTCTTTAAACTTCGTCTTAAAAATTAAAAAAGGGGGAGCTGCTGCGCCCACAGCTGTTGTAACACCTGCGTAGCAAACTTTTGTTACGTCAGGGGTTCACGCTGCAGGGACGAGGCGAGAACCCTGTGGGGTGTGGCCTCGGTGGCTTCTGTGTAGCCCAGGGTTGTAAAGACTTTCGGCTACGTAACAAGAAGTGGAAGACCTAATTACTGCTGGTTAATAAAGCAATGTGTCTCAACATTAATAGTGATTTTGTATTTAGTAGTTATGCCACGTAGTGCGTCAGGACAAGTGCACCATGATTAGAGACAAAGGAGTCAAGTAGTGCCAATAAGCATTTCACAAAAATCAACAAAAAGCACTTTAGACTTTGGCCCACCAGTCATTAGGGCAATTTACGAGGAGGCATTAAACACTGACAAAAAACAGCACACCCTAGACAAGATAAAACAAAGGTAGCTGAGGTGTTAGCTTTAGAGAGCTGAGGTGTGATTTAGGTTCTGGGTTATCAAGTTTAGGCAGCATGGGGATGAGAAAGCTACATTCAATCTTACATAGGTGATATATGAAACTTGGGCTAACAAGCACCACCATCTGATAACTCCCCTGTCCCAGGTTCTCCTAATGAGAGGTTAACTAGTAACCTGACCTTTACCTTTTCTTAAAAGTAGGACTGCGAATCATCACCACAATGTCTCCCTGTGTCTCTTGTAAAGTTAATCATGTAACCCCATTAGCCTTAACAAGTTTTTGTAATCTTGGAATTTCTTTTGTCTTCAGCAATGTAAGCTTCCCTATATAAACTCTGGTTTTCCCGCCAATAAACTGCAGACAGACAACTGCAGGCAGACAACTGCAGCAACAGCATACTCAAAAAGTGTGTGTGTCTGTCTGTCATTCCCCTGGCCGATTTCTGTTCCTCCTGTGCTTTTGTCCCCCGTTCTCCCTCGGGTCTGGTGTCTACGCGAGAGCCGGTCCGCGGCAATATCTGGACAAAGTCTTGTGGAATTCGTATGCAATGGATTGAGAAAATCACAGTACAAATGGTTTTGGAGAAAAGCAAGGTCTTTTCGTTAGGTAAGGGCATAAAATGTCATCTACACAAACAGAAATATCATGCTAGTTTTCCGCAGTTCCTCTAGGTTTCTCCCTAGAAAATATGAATATGTAGAGCTGGTGTGCCCATGTGTAACCAATTACTGTATCCAAGCTCAAAATAAAATGTTCCCTGATAAAAAATATCCAATACAATAAATTCCATTGATAATATCCAGAAAACACAAACACAGAGGCTGTAGCAATATCTAGGATAGAATTAGCAAAAACAAAACCGGATATTTCCAATTTTATCAAGTCATATCCAGACAAAGTGGTCTGGAATACTTATGCAATGCACCGAGAAAATCACAGTAAAAATGGTTTTGGAGAAAAGCAAAGTCTTTTCATTAGTCAAGTGCATAAAATGTCATCTATACACACAGAAATATCATCTTTGTGTGCCGCAGTTCCTCTAGCTTTCTCCCTAAAAATTACGAATGTGTAGAGCTGGTGTACCCATGATGAACCAATTAGTGTTTCAACGGTACAAAATTAAATGTTCCTGATGAAAACATTCAAAACAATAAAGTCCATCGATAATATCCAGAAATCACAAACACAGAGGCTTTCACAATATTTCGGATTGAGTTAGCGAAAGCACAACCGGATATTTCTGGTTTCATCCAGTCATATCCGGAAAAAGTCATTTGGAAATCATATGCAATGGACCGAGAAAATAGCAGTAAAAATGGTTTTGGAGAAAAGCAAAGTCTTTTTATTTGGCAAGTGCATAAAATGTCATCTATACAAACAGAAATATCATGTTTGTTTGCAGCAGTTCCTCTAGCTTTCTCCCTAGAAAATACAAAATGTAGAGCTGGTGTATCCAGGTGGAACCAATTACTGTATCCAAGCTCAAAATAAAATATTCCCCGATAAAAAACATTCAAAACAATAAAGCCCATCGATAATATCCAGAAAAAACCAACTCAGAGTCTGCAGCAATATGTGGGATTGACTTAGCCAAAATAAAACTGGATATTTCTGGCTTTATCCAGTCATATCCGGACAAACTGGTGTGGAATTCATATGCAATGGACTGAGAAAATCACAGTAAAAATGGTTTTGGAGAAAAGCAAAGTCTTTTCATTAGGCAAGTGCATAAAATGTCATCTATACAAACAGAAATATCATGTTTGTTTACCACAGTTCCAATAGCTTTCTCCCTAGAAAATGCGAATGTGTAGAGCTGGTGTCTCCATGTGGAACCAATTAGTGTTTCCAAGCAAAAAATTAAATGTTACCAGAAAAAAAAAATTCAAAAAAATAAAGTCCGTGGATAATATCAGGAATACACAAACACAGAGGCTGTAGCAATATTTCGGATTGAGTTAGTCAAAACAAAACCAGATATTTCTGGTTTCCCCAGTCATATCCGGACAAAGTGATGTGGATCTCATATGCAATGGACCGAGAAAATCACAGTAAAAATGGTTTTGGGAGAAAAGCAAAGTGTTTTCATTAGGCAAGTGCATAAAATGTCATCTATACAAACAGAAATATCATGTTTGTTTGCCGCAGTTCCACTAGCTTTCTCCCTAGAAATTACGAATGTGCAGAGCTGGTGTTTCCATGTGGAACCAATTACTGTATCCAAGCTCAAAATAAAATGTTCCCCGATAAAAAAATTTCAAAATATTAAAGTCCATTTATAATATCCAGAAAACACAAACAAAGAGGCTGTAGCAATATCTTGGATTGAGTTAGCCAAAACAAAACCGAATACTTCCGGTTTCATCCAGTCATATCCGGACTAAGTGGTGTGGAATTCATATGCAATGGACCGAGAAAATCAGAGTAAAAATGGTATTGAAGAAAAGCCAAGTATTTTCGTTGGGCAAGTGCATAAAATGGCATCTGCACAAACATAAATATCATGTGTGCCACAGTACCTCTAGCTTTCTCCATAGAAAATAGAAATGTGTAGAGCTGGTGTCCCCAGGATGAACCAATTAGTGTTTCTTTGGTACAAAAATAAATGTTCCCTGATAAAAATATTCAAAACAATAAAGTCCATCGATAATATCCAGAAAACACAAACACAGAGGCTTTCACAGTATTTCGGATTGAGTCAGCTAAAACACAACGGGATATTTCTGGTTTCTTCCAGTCATATCCGGACAAAGTGGTTTGGAATTCGTATGCAATGGACCGAGGAAATCACAGTACAAATGGTTTTGGAGAAAAGCAAAGTCTTTTTATTTGGCAAGTGCATAAAATGTCATCGATACAAAAAGAAATATCATGTTTGTTTGCAGCAGTTCCTCTATTCCTCTAGCTTTCTCCCTAGAAAATACAAATATGTAGAGCTGGTGTCTCCATGTGGAATCAATTAGCGTTTCCAAGCTCAACATTAAATGTTCCCTGATAAAAAACATTCAAAACAATAAAGTCCATGGTTAATATCCGGAAAACACAAACACAGAGTCTATAGCAAAATCTGGGATTGAATTAGCCAAAACAAAACCGGATATTTCCGGTTTCATCAAGTCATATCCGGACAAACTGGTGTGGAATTCATATGCAATGCAATGCACCGAACAAATCACAGCAATATCTGGGATTGAGTTAGCCAAACACAACCGGATATTTCTGGTTTCATCCAGCCATATCCAGATAAAGTGGTTTGAAATCCGTATGCAATAGACCGAGAAAATCACAGTAAAAATGGGTTTGGAGAAAAGCAAAGTCTTTTCTTGAGGCAAGTGCATAAAATGCCATCGATACAAACAGAAATATCATGTTAGTTTGCCGCAGTTCCTCTAGCTTTCTCCCTAGAAAATAGGAATATGTAGAGCTGGTGTCCCCATGTGTAACCAATTACTGTATCCAAGCTCAAAATAAAATGTTCCCTGAAAAAAAACATCCAACACAATAAAGTCCATTGATAATATCCAGAAAACAAAAACACAGAGGCTGTAGCAATATCTAGGATAGAATTAGCAAAAACAAAACCGGATATTTCCAATTTTATCAAGTCATAACCGGACAAAGTTGTGTGGAATACGTATACAATGGAC